>NW_024426885.1:82837350-83040587 GCF_017311325.1 Ursus maritimus | reverse complement strand
TTAGGAAAGTCATACAGAGTGTACAGTGGGAGAGGTTTGGAGACAGTCGTATCTATTTCAGTTTCCAACTTGATCAAATACTCCTGCCTGAGGTTACTGAAATTAACCTTAGGTGTTTTAGGGCATCGTGTTTTACTTCATTGGGTTTCTTTTGATAGCTGTCTACCACCATATTGCTGATTTCCATGAGTTACTCCACTTCAAAAAAAAAAAATTTCAGAAGTTCTTTTGAAAAATGATCTGAAAAACTTAGTAGGAAAATCGTATTTGAAAATCAAATTCAGAAAGCATGAATCTTCAAAGGCAAAAACATGTTCAATTAGGCATCCTCGAAAAATAAAACTTGATTTAAGTAGCAGAGTTTTTATACTATTTTTGTTAAGTGTGTTTACAGCTGAAGTTTTAAATATGAGTAAAAAGTGGTACTAGCTTTCCAGGTGCTCAGACTGCCATTTGAATTTGAGTATACTATGATAAATACTGTTAGCTCTAGTTAGCATATATCCATTCGGTGTTAGTTGTTTAAGTTAGTGGTACAGGCATATTGTAAACTGCAAAAGTTTGAGCAATTTCATGCTTAAAGATGAGTATGTTTTGTCCAACAGAGAGGGAGGCTTTCCTGAAGTCCCTGATAAATTACGTGCTTGCTTTTCACTGGTGGTTATGGCCTTTTGCTCTGTCATAAAGGAAATGAAATTGGTTTCTGTAGGAAATGAGATCAGTCCAACGAAGATGCATTTCAGCAGGCACCAAAAACTTAACTAGATCATTCTTTAAGCACTTATGGGTATAAACATAAACTGTGGTTAATGTGAATGAAATTAATACAAACTGGGATTAGCTTGTAGAAAATAGATGGATGGTTATTTTAATGGGTGTTTTTATCATTGAACCTTTCTACTAGGATTAAACCTGGCATCAGTCATTCAATTCTGTTACGGTATTTGCCAAATGAAAGATTTAGAGATGTATAATTTTATCACTAAAGAATTTACCTCTGTAGAGATCCAGTGGATCTTTCAGGTTAGTGACCTACATGTGAATGTATTAGGTGAGTATGAATCCATCTAATTTCCCGCAATAGAGGATCTTGAAAGATTGTAATTAAATTCGGTGCAGGTAAATTTGATTTTTTCAAAACAAGTTTTTTTTTAAAGATTTTATTTATTTGAAAGAGAGAGAAAGAGCATGAGCAGGGGGAAGGAGGCAGAGAGAGAGGGAGAAGCAGGCTCCCCGCTAAGCAGGGATTCCGATGTGGGACTTGATCCCAGGACCCTGAGATCATGACCTGAGCTGAAGGCAGATACTTCACCAACTGAACCACCGAGGGTCCCCGATACATTTGGTTTTTTAATGTTCAGTCTTATAAACGTATTACTTATCTTCAAAATCAGCATATTGGGGTGCCTGGGTGGCGCAGTCGTTAAGCCTCTGCCTTCGGCTCAGGAAGTGATCCCGGCGTTTCGGGGTCGAGTCCCACATCAGGCTCCTCCGCTGGGAGCCTGCTTCTTCCTCTGCCACTCCCCCTGCTATGTTCCCTCTCTCGCTGGCTGTCTCTCTGTCACATAAATAAATAAAATTAAAAAAAAAAAACTCAGCATAAATGAGAATTTTTAGACCATCATGAAAATACTGGTTTTTGCATTGTTTTAACATGTTTACCTTTGAAAAATCATTTCTACATTATTTAAAATTCATCAGTTAAATTTTTAAAAGTAATTTGATTAAAAAATACTTCTAGGGCTTATTTACAAGTATTTTTTCAGTGAGATGGTATATGTATCATGTCACAATATTGTGCTGCTTTAATGGGCTTTGCACTTGAAACACAGGCAGCATTGTTAAGAATATTCAACAAGATACATAGCAAGTAAAGCGTTGTGGAGGGTAACAAAGTCTCATTAGCTTAGTAAGTAGTGAGAAGGATGTGTTGCATACAAAGAAACATAATACAAGTCAGTTTGAGTCTTGGAGAGAGGCTTCACAGATGAGGTAGTATTTGAGCTTGGAGTTGAAAGTTGAGTAGGAATTGGACAAAGGAGAAAGATGGGAAAAGGAGCTATGTTTGTGAAAGGTAAAGAGTTGTCCAATTTAGCCTAATTGTAGTAAGCATTAAATATAGACTGGAAAGTTAGGTTGGATCCCGAATATGGACACCAGGAAGGGAGCTTGGACTAATTTATTAGGCAACGGGATTCCCCCCAACCCCCAGTTTTATTGAGGTTGTCATTGACAAATTAAAATTGTATATATTTAAGGTATAAAATGTGATATATATAGTAATTACCACTGTCGAGCCAATTAACATGTCCCTTACCTCACACAGGATTGTTTTTTATGTGGTGTGAATCCTTAAGATTAACTCTCAACAAATTTCAAATATGCAATACAGTGTTATTAACTGCAGTTCCCATGCTGTACATTAGATCTGTAGAATCATTCATTCTGCAAAACGGAAATGTGGGGCCCCTTGACTAACATCTTCCCATTTCCCCTGCCCCTAGCCATAACTATTCTACTCTCTGCTTCTGTGAGTTTGACTATTAGAAACTACTTGCAAGTGAAATCATGCTGTGTTTGTCTGAGTCCAACTGAGTTCACCGAGTGTAATCCCAGGATCATTGATGTTGCAAATGACAGGATTTCCCTTTTTTTGAGGTTGAATACTATTTCTCCATGTGTGTATTATATACTTTATTTTTTATTCAAGTATAATTAATATCCACTCCAATAATATCATTCCAATAATAATAATCTGTTGCATGTGTATGTATACACATAGTGTTTTTTTTTCTTTTTCTCATATTTTCTTTTTAAAAATATGTAGGGAATGGTTGGATTTACATTTGCCATTTTGCTTTTTGTTTATATGCCTCCTCTTTGTTGTTTTTTGTTCTTTTGTATAAAATGGTTAGTGTGCCATTTTGAAACCTTTCGGTTTTTTACTAAAAATGTCTTGAGTTGTGTTCTTAATTGTTACTCTAAGAATTACAATATGAGTTATTTCAACCTATCATTGTAACTTCACAATATACTTCAGAGTAATACTAATTTATTTCCAGTAAAATAAAGAAGCTTGTTTTTGCACTATTTTTTAATCTTACATAAGTGTTGTAAATCCAATAATGTAGTATTATAACTGTTTTTTTATATAATTTTGTCTTTTCCCCAGCTTTATTGAGGTATAATTGACGTCTGTCCTTGTGTCAGTTTAAGGTGTACAGCATGTTGACTCGATACACTTACATATTGCAACAGGACTGCCACCATGGCGTTGCCTCACATCCCCATCGCATCGTGTAATTACCATTCCTTTGTTGTGGTGAGCACCTTAAGATCTAATCTCTCAGCAATGTCCAAGTATATAATACAGCGTTATCAACCGTATTCACTGTGCTGTAATTAGATCCTCAGAATTTATTCATCTTAAACTAGAAGTTTGTACTCGTTGACCATCACCTTCCTATCTCCCTCTCCCCGCAGTCCTTGGTAACCACCATTCTAGTCTCTGAATTTGGCTTTTTTAGATCCCACATATAAGTGATATGCAGTATTTGTCTTTGTCTGTCTGACTTAGCTCACTTAGGATAGGGCCCTCAAGTTCAATCCATGTTGTTGCAAATGGGGGCTGGGTAATACGCCATTGTTTCTATACCACCTCTTCTTTAGCCATATATCCATCAACAAATCCTTAGGTTGTTCCCATATCTTAAATATTTTGAAAAATGCTGCCATGAACATGGGAATGCAGATACCTCTTTAAGGTACTGTTTTCATTGCCTCTGGATCTACACCCAGAAGGAGAATTCCTGGATTGTATGGTATTTCTGTTTTTAATTTTTTGACAAACCTCTACATTGTTTTCCACAGTGGCTACACCAATTTATGCTTCCATCAAGAGTGAAAAGGGTTCCTTTTTCTCCACATCCTTGCCAATATTGATTTCTTGTCTTTTTCATAGCAACCATTCTAACATGTGTGAGGTGATATCTCGTTGTGGTTTTTATTTTCATTTTCCTGATAACTAGTGTTTTGAGCACTTTTATGTACTTTTCAGCCATTTGAATGTCTTCTGTGGAAAAATCTTTATTCAGGTCCTCTTGCCCATTTTTAAATTAGATTATTTGTTTGCTGTTGAGTTGTATGCATTCTTTACATTTTGGATGTTAGTCCTTTATCAGATACATGTTTTTCTTTTTCATTTTGTTGATGATTTCCTTTACTGTGCAGCTTTTTAGTTTGATGTAGTCCCATTGGTTTATTTTCACTTTTGGTGTCAGATCCAAAAAATGATTGCCAAAATTGATGTCAAGTTCTAGGAGTATTATGGCTTCAGGTCTGACCAAGTATTTCATATATTTTGTGTTACATTTTGTATATGGTGCAAGAGGGTGGTCCCGTTTCATTCTTTTACACGTGCCCATCCAGTTTTTCCAACACCATTAATTGTTCCCCATTGTATATTCTTGGCTCCGTTGCTATAAATTAATTGACTATATATGCATAGGCTTATTTCTGGGTCTCTGTTCTGTTCTATTGATCAATGTGTCTTTTTTTATGCCAATACTATATGGTTTGATTACTGTAGCTTTGTAATCTAGCTTGACATCAGGAAGCATGATGCGTCCAGCTTTGTTCTTCTTTCTCCAGATTGCTTTGGTTATTTGGGGTCTTTTGTGGTTCCATACAGATTTTAGGATTGTTTGCTCCATTTCTGTGAAAAATGCTGTTGGAATTTTGATAGGGATTGTATTGAATCTGAAGATCACTTTAGGTAGTATAGACATTTTAATATTTCTTCCAGTCTGTAAACACAGAATATCTTTACATCTTTTGTGTCTTATTCTATTTCTTTTGCCAATATCATATAGTTTTCACTGTGTAGATTTTTATCTTTTTGGTTAAATTTATGCTGAAGTATTTTATTCTTTTTGATGAAATTGTAAATGGAATTTTTTTTCTTAATTGCTGATAGTTTTTTGTTTGTGTATAGAAACACAACTGAGTTTATATATTGAAAATTTTATCTCATAGATTTATTGAGTTCATTTATTAGTTCTAACAGATTTTTGGTGGAGTTTTAGGGTTTTCTGTATATAGTGTCATCTGCAAATAGAGACCATTTTACTTTCTCCTTTACAATCTGGATGCTTTTTATTTCATTTTCTTGCCTAATTGCATTGGTCAGGATTTCTGGTACTATGTTGAATAAAAGTGTTTAGAGTGGGCATTCTTGCCTTCTTTCCGATCTTAAAGGAAACGCTTTCAGTTTATTATGTTGAAGTACCTTTCCTTTGTACCCAGTTTATTGAGAATTTTTATACATGAAAGANAGTGTTGTATTTTGTCAGATACTTTTTCTGCATCTGTTGAAATGGTCATATAATTTTTCCCTACCTTTTGTTAATGTGGTGCATCATACTGATTGATTTGTGGATGTTGAACCATCCTTACATCCCTGAATAATCCCATTTGATAATGATGTATAAACCTTTTACCATTTTTTTCCTTGTGATAAGGACTTTTAAGATTTGTAGTCTTAGCAACTTTTTCTCTTTCTTTCTTTTTTCTTTTTCTTTTTCTTTTTTTTAAGATTTTACTTATTTGAGAGAGATAGAAAGTGAGTATGAGCAGGGAGAGGGGTTGAGAGAGAGAGACGAGCAGACTCCCCCGAGCAGGAGCTGGATATGGGGCTTGATCCCTGGACCCTGAGATCATGACCTGAGCCAAAGTCATATGCTTAACTGACTGAGCCACCCAGGTGCCCCTCTTTTTTTTTCCTAAGTAGGGTCCACACCCAACATGGGGCTTACACTTACAATCCAGAGATCAAGAGTCACATGCCCTACTGAGCCAGCCAGGCACCCCAGTGTATGATACTTTTAATGTACTCTTGAGTTTGCTTTTCTAATATTTTGTTAAGGATTTTTGCATCTGTGCTCATCAGGGATATTGGCCTGTAATTTTCCTATGGTGTCCTTGTATGGCTTTGGTATCAGGGTAATTCTGGCCTCAAAAAATTAGTATGGAAATTATCCTTCATCTTCTGTTTTTTTTATTTTTGTTTGTTTGTTTTTTGTTTTTTGGGGGGAAGATTTTGAGGGAATTGATATTTAGTTCTTTCTTAAATGTTTGGTAGAACTCACCAGTGAAGCCAACTGGTCCTGGACTTTTATTTATTGGGAGGGTTTTGATTACTGTTTAATTGTGCTTACTAGTGGAGGCTAGGAAGATGGTGCAGTAGGAGAACCCTAAGCTTACCTCCTACCCTGGATACAGCTAGATAACATTCACATCAACATAAATAACCCAGAAAACAGTCCAAAGACTGGCAGAATAAATCACACAGCTGAAGATCAAGATCGAAGAAGGCAGGAAGGGTGGAGATGTGGTCGGGAGCAAAAGGGACCACAGCTGTCCATGGCTGGAAGGGAGCCACAGGTACAGAAGTCCCCCATAACATATGACTTTGAAAGCAAGGGGGACAAATGTCATGAGTTGTTACAACCAGTGGGATTTAAAACCCGGAATTTAAATATCAGTGGGCTCTGTTCTGGGAGAGCTGAGGTAGACTGTGGGAAGCTGAGTCACTGCCCTCAGAGAGCCAGCAGAACAAACAATCCACAGAGATACACACAGAAGCTGCAGTTTGAAAAGTGCCTTGGGAATACAGGAGGGGGACTTATTCATCTCAGAGTTTGTCCCAAAGGTACAGGGTTTACAGGGAGATTCCTCCAGGAACAAAGGAGCTGACCACTATATAATTTGCTTACAGCAAGCCCTACCAACCCCCCTCCCACCCTAACCTGTGGATCTACCCTTTCCAGTCATACTTGCCTCAGTCCCAGCTCTTCCAGTCCCTTCCTCTGGAAAACTGGTGCAAACCTTGCCAACATCATGTCTCCCCACCTGTACTTTTTGAGGGGCCTAGGTTCCAGTGGCATTGGAGGTGGCCTGGCAGAAGCCCCAGGCACCCCCTGTTAAAGTTGCATGCCCTGCCCAGGCAGCAGCAGGTCTCATTTTGCAAGCAGACAAGTGGGCACCTTGGTGAAACTGTGCACTCCACCCCAGCTGGGAACCAAACACTGCTCATGATAGGCAGAGCGAGTCTCTGCAGTCAATGGGACTGAAGAAAAGAGAGGCCAGGACGAAACAGGGCACATGTATCACACATAGGAGATACCTTCTGAAGTGCCAGGTTCTGGGGAACAGGGTACACTGCACTGCAGAGCACTACAGGACCTCTTCTTCAGAAGGTCATTACTTTCAAGAGCAGGAGATTGGCTGACTTTCCTAACACACAGAAACAGACCTAGAGAGTTATTAAAAATGAGGAAAGAGAGGATTATGTCCCAAATGAAAGTACAGGTCACAACCACAGCACAAGACCTAAGCAAAATGGATATAAGTAATATGCCTGATAGAGAATTTAAGGTAATGATCATAAAGATACTCACTGGACTTGAGAAGAGTGGAGGACATCAGTGAGACCCTTAACACAGAGATAGAAAGAGAACTAATCAGAGATGAAGAACACAATAAATGAAATTAAAAATACACCATAAATGGAATAACTAGCAGGCTAGAGGATGCAGGAATGAATCAGCAACTTGGAAGAGAGAGTAGCAGAAAGTAATCAAGTTGAGCAGGTGAGAGAAAACAATTATGCAAAAGAGAATAGACTTAGGGAACTCAGTGACTCCATCAAGCATAGTAACATTTGCATTATAGGGATCTCAGGAGACAAAATTTATTTGAAAAGTAATAGCTAAAAACTTCCCTAATCTAGGGAACGAAACAGATATTGAGATTCAGGAGGCACGGAGAACCCCCAACAAAATCAACCCAAGGTGGTCCACACTAGACACACAGTAATTAAAATGTCAAAAATTAGTGGTAAAGAATTTTAAAAGCATCTAGAAAGGGGTGCCTGGGTGGGTCAGTAGGTTAAGCCTCTGCCTTCGATTCAGGTTATGATCTCAGAGTCCTGGGATCCAGCCTTTCATCAGGCTCTCTGCTCAGCTGGGAGTCTGTTTCTCCCTCACTCTCTCCCTCTGTGATCTCTCTCACTCTCGCTCTCAAATAAATAAAATCTTAAAAAAAAAGCATCAAGAGAAAAGAGGACAGTTGCACATATAAGGAAACTCCATCAGACTATCAGTGGCTTCTTCAGCATAAACTTTGCAGACTAGAAGGAACTGGCATGATATATTCAAAGCACAGAAAGGAAAAAAATGTGTAGCCAAGAATATTCCATCCAGCAAGGAGAATAGAAGGAGAGGTAAAGAGTTCCTCAGACAAATGAAAACTAAAGGAGTTCATGACTACTACACCTGAGCCACAAGAAATGTTAAAGGGGACTCTTTGAGAGAAAAAAAAGACCATAAGAGTATGGAAAGTAGAAAACACAAAAGCAGTAAAAATAAGTATATCTGTAAAAAAAAGGAATTAAGAAAAGGATGTAAAGTATTACAGCAGATACCTAAAACATGGTGGAGATAAGAGTAAAGAATGAGTTCAAACATAAGCAACCATCAACCTAATTAGACTGCTATATGCAGAAGATGATATAGACAAACCAAATGGTAACCACAAATCAAAAACCAGTAAATATACAAAGAATAAAGACAAAGGAATCCAAGTATATCACTAAAGAAAGGCAGCAATCCATGAAAGAGAGCAAAAGAAGAAAGGATCAGAGAAAATCTGTAGAAACAACCACAAAACAAGTAAAAAATGACAATAAATACATATCTATCAATAATTACTTAGAATGCAAATGGAGTAAATGCTCCAAACAAAAACCATGTGGGGACGGAATAGAAAAAAACAGACAAACAAGACCCATCTATAGGATGTGTACAAGAGACTCAGACCTAAAGACACACGCAGATTGAAAGTGAGGGGATGGAGAAACATTTGCCATGCAAATGAATGTCATAAGAAAGCTGGGATAGCTATAATTATATCAGACAAAATGGACTTTAAAACATAGATTGTAGTAGACAAAGAAGAAAACTACATAATAATAAATAGAATAGTCCAACAAGAAGATACAATTGTTAAATTATACATCCAACATAGGAGCGTCTAAATACATAAAACAGTCAATAAAAACATCAAGGGACAGATGGATAGTAATACAATAGTAGTAGGGGACTTTAACACCCCACTTTCATCAGTGGACATATTATCCAAACAAAGTTAACAAGGAAACAGTGGCTTTGAATGACACACAGGACCACGTGGATTTAACAGATATGTTCAGAACATTCCATCCTACAGGAGCAAAATACACATTCTTTTCAAGTGCACATGGAGCATTCTCCAAAATAGACCTCATATTAGGCCACAAAAAAAGTCTCAAAAAATTGAAAAAAGATTGAAGTCATACCATGTATCTTTTCTAAGCACAACGCTATGAAACTAGAAATCAACTACAAGAAGAAATCTGGAAAGGCCACAAATACATGAAGGTCAAATAACAGCTACTAAACAATCAGTGGGTCGACCAAGAAATAAAAAAAGAAACCAAAAATTACATGGAGAGAAATGAAAATGAAAACACAATGGTCCAAAATCTTTGGGATGAGGCAAAAATGGTTCTAAGAAGGAAGTTTATAGCAACGCAATCCTACTGCAAGAAGCAAGAAAAATCTCAAACAACCTAACCTTACATCTAAAGGAGCTAGAAAACGAACAACAACAAAACCCCTCAAAACCAGCAGAATGGAGGAAGTAATAAAGATTAGAGCAGAAATAAATGATACAGAAACTAAAACAGATCAATGAAACTAGGACCTGGTTCTTTGACAAGAACAACAAAATTAATACATCTCTAGCCATACCCAAGAAGAAGAAGAATACTCAAATAAACAAAATCAAATAAAAGAGAAATAACAATGGACACCACAGAAACACAAACACTTGTAAGAGAATTTTATGAAAAATTATATGCCAACAAATTGGACAACCTAGAAGAAATGGACAAATTCTAGAAACATAAAACCTACCAAAAATGAAGGAGGAAGAAATAAAAAATTTGAATAGACTGATTACCAGCAATGACATTGAATCAATACTAAAAAAATTCCCAATAAACAAAAGTCCAGGACCAGATGGCTTCACAGGTGAATTCTATTAAACATTTCAAGAAGAATTAATACCTATTGTTTTCAAACTACTCCAAAACAAAAGGAAGGAACACTCCCACATTCATTCTATGAGGCCAGCAATTACCCAGATGCCAAAACCAGATGAAGATACCACCAAAAAAATGAAACTATAGGCCAGTATCCCTGATGACAATGGATGCGAAACTTCTCAAAATAGAAGCAAACCCAATCCAACAATACATTAATAAAATCATTCACCATGATCAAGTGGGATTTATTGCTGGGTTGCAAGGGTGGTTCAATATTTGCAAATCTTCCAATGTGATATATCACACCGAAAATAGAAAGGATAAATACCATATAATCATCTCAACAGATGCAGAAAAAGCATTTGGCAAAGTACACCATCATTCGTGATAACAGTCTTCAACAAAATAGGTTTAGAGAGATCATGTTTCAACATAAGAAAGGCCATGCATGAAAAACCCACAGCAAACATTATACTCAACGTGGAAAAACTGACCCCTTTCTCCCTAAGGTAAGGAACAAGACAAGAATGTCCACTCTCACTACTTTTATTCACCATAGTACTGGAAATCCTAGCTACAGTGGTTAGACAACAAAAATAAAATAAAAGGCATCCAAATTGGTAAGAAAGAATAAAACTTTTACTATTTTCAGATGACATAATACTCTATATAGAAAACCCCAAAGACTCCCAACAAAAAACTATTGGAACTGATAAATGAATTCAGTATAACTGCAATGCACAAAATTAATGTACAGAAATCTGTTGCATTCCCATATACTAATAATGAAGCAGCAGAAAGAGAAGATAAATCAATCCTATTTACAATTGCACCAAAAATAATGATAGCTAGGAATAAGTCTAACCAAAGAGGTGAAAGACCTATACTCTGAAAACTATAAAACACCATTGAAAGAAATTGAAGAGGACACAAAGAAATGGAAAGACATTCCATTCTCATGGATTAGAACAAATATTGTTAATATGTTTATACTGCCCAAAGCAGTCTACATGTTTAATGCAATTCTATCAAAATACCAACAGATTTTTTTCACAGAACTACAACAAATAATCCTAAAATTTGTATGGAACCACAAAAGACTGCATAGCCAAAGCAATCATGGAAAAGAAAACAAAACGGGAGGTATTATGATTCCAGACTTGAGGTTGTATTACAAAGCTGTACTCACCAAAACAGTGTGGTACTGGCACGAAAATAGACATATAAATCAATGGAACAGAATAGAAAGCCCATAAATAAACCCACAATTATGTTGTCAGTTAATCTTTTACAAAGAAGAAAAGAATATTCAGTGGGAAAGGAAACTGTCTTCAGTAAAGAGTGTTGGGAAGACTGGATAAGCTACATGCATAAGAATGAAACTGGATCACTTTCTTACACCATACACAAAAATAATCTCAAAATGGACCAAGGACCTAAATGTGAGACCTGAAACCATGAAAATCTTAGAAGAGAGCACAGCCAGTAATTTCTCTGACATCAGTCATAGTAACATCTTTGTATATATTCTTCCGAGGCAAGGGGAAACAAAAGCAAAAATAAACTATTGGGACTAAATCAAAATAAGAAAAAGCTTCAGCATAGCAAAGGAACAAACAACAAAACTAAAAGACAGCCTATTGAATGGGAGAAGATATTTTGCAAATGACATATCTGATAAAGGGTTAGTATCCAAAATATATAAAGAACTTACAACTCAATACCAAAAAACTCCCAAATAATGCAATTAGAAAATGAACAGACATTTCTCCAAAGAGGACCTATAGACAGCCATCAGATACATGAAAATATTCTCAACATCGCTCATCATGAAGGAAGTTTCAAATCAAAACCACAATGAGGTATTACTTCACACCTGCCAGAATGGCTAAAATAAAAAACTCAAGAAGCAACAAGTGTTGGTGAGGATGTGGAGAAAAAGGAACCCTCGTGCCCTGTTGGCGGGAATGCAAACTGGTGCAGCCACTGTGGAAGATATTATGGATGTTCTTAAAAAATTAAAAACAGAACTACCATATGATCCCATAATCACACTATTGGATATTTACCCAAAGAATACAAAGACGCTAATTTGAAGGGATACATGCATGCCTTTGTTTATTGCAGCATTATTTGCCATAGCCAAACTATGAAAATAGCTCGTGTATATAGACATATAACAAAATGGAATATTGTTCAGCCAAAAAGAAGAGTGGAATCTTACCATTTGCAGCAACATGGATGGATCTAGAAAGTATAATGCTAATCAGTTAAGCCAGTCAGAGAAAGACAAATAGCATATGACTTCACTCATATGCAAAATTAAGGAACAAAACAAATGAACAAAGGAAATAAAAAGAGACAAACTAAGAGACAGTCCGCTAACTAAGATAACAAGCAGATGGTTACCAGAGGGGAGGTGTGTGGGGGGGATGGGTGAAATAGTGGAAGGGAATTAAGAGTACACTTACCTTGATAGTCACTGAGTAATAACGCAACTGTTGAATCACTATATTGTACATCTGAAACTAATATAGCCCTGTATATTAACCACACTGGAATAAAAAATTTTTGAAAAGTGTGTGAAGGTAACAGTAACAAGAAAATGCAGAGCTAACACTTCTTTTATTCCAAGAGATGAGTTCTTCAGCCATGTTGCTAGTTAAAAAAAAAAAAAAAAGCAAATGAGAAAATACTTTTTGGCCAAAAATGATCATGATAAGTTTATGAAATTTAGATTCATACCTAATATCTCTTACAGTGAACTCTATCCTTAGCCTTTTTGAAATAAATACTAAAATAATGAAGTGTTAAAATTGAATTTGTGTATTAAATGTACCAAATAAAAAAATTAAAAGCTTCTTCAATCTCACACAAAATCCTGCTTACTAGTAGTTGGTCTGGTATGATTTTTAATTTCTTTATGATTCAGTCTTGATAGGTTGTATGTTTCTATGCATTCAACCATTTCTTCTGAGTTATCCAATTTGTTGGATTATAATGGTTAATAGTAACCTCTAGTAGTTTTTTTTTTTTGTATTTCTATTTTATCTGTTGTAAAACTCCTCTTCCATTTATAATTTTATTTGAACCCACTATTTTTTTTTTCTTGGATAGTTTGCTTGAAAGTTTGGCTTATTTTGCTTATCTTTTCACCCATTAGTTTCATTGATCATTGCTATGTCTTTTTAGACATTTCATTTATTTCTGCTCTGAACTTTATTATTTTCTTCCTTCTGAAAACTATGGGCTTAGATTTTTTCTTTTTGTTCCTACAGTCTTCTGTCCTTTAAGGAAGTTAGTTGATAAAATAAGAACAATATTTCTAGAGTCTTTTACATTAGTCCATTTACTTACTTACTTACTTATTTCTGGTGCTTTTCATTTCTTCAATTTTATGAATGTTCCTGAAGGATTTCCTCTATCATTTCTTGTGAGCTGTGGTAGCAATACATTCTCCATCCTTGTTTATCTTGGAATGTCTTTATTTTACTTCATGTTTGAAAAGTAATTTAACTGGATATTGATTTTTTGATTCACAGTTTTTTCTTTCAGCTATATGAATATGTCCTCCAACTGTCTTCTGTCTTCATTTCAAATGATAAATCAGCAATTAATCATATTGATTCCCCATTGTATGTGATGAGTAATTTTCTTCTTGCTTCTTTAGATGTTTTCTTTTCTATTTTTTTTTTTGTCTTTGACTCTTAATAGTTTGACTATTATTTGTCTAGGTGTGAATTTCTTTGTATTTATCCTACTTGGGATTTGTTGTGATTCTTGAATGTGTGGCTATGTAAACTAATTGTTTTCCTAGAATTTTAGAAGTTTTTGGCCATTATTTCCTCAACTGTATCTTGTTTCTTAAATTCCATGTATGAGTGAAGTCATAGTATTTGTCTTTCTCTGACTTATTTTGCTCAGCATAACTCTCTGTCTCCATTCATGTCATTGTAAAATGGCAAGATTTCATTCCTTTTATGGTTGAGTAATATTCCATCGTGTGTGTGTGCATGTGTGTGTGTGTGTGGTGTGTACACTGCATCTTCTTTATCCGTTCGTCAACTGATGGGCATTTGGGTTATTTCCATGATTTGGCTATTGTAGGTAATGCTGTTATAAACATCAGGGGGCATATATCCCTTTGAATCAGGATTTTTGTATCCTCTGGGTAAAAACCTCGTAGTGCAATTACTAGTAGAGTAGTTCTATTTTTAACTTTCTGAGGCACCTCCATACTGTTTTCCAGAGTGGCTGCAGGACACCTGAACCCAATATTACACTGTATGCTAACTAACTGGAATTTAGATAAAAACTTAAAATATGTACATATCTTCTGGCCTTTTCTTTTTATCCTGTTCTTCTTGGACACCCATTACATGTATATTGATACATTTTATATTATTCCAGAGGTTTTTGAGGCTTGTTAAGTTTTTTCCATGTTTTTTCCTTTGTGCACAAACGATTGAATAATTTCTATTGGTTGGTCTTTAAGTTCACTGCTTCTTTCTCCTTTTATCTCAGATCTGATGTTGAGACCCTCCAGTATATTTATTATTTCAGTTAGTATGCTCAAATCCAGAATTTCCATTTGGTTCTCTTTGTGTAATTCCTGTATCCTTATTGAGAATTTTTTATTTGTTGATTCATTATTATAGCACTTTCCTTTATTTATTTAAACACAGCTTCCTTTGGTTCTTTAAACATACTTATATGTTTAAATGTTGCTTTGAAGACTTCCTCTGCTAACTCCAGCATCTCGGGACACTCAGGGACAGTTTCTCTTGACTTTTTTTTTCCCCCTCAGGATTGGTATACTTCTCTGGTGTATTTTTTTGTTTTGTTTTTTTGTTTGTTTGTTTTGTTTTGTTTTGTTTGTTTTGTTTTTGCCTATGGCACATTTTTGGAGGGGTTAAAGATATAATATTGAAAGAAGAATAAATTTTGACATTTCCCCAATTCAAGGTGGTGTTGTGGTTAATTTGTCTTTCTTTTTTCAGTGACTTGCCTGGCCTAAATCTGTGAAATCTGTCTCCCCTGTGATATTTTGACACTGATGTCACTTCTCCAGTTTTTTTTTTTTCTATTCTTGTTTTCATTTAAACCTGGATTCCTGTAAGTTGCCCTGTTCATGTATAGCTTAGAGTTAGGGCAATGACCATACAGATGTTACACACTGATACATTAGCACCAAGGTTTCTGTCCTCAGCAGATGGACCTGTGTGGGGGGAGAGAAGTGCATGAGAAGTTCAGGTTATTTGAACTCTGCTTTGGATTTACTTTGTGTTGGGTTCTTTGTATCTCTTTGTGCACATGCTGCTTCAGGTTAGCCTGTGGTCTGTGAATAACTTGGGACTATTTTGCATGCTTGTTTATTGAGTCAGGAATGTACTGAGTCAGGGGGCACTTGGATGGCTCAGTCGGTTAAGTGTCCAACTCTTGATTTCTGCTCAGGTCATGATCTCAGGGTTATGAGATCGAGCCCCGCATTGGGCTCCATGCTAAGCATGAGAGAATCTCTCTCTCCCTCTGTCCCTCCCCACCCCCATCTTGCACACTCCCCTCCCTCTCTCTCTCTCTCTCAATAAAAAAAAAAAGGGATTGTACTGAATCAGTCTAGAAGAGCTGTCAGTTCTTGCTGGAAAGTGTCACTTTCACAGACAAGGTAGTATGCATGGCATCTACTCCACATCAAGTGAGCTCCCTTCCGTGATGTGGTACAGCTTCTGGTCCTTACAAATAACCCCATGCCACACTCTGGTAGAATCTCCACAGCAGCTGAGCTGAGGGGAGGTGGAAGAAGGCTTGAGACATGGCACCATCAACTCTTAGTGTTCCTATCTGATGTTCAGCAGTTTTCAAGAAAAAAGTTTGTCACATATATTTTTTAATGTCTTTGGTGGAGTTCCACAGCTCTGAAAGGTTATTTGTGTCAGTTTCATCCACCGTGCTTCTCAGGGGGAAGATTAACCAACCTCTACACTCAGCCATAAGAGGAAGTCCCCATAATTTTTTTAAATGCAGCTCATCAACCTTTTTATCTTCTTTGAATTGATTCTTGAATATCAAAAAGTGTCACACTGTGGCTCTAATTAATCATGTACCTAGCTGTTAGAGTTGTCTTCCTAAAATATCCTCTAATTTCTTTGTGTTACCTCTACCCCCTTCTGAGCCAAAATACATGTTAGGCAAGATGGAATTTTTGGTTATCCAAACTATTTGTATTCTGTTATCTTAAGCTGTATGTTTATAGTGTATATGGATTAATTGAACTCTGAAGTATGTCCAGATCACCTAACATTATGTCAGGGTTAAATTTCACCAAAACAGCTTTGGTTTCAGCTCTGTTTTACTTGCCTGAAGCATCTATCCTGACTTAGTTTTTTAATTCCACTATATACTTCTGTCATCAGTTAGAAAATGCTGTACCTCTTACCTAAGTGGTGATTCTCTTTTTCAGATGAGGGAAAGATGCCTGTATCCAAATACACCCACAAGGCATCCGTATAGAAAGGACCATTATTTTAATGCCTTACTACAATTTTACTCCAGCTAACACATTCCCAGAGGGGCTCACACCAGGTTATGAGCTTTTAAAATGTCCCACAAGCCCAAATCTTAGAGTTTGGGTTACACCTGACTCAGCTTCTGTATGTAAGCTCTTTTAGAGTGTGAACACTGTCATGTTAGGTTTAATTTATCAGTAGTAACTACTACCACAAACGGTTGGAAAACAAAACAGCTGAGAACCAGGCTGATGTTCCCTTGAGAGTGGCAGTGTGGTATGGGTTTTAGGCTAAGCAGATATGCCTGTTAATAGTTTCTGGCTTAGATCAAGTCATTGAATTTCCTGACTCACCATTTACTCATTTCTGAAGTGGGGATAATATTGCTTCTCTTGTAGGATTGTGATGAGAATTAGGACCTAGCATGCAGAAAACACTCAAAAAGTGATATAGCCATTATTATCTGCATAATTGTTTCTACGTGGTTATATTTATTTTACATTCTTGAAACTACATAGAAATTCCATGCTAGCAGAATTCCTAGTAAGAATTCCCTGGTGCTGAAGGTCTCAATTTGAGTCTACTTGTAGTTCTAGGGTCCAAGTGATGTTACTGAGTTCATTCTAGCTTGATTTGTTCAGACTGATAGCAATTAATTTAGCTCTTGCCATTTTAAATTAATTTAAATAACATCATCCAGCACATTTTCATGGAGTGAGATACCTATAAAGGGTGAGATGGTTGGTATTTGTATGATTAAGCCTGAATAAATCTGTACTCTATTACATAATTAAATGTGCAGACATCATCTTATTGTCTACATAACTTGATTTGGAAGCCATAATTCTTGTTTTCATTTTTTTCTTCTTCTCTTGACTTACTGTGGAGCTCTAGGTGATTTCAGAATCTGTTGATTGCCCTTTCCACAAGTTTGTGTGAATTCTTTCCTCTTCTTTAAGCAGATTATGAGACCAGGTCTAGGATTATTGTAGCAAAAAGTCATATGGCAGACAATTAGGTTGACCTGGTTATGGTAAAATTTATTTTTTCCCCAAGTACTTTCAAGCAATGAGCCTGTGAATAGATTCTACCTAAATCTCCCTTTCACAAAACTCCCTGGAGACGGCACTGTTGACCATAAGAAATTTTCACTGGAGGATCTACCAAGGTTGAGCACTGTCTTTGCTTCACTGGATCTTAGCATGGAACAAGGCTGAGATGTCACTGATTCTGATGGTCAGCAAATACTGGGGCCACACAGTATTTTTGTCTTACTTATTTGTCAGTGTGTACTTACTGTCACGACAATGCCAGTTCCTTCCTGCGTATGTAATGGACAGGTATGCATTTTGCCAATTCTTGAAAAATCTCTTTTGAGTAGAGTGAAACTTTGCTCCAAAATAATTTGTGGTGGCTTGCACTACAGCAATGGCTCCAGTGTTTGCACTAATTTATTTGTTCTTGGGGTTATATATATTTACTCAAATAGCTCTAAAGTCTCTGAATTTAGTGGTGAGACTTTAGCTTTTTAAATAGATTTTTTTTAAGGGATGCCTGGATGGCACAATTGGTTAAGCGACTGCCTTTGGCTCAGGTCATGATCCCAGGATTCTGGGATCGAGTTCCGCATCAGGCTCCTTGCTTCTCCCTCTGCCACTCCCCCTGCTTGTGCTCTCACTCTGACAAATAAATAAATAAAATCGTTTTAAAAAAGATTTTTTTAACTTGGAGCCCACATCCCTAGAACATCATCTTGAGATACTTACAGGACTAGAAATGATGTGTTTTAGATGCAAATTACGGAAGTGGGCCATTACCTAGAGTCTGAGAGTTAGGCTGTTATCAAGATTGTGACTGACAGACAGGTTTGACTTAGCAGTGTTTAGAAGCTGGGGGCTAGATCCAGGGAACCATTAGTAGCATGTCTGATTTTTAAGATACCTACATATTGAGGCTTAATTCATAGCAGAAGTCTCTCCTCTGGTTTTCTTTTGAGTGTTTTGCTTCCAACATATCATGTACTTGTGTTCTCACCAACAGCGGCTCCCAGTCCAGGTGTGTGAACAGATTTGACCTGAGATGATATCCCTGTGGTGATGGTAGCACAGGAGGGGTGACGCGTGATGGATGTCAGTCACACTAGTGTGTACTTCTGGGTTTGCACTGACATGTGAGTCATGCAAATGTTAGAATAATTGTAAAAACAAGATAGATTGGTGTATCTACTTAACATTATGGTTATATGTTGTATAAAAGATGTGTGCCAATGGGCAAAATGAACACGGAGCAAATCCTGGGAAACCCTACCAATTCGCTTGGGATTTTCCTAATGAACTGCTGAACTGACAGAGTTACGGCTGTGTGTAAAGCTGGTTTACACTAATTACGAGTCATTTCAGCCTGCTAATAGATCCTTCCCCACCTAGACCTGTGTGGTCAAGAATGCCAAGCTCAATGACTTGAGTTTTTCTGAAGAGATTCGCAGGCTTTAGACCTGGGAAAACCCAGACATTATCAGTTTCATCTGTTACAATTACAGTTAGCCTTGTAATAAAAAAGCTGATCTAAAAGAATTAGTTTACAGAGGGCAAATATTTCTTTCTCTAAGGCAATGTCTTGTTAACCTTTGATGTGACGTGGGATGAAAGGAAAAAGAATATGACACACAAAAAAACCCAAAACCCCCCAAAAAACAACAAAAACCAAACCAAAACAAAACGAAACTACCCAGAACTGTGAGCTCCCATGGAAAAGCGTGAAGCTCTTGTAATAACCACATTGTCAGGCTGGGAATATGGTGAAGTGTTATCATTGGAGTTTTGAAGACCTATAAAGAGGAAACAGTCAATTATGATTTTCCTTATATCCTGCTTGATACTTCTTTTTACAGTATTTTATGTAAGTGAATGGATTACAACACCATAATTTTATTGGAATTGTATAGAATACACAAATGCTTTAAAGAATATTATTCCCCATCTGGTAGGTGAAATTTTTGTCTGGTTCCTGTTTCTACTTGGCAACTTAAAAAAAAAAACAACAAGTCTATTTTTTTTTTGGAGAAGATGCAGTTTGGTACCTCCATAGTTTGTGGAGAAGTTGACTCTCCGTGGTTATAGTGCCTTTGCCAAAGGCCACTCAGCAGATGGGTGGCTGAGCAAAACCCAATCTGTCTCAACGTCAGACCATCTGCTCCACTCTAAAATATACTATCTTCACATTTCTTGATAGAAGAGTCGCTCTTCTCTTAACGTACGTCTCTGTGATTTGGAGCTTTCTGTCTGATTTAGGTTTTTCTTAAATTAGGCAGATAAAATTTTATTGGCAATTTTTGGTTTTCAATGCATTGATTTTATTTGAACCCCAGAACAATTCTTTAAAATATGTTAAATATTTTGCCACTTAACTGATGAGAAAGCTCAGACTGATTTACCTGAAATCCCTTGGCGAGTTAGTCACTGGATCTGAATCCCATGTCCTCTGATGCAGTGACTTACTCATTTCCCATGCTGTCAAATCATCAAGATTGAATACCCCATTAATTTTCAAAGTATATTTTGAGATCTCTGAGTTACCCTACAGGTTATGTGGAGCACATTTGAAAGACACTGTAAAAAGGTAAATTAACTTGTCTTTGTATTAGAAATCTAGGAGTTCTAAAACAGAAACAAAAGTAGAGACCTGTCATTAGGGCTGTAACTATCTGTATCCCTATATGCAGATTTGCTTAATTTTCCAGAAATAGATCGACTCAGAGCTGGAGGTCAACTCAAGGAAATAGTGAGCACCTTCTTTTGTAAGCCAACATGTTAGGCTGGTAGTGGTGGTTGGGAGGGTAAGGGTCCAAGTTGCATAACAGTGTTACATCGCACAGAACTTGAACCAGTCTTCAGGAGGAGTACGGTATATCCAGATTCTCTAGCAGTTGTGAAGAATCACGTAGATATAGACCTACTAATCGGCAATGATCTCTAAAATGTATTAGTAAATTAAAATATGTAAATTGTACAAAGTGAGCCTTTAATGGGAAAAGCCATTCTATATACTTGTATATGAGCATATGTAGGTAAACACATAGAAAAAGGCCTGAAAAAGTACACATCCAAAAGGTCATTAAACTCCATGTGGTGATGCCTGGGAGGGAGGATAAGGGAGAATGAATATAATTTGGAAAGAGAGAGTTTTCAGTTTTTCGATACTGTTTGAATTTTCAATAAGGAAAATGTTTTTGTATGTGAATTTTATTTACGTGTGATTCAAAAACATGCAGTATTTTCCATATTGGAGACCTGGAAATGGATCTTTTAGGCTAAAAGAGGAAGAACATGAGCAAAGGTATGAGGATGCTGAAATAGAGTGGTTTGTTACTATGCAATTTTTATACAGTGATAACGAGAGAGATGATCTGTGATTTACGTAGTCCCAAATTATCTGTTGCAGTTGACTTAAGGTAATGGCGTGTTTCAATAGGTTTTTAAGTGGGTTTGGCAGATCTATCTGTGGGAGCCAAATGGTTTGATGGATACCTCAGTTGGAAACCTAATTGATTTCACACGGGCTCTCCAGTGCCAACAAAGCCAGATGTTGTATGTGGTTCTTCTTGAGAATGTTCTCCCTTTAAGTCTAGGCAATTGTCAGGCAGAGGAGAAAGGTGACCAGTTTATATTTTAAAAGGAAGAAAAGGCACATAGCCAGGCTGCTAGTTTAAGGTTTGTTTTTTTTGCAAAAGCATACACGTCCCTAGTAAATTGGGGTTGTCTCCACATGAATTGTATTACTAACCTTTTGCTTGCTTCCTTTGGGTACTGCTCTGGGCAGCCTAGGTAGACATTTAGACAGAAGCACTTTCTCGGACTGAATTTTGCAGGAAAATAAATGTTATGTATAATGTATAAGAAGCAGATAGGCATACATGCTGTGCTGTATTTCTTTTACATTCTGACGTGGTTTGTTTTGAAGCACTTGATAATGTAAGGCATAGAACCTAAGGGTTGCTTTTACACCTTAGGTATGCTCATTGTAAGGGCAAGCAACGCTCTTTCCTAGTGAAGTTGGGAAACTTAAATTTCTCAGTTATAGTAAGACTTGATTAAGAAATAAAAGCTGAAGGGCAAGATGATAGCTTGCAGATGTTTGTGAGTTGGAGCTCTCCAGAGGTTTATACAATGTTACACTTTATTTCTTGTGCCTGGTGTTGGGAGGCATTTTGATTTCTGGCCATTTAGTTGGTCTTTAAAGAATGAGTGAGACCCTTTACTTTCCCTTGAGTTAACTTTGTTTCTGGGAAGTGGGAACAAAGGCTTAACATAAATGCCATAGTGTGGTTTAGCTATAAAACGTTCAAGGTTATTTGAAGAAACACTCACCCAAATTAAGGAATACTTTTGGTAGTTCATTTTTAAAGGTCACAAGTTAGGGTAATGATTCTGTTGCCTAAAATAACCAGACTATTTTTCTTTAGAGCAAAACAAACAGATAATAATACAGAGCTTGAATGTATTGTTTCACATTTTCCTAAAAGGGGTGAACAGTATGTTCTTCCTGCTCAGCTTTTCTATTACATCTGTGTGTATTTTGAGGAGGAGAAGGGCAAAGGGAGAGGGAGAAGAGGAAGATGGGTCAGAAGAAAGTGGGTTGAGTCTCTGAGAGACAGAGAGTTGCCCGTATGGATTGTCTGTTTACTCTTGCTAACTCCCACTATCTGGAAAAATATCTTGTAACAGGCATGTCAGTCTGTGGCAAAATGAAATTTTTGTGGCAGGATTAATTCATTCCAAATCCCTATGGTTTTCAAGGATCTTTAAAATAAATGCAAACTAGTACAGTGATCCATACTTGAACATTTTGAGCAAAGTGAAACATGAAACCATTTAAATACATCCAGTATATAAACTTCACCAAAAACAACCTTTTCTTGAAAATACTAGAGCATTTTGGGTATTATGAACAGGTGCCTAATTATTGATTTGTGTTTTCAAACACTATTTCTCCAAAGTAGAATCCATTTAAGAATCAATTTTAAGAAATGAGCGGTACTTCCTTAGTGCCACAGAGAGAAATGGCAATATATAAAACTTAGGACAGTGGCTCCCTTAGTTTGAGTTCTTGTTATGTTCTTGACACTGTGATAAGCTCTTCACTTACATTATCTCATTTATGTTTCACAGAACTCTATGGGGATGGTATAGTTATTATAATTACTATATCATTTTCCAGAGAAGGAAACCAAAGATTAGAAAAGTTAGCAGGTAGTAAGTAGTGAGGCCAGGATTCTTGCGTAGGTAACTGTTTATAGAATCCAGGTTCTTAACTGTTACATTACGGTCATTCTGAAGCAATTAATGGATATGGGTCTGAAATCATTCCAGTGGTGCCCTGGGAAGAGTTCTCGGAGATTCCTGAGGGCTATGTGTTACATATTTAGGAATTTTATGAGCTGATTTATAAACTTCGACTTTGAAATCAGCAGTTATTATTTATGTCATAGGAATGGGCAAATGCTACAAATTAAGGCAATTTTTTTTGAGGGATTGGTTCAGTAGCACACCATTTAATAACATAGGATTCTACCAGCACTGTTTGTCAGAGTATAGCTTGCAAACCCTCACATTTTATTTATTTTATTTTTTTAAAAGATTTTATTTATTTATTCGACAGAGATAGAGACAGCCAGCGAGAGAGGGAACACAAGCAGGGGGAGTGGGAGAGGAAGAGGCAGGCTCACAGCGGAGGAGCCTGATGTGGGGCTCGATCCCAGAATGCCGGGATCACGCCCTGAGCCGAAGGCAGACGCTTAACCGCTGTACCACCCAGGTGCCCCGAACCCTCACATTTTAAATGGATAAGAATGGGATACATTCTTTGAGTATCAGATTTTTTACCCAGTAGCATTTGTCTTGATCTGATAAATTGCAATTAATATAGTCAGAACTGAGAAAGTTAAATTTAAAGGAATTTATTCCTAAATGTCAAGGGAAAAGAGAGGGTCTTAGCTTCCTGTCTTTTATCTGAGGATTTTGGAAAGAAAGCTCTTGTCTGGCTGACTGCAGATTATGAAGGCTGTAGCTGTGCCCAGATCTGGGAGTTTGTGTTGGCCACTAGCTGAGGTAGTCTGGAGAGGAGTGGAAAGACATTTGGCCAGGGACACAGAAGCCCATGGCGGGAGGATGGAGGATTCCAGCAAGGGAAAGTTCATTAAAAAAAATAAAATGAAGCAGAACAAAACATGGATGCCAGGGAGGTTCGTGGGGTATGAGTAATGCTAGTGGCCAAGATGACATGCTTCTTTCATCGACAGAAGAATTTTAATTCTGGAACCCTAGCTCTTCATCTTGCCTTGAACCCATAAAGCATCATTGTCTGCCGTTAAGAGTCATTCTAACATTGTTGGTGGGAATGCAAGTTGGTACAGCCACTCTGGAAAACAGTGTGGAGGTCCCTTAAAAAGTTAAAAATTGAGCTACCCTATGATCCAGCCATTGCACTACTGGGTATTTACCCCAAAGATACAGACGTAGTGAAGAGAAGGGCCATATGCACCCCAATGTTCATAGCAGCATTGTCCACAATAGCTAAATCGTGGAAGGAGCCGAGATGCCCTTCAACAGATGACTGGATTAAAATGGAATATTACTCAGCTATCAAAAAGAACAATTTCTCAACATTTGCTGCCACATGGATGGCACTGGAGGAGATAATGCTAAGTGAAATAAGTCAAGCAGAGAAAGACAACTATCATATGGTTTCTCTCATCTATGGAACATAAGAACTGGAAGATCGGTAGGAGAAGGAATGGATAAAGAAAGGGGGGGTAATCAGAAGGGGGAATGAAGCATGAGAGACTATGGACTCTGAGAAACAAACTGAGGGCTTCTGAGGGGAGGGGGGGTGGGGGAATGGGATAGACTGGTGATGGGTAGTAAGGAGGGCACGTATTGCATGGTGCACTGGGTGTTATACGCAACTAATGAATCATTGAACTTTACATCAAAAACCAGGGATGTACTGTATGGTGACTAACATAATATAATAAAAAATATTATTATAATAAAAAAAGTCATTCTAATGGTAGTATTTCAATTTAATAAATACTTAAACATTGAAAATTGTAATTTTGATACATTATATCAGGTTATCAGATTTATCCTTCTGATGTTCTTTTTATGAAGAAGACATCGTCTCATTTACATCTAGTGTTTAATGTATATTTAATGTTCTTCTGTAAAGAAAATCCTCCTTTGAGCATCTTGGCAGACCCAGTTGGATTGCCTGCTGGATCTTGCTTATCTAAAGCAAAAGTGTACTTGTTCCTAATTGGGGTAGTTCAAACTCACCAGGTAGCTCCTACCCTGTTTCCTTCACCACCTTGATAGTTACCTTTTGGGATTTTCAGAATTTATGGGGTTATTGATTGGAGTGGAAGTTTCAAAGGAAGGAAAGAGAAGGGGAAAAGTATGATTGAGAAAAACAACACATACAGACACACACCCATCCAACCATCCATCCATCCATCCGTCTGTCTGTCCCAGAACAGAACAGAAAATCACATTGTCGCATCTCAATTTAGAGGCCAAATACGTATCCAACTTGAGTAAAACAAAGTAATTGTTTTCTTTCTGGATGAAGAGAAGCCTGTGTAAAAGGCTCTTTTGTACCAATTGAATTTTCTATTTATTAACTTCAATATTAGTTTGAGGTAAGTGTTTTTCTGTTCTTTATATTTTTTAATCAGCTGACTGCATGGTAGATTAGAACTGATGCTTGAGAGTACAAGAAATGTGGGTTTTTAATACTGCCTTGAAAAATTTAGTTATTGTGACTTTGGAAAAGTAACCTAACTTCTCTGTTTTCTTGTCCGCACAACGGTAGTAATAGTTGTTATACACAAGCACAGGAGTTACTGATAAAGCTCTGAGTGCAATGCCTAGAATAGTCACTCAATAAATGGTTAGTTGTGGTAATCCATAAAGTCAAAAATGGATTAAGTGTGAGGGAATAGATAATGTATTTTGATGACTTAGGAGCTGATATTAGAGAATTGACAAGTATTCTTTTTTTTTTTTTTATGAATGGAACTGATATAAGGTGACTTGGGTCTGTTTCCTTGATGATGATGGTGGTGGCAGCAGCAATGATGGTGTCTTTTCCTCTTTCCATGCAGAATGTCCCCCCAGACCTCTCCATCTGCACCTTCGTGCTGGAACAGTCTCTCTCTGTCCGCGCCCTGCAGGAGATGCTGGCTAACACCGTGGAGAAGTCAGAAGGGGCAAGTACTTAATTTATATCAACTTGTAGTGTTTTAACGAACTAATTGACTGTATGAATGATTTCGTTCATAGGCATACAAGGTTTTCTTTTTGCTGAAATAAGTCAGTGTGTTTTACCTGTGATTTCTTCAAGTTTGACTTTCTGCTTTGTCCAGCAGACCTGTGATATCTTAAAGAACTTAAAAAATATAATCCAGCCTCAAGGTGATGTGTGTCATTGAACCTCATGCTTGTGTCTGTGTTTTAAAACAGAATCTTTCTTTGAGCAATTCGTGTGTTTTCTTATATTTTCAGAACTGTTATTGTTCCTATGGTAATTAATTGCTTTATGCATGGCTATTTGTCATTAACCTTTGTTTCATTTTCAAATGCCTCTAACCATGTGACTATGTTCTAAGCTTCTTTATGGCAAGTAAAATTTCATGGCACTCATATATTTTAAGTAATAAAATTATGGCAATATGGCTTTAATCAATTATAGTTTTGTAAACAGCTAAGAATTTTCTTCTGAAAATTGAAATTCTTATTCTGTCCCTGAATGAAGACATTTTTCTTTGAAATCTGATTTGGTAATTAAAATTTTTTTTCCATGCTATAACTTGATATGACTGATGTCTGGGCTACTTTTATTCTTTACCAGTTCATTAAAGTTTAGAATTAAGCAGAGGATGGATGGCCAAATGTTGGTTTCTTGTTTTTTGTTTGCTTATTTTTTGTACTGTAATTACTGCAGTGTATCGTTTAAATGAAACTTAAAAATTTCTCTTGCCATTATTGGTCTATGTGTTACTGTTGTGGCTCTTAATCATTGCTCTAGTTTTGATAAGTAAGAGCATTGAAAAATAACACATAGTTCTACAGAAAATGAGTGATCAGTTAGGATGTAATGTATTTGCATTAGCCTTGTAATTTTGAAAGACTTAGTTTCACAACAAAATTTAATTGGTTTGTGCATTAATTCTAAATTCATTTTAAATGTTAATAGTACACTAGTGAGTATGGAGGACAAACTTATTGATTTTTATTTGCTATTAGAATAACAGCTTATTTTACAAAGATCCAAATATATGTGGTCTAACTTTTCAAGTTAACTTTTGGTTACAAAAAGTTTGAAATTACTGTATTAAAGTATATAGTGTTTTTTAAGACTTCTCTTCTTTAATGCAAAACTTTTAGAGTAGGCTTAAATAGCAGTAAAACATTTCTCAGTTCAACTAGTTTTGTTTCTACCTGGAATAAACTCTTTCGATTTTTAAACATCACTGAGGCATGTCAGCTTTGAAATTCAAATCTGTTTTTACAAGGAAAAAATCATTTTTCTTTTACATAACCATCTAGGAAATTATGCAGTGTCATTTACTTATCTTTGTTGTAGGTACCAACTTATGGATGAAATGGTCATAAATTCAGTTTTTAAAGTGTGAAGCTAATTTTTCTAAATTTAACGTCTTTGAAAAGATGTTCTATCCCCCTAAAGTCATGGGGTTGGACTAGGCAAGCTCTAAATTTTCTGTATGTATAGGAAGTGTTGGAAATACTGTTTTAAGAGTTATGTTTTTAAGATATTTGTTAGAATTTCTGCACCCTCTCCTCAGTATTCTTATTTTGCTATATTTTATTTTGAATTGATCGCCATCTGTAGGTGTCTGTCAGTTTCTGAAGTGGCAATTTATGTGATGTGTGGAACACTATGTTTTAAAGCCCAGCATAGTTACCATAAGGTATTAATTTGAAAATGTAAGTTGAGAAAAATATGCTACAGGGAAGGGACATATTTTATTAGCTGAATGTTACTTGCAGATGAGTAACTTTTAGGAGGAAACCGCTGTCCAATAGCTCAAGGGGAGCCTATATTTTGGAGAAAGAAAGATACTCTCCTAGATCACAGAGGAGTTTCGATTATAATCTGAAATGATACTCAAAGTACTTAACAACTTTGGAACAGGTGCCAATTAGAGTGGACCTCAGCTATAATGCTAGAGGCTAAGTCCTGGAGAGATTTGGGGGTGGTCCCAGTGATTTTGGGGTGGCCTAAGGTAGCCCTGGGGTGGTCAGATTTAGGGAACAGTTGGGATTTGGTGCTGTGACTATGTACCAAGAAGGAGAGTTCTCCACCTTAACCATCTTAATCATAATAGTGCAATATGGCTAAATAGAATGTCTGATTACATGCTATAGTGGATGTTTTTGACACTTGTAGGAGTCGTCTTTTGGACTTTATAGGTATCTGTAGCCTCATTACTAGTTCTGCTTTGAATTCATTAGAGGAACCTATGGCAAATCCTTTTGTCAAGCAAATTGTCCTCTCCAACTTAATAAACTGTAGACAGTAGATTTGCTTAAAGGAAGATCCACGTTTACCAGGAGGAAGCATATCAACAGAGTAATGCTGATTTTCATGAAATCATTTTTTTTCCTTACAAATTACCAGTGTATCAAAAAGAACCTCCAGTAATACCCGATTCCCTAACTCATTCATAATCAATTTTATTTACAAAGCCTTGTCCTTTTTTTAAAAAAGTAATTGTTTCTAAATTCTTTATATAATTCAGTAAATTGCATAATACTATTTAATGTCCAAAATGTCATATGCACATAGCAATACAAACACACTAGATGATGATATGGGGGAAGAATTCCAGTTAGACCTGTGCCTTTTCATTTTGTGGTTAACCCGTTTTGCTCATATTCTTGGGTCTCTTTGAATAAATGCATGGTTTTCATAAAGCTTCAGGAAACTAGCTAGAAATTCCCAACATCACTTGTGCCAAAACAAATCGAGAAAATTACTGATAACAAAAGGATATGTGTAAGGTGAAACAGGGAAAAATATTATTACCTAACTTATGAAGTTTTGATTCCATAGAGCTGCTTATTGTGACTATTAGTGAAGTAACTAATATGTTTGTGGCACAAAAGCATTCTGAAGGATTTTATCTAAAGGGATTTCTAAAATACCTGTTTAGTAAAATGTAGGAAGATCTAGATCATATATACATATATATACATATATATATATGTATATATATATACGTATATATATATGTATATATATGTATTTATCCATTGAATATCATTCAGATTTTATTCTTATTCAAAGCATATCAATATTAAAGAGGCTAAGACCCATTTATCTGAGTAGCTGCTCTTAGAGCCTTTAAAATTTTGAGGGTGGAGATGATACACGTAAAACAAGGAGGAAATGACCCCTGGAGCAGTGCCCGTCCCTTTGGGCGACTTTCTCCTGGGCTTCTGTATGTGGGCATCCTTGCTTCTGTTACACCTTCTGTCCTCCCCCTGGGTTCGTGTGGTCTATGAACTTGTTGGTCTGTGAACCCGCATCTGTCTATCTGTTCTCACTCTTCTGATTGCTTTTGCGTGCCGGTTAAATAGCACAGGGCCAATAGCAGGGCTTTGTAGAATTACAGAAATATTTTAGAATGCCAGTTCTGCTGTGTATTCGCTGTGGCTTTGGGGCAGAAAAGTCTTTATCATCAGGTTGGTTGAGGGCACATGTAGACTATTGCTGGTATAGCATATATTTAACAGGGACTTATTATTCTTTTACTTATTCTTTTTCTCATCCCTGAATGCTCCATCGGTAGGACCGTTACTAATTTCTGACTGCCTTTTCCTTGGCCCTGGCATGTTCCTCCTCTGCCGTCTTGGCTGGTCCAGTTCTCCATCCCTCTTCCTCCAACATCCCAACCCACTTCTGGCACATGGGTCTGCCAGTTTAACAATGGCATCATTATGTTAAACGATAGAGTCAAGGTTGTAGTGAATAAAGTTTAATGACTTAGGTGATCTTACGCTTTGGGCTATTTTACTATACTTTTGTTAATTCACAAACATTTTGGATGAACGCTTTCTCCACGTGGTTGTATTTCTTTTAAGGTCTAGTTTAAGGATTCCATTTTACAGGAGCACAGATATGAAGTGAGAGGGCACAGAGCGTAGTGGAAAGAGCTTTGTTTTTCTAGTCTGTGCAGTTTATTGAAAAGTCTTACTTTTTCAAATAACAATTTTAATAATTACCGTTTGTTGAAAAGGCGTTGATTTTTTTTTAATGCCATGAGTATATCAAGTGGCTTACTTGTATATTGTGTTTAGGAGAATATGTTTTAAATTTGTAATGTTGACTGGCCTTTCTGTCTTTTGGTTTAGTGGCTTCTGGAAGAATTATAAGACCCTGTCTCTTTTGAATTTGCCTTGTGTCCACTTGACTCTATTGGTTCCTTGTTGTTTGAATTTTATAGCTTGAACCAGGAGAAATTACCTAAAATTAAACCAGTATTTGCCCCTCCTGTACTGCTGTTTGGGGAGGTAGGTTGAAATTTATAAGTTAGGTGATTGTGGTTGGTATCATTGATTAATTTATATCCTATTTTCCTCATATTGTAGGTAATTTACTATAATTTAAATTACAAATAATACTTTAAATATCTATAACATTTAGAATGTAAAATATTAGGAATAAAATCATTCAGTTCTCATCATTCATTTATTTATTGTAAACTTTCTGAACATTTATAAGGTATACTTTAGAAGACTGTTTGGATAGAAAGATGAATAATAAGTGATTTTTGTCATCGTGGGTCCTCAGTCTAATGCAGGTGTAGAAAAACAATTACAGTACAGCTTGATGTGTGTTACCATGTAAGTATATACACTCATAGTGTAAGCACAATGAAGGGCTTGGGTATGTGGAACCTGTCATTCCTTTGAATTTTCTTTGGACTTTTTCTGATCATTTCTAAGACAAGTAGGAATAATACTAAAAGTGTTAATATTAAAATCATTTTAAATTTTTCTCCAAAGAAGAATTTGATCTCGTTTGGCTTTTTTTTTAGAATTCTAGTAGAAAACCATACTTGCCAGGAGGACAATGCCTAACATATCCAGAGATATTCTTAAAATGATTTTTATGTCTCAATTTACTAAAATGGTTTATTATTTTATATGCAATTCTAAGACTGTTTCATATTTCTAAATTATATACTGTTTGTAATTCAAGGTACAAGATACTACAATGATTTAATTATCCATAGAAATCTACATCAGACTCAGACATGTCCAGTTTTTAGGAGAAATGAAGTTCTAGAATGGAAAGTATTATTAATACAACTGTGTCATTCTTCTCACAAAACCTTTGTCCTGTTGAAGCATGTGCTCAGAATATCAGAAACACATCCAGAGAGCTGCTAGCTAAGTTTACTGGTAAGGGAGTCTTTTAAAAGTAGGATTTTTAAACACTGAAGCACCATAAATGCGTTTCTAGGAAGTACCTTTATCGAACAGCGAAGCACCAGTTTCAGGCACGTGATTGCATTTAAGATCATTTTGTATAAATGCAAGAGCAGCAGCTGAAGATCAGGAAGACCTGTGTGGATTTCAGAGTCGTGTGAACAGGTGGATTCTGGAACACACTCATCAAGTTCTTGGGAGTCTTAGGAAAGCTGCTTGACCTTTCTATCCCTCAGTTTCTTCATTTATAAAGAGAAATAGTAATATCTCCTTGATAGTGTTGATGTGAGAATCTGGTAACTTAAGGTAACTAACGTGCATCAGCCAGTCGCTGCACACGGAAGACACTAGAGCTGTGATCATTCTCAGGATTTTTGCCTGCCTCTGCCTGCACAAGCTCCTACCAGACCTGACTCTTCTGGAGGAAGAACTATGAACTTTGGACCAAATCTTAAAAATCAGAACAAAGAAGAGCAAACCTGCCAAGCACCTGAAGGCTCTGGAGAGTTGGACAAAGCAGTCAGATTCTGGAGAGGAGTCAGACTTGGCAAATGGGATCCATGTGGATGAGTTTCCTCATTTTAAGGCTTTTAGCCTGAAGGTGGACTAAAGTCAGTGCTATGTGGCAGCTCAGAGGCCGAGAGAATACCCATAGTCTCTCTGGAAACAGAATTTGGGGCCTTAGGAAAGTCAAGGAACAATCCTGAAAAAGAGACGTCCAGAGACGGGGAGCCCCAGATTCTGTGTATAAACTGCTTAGCCTCTTGCTGGTGCTTAACCCATGCATGAGGGGAAGATGTCAATTCAGATGCCATTGCTGAGGACAATACTGGGCTGAGATCTGTGCTGCCACCCGGTATCATGCAGTATGAGTTTCACCAAGGTAATTACCTGTTAAATCGCTCAACATTCTTCAGAGGTGTATAGCAGAATCCAGAATTGCAACATCACTAAAAGACAGGATACAATCCACAACTGGTTGACATGGGAAGAAACATGCAAATGTGATCCAATCTTAAGAGAAAAAGCAACCAAAACCAACCTTGAATTGTTCTTACTAGACAAAAGTTTAAAGCAGCTATTATAACTATGTTCAATGAAATAAAAGATTCAAATACTTAACATAGAAGAATTATTCAGAGAAACAAAATGGAATTTCTAGACCTGGAAACCACAATATCTGGAAGGATCACAGAGAGAGCATGTGGTAGAATTGGGCTACAAATCCATGCCCTTTGGGCTCTGAAGTCTTTGCTTTTAAGCTCTTAACTATGGAGTGTCCATGTGATAAAAATAGTAGAGGAGTCTGAGGGGAATATTGCTATTAAAGCAGTGGGAAGAAGAGGAGAAGGATCCTTTGGAAGGCTCTGGTAAGGTATGGTCTGAGAGATGAGGAGAACCAGGAGAAAAGGGTTACAGAAGCCACATGTATTAGTTTCTATGGCTTCTGTAAAAGATTGCCATAAACCAGATGGCTTAAGAGGCCATAAATTTATTATCTTACAGTTCTTGAGGGCAGAAGTCTAAAATTAATCTCAGTGAGCTGCAATGAAGGTGTCAGCAGGACTGCATTCCTTATAGGGGCTCTGGGGAGGAGTCTGTTTTCTTGCCTTTTCTAGTTTGCATTCTTGGTTTGTGGCCCATCCTCTTACCTTCAAAACGAACTACATGCTACCATGTAACATACAGATTCTGGGAATTAGGATGTGGATGTCTTTGGGGTACCATTATTCAGCCTACTTACTACTTCTGTGATGTAGCTGGAAGATGTTGTTGACAAGATCAGATGAAAATCAGAGTAGTCTACATGAATAAGGACTGAAAAGTGAACCTCCCCAAAAACAAGAGTCCAAGGCCTGACGGATTCCCCCAGGGAATTCTACCAAACATTCAAAGAAGAAATAATACCTATTCTCCTAAAGCTGTTTCAAAAAATAGAAACAGAAGGAAAACTACCAAACTCATTCTATGAGGCCAGTATTACCTTGATCCCCAAACCAGGCAAAGACCCCATCAAAAAGGAGAATTACAGACCAATTTCCCTGATGAATATGGACGCAAAATTCTCAACAATAGGTTGAGAATAACTAAGAGTATCCAACAGATCGTGATCCATCATGACCAAGTGGGATTCCTCCCTGGGATGCAAGGGTGGTTCAACATTCGCACATTGATCAGTGTGATAGATCATATCAACAAGAAAAGAGTCAAGAACCATATGATCCTCTCAACTGATGCAGAAAAAGCATTTGACAAAATACAGCATCCTTTCCTGATTAAAACCCTTCAGAGTGTAGGGATAGAGGGTACATTCCTCAATTTCATAAAAACCATCTATGAAAAGCCTACATCTATATCATTCTCAATGGGAAAAGCTGAAAGCCTTTCCCTTAAGATCAGGAATGGTACAAGGATGCCCACTCTCACCATTATTATTCAACATAGTACTAGAAGTCCTTGCAACTGCAATCAGACAAAAAAAGGGGATAAAAAGTATCCAAATTGGCAAAGAAGTCAAACTGTCTCTCTTCGTAGATGACATGATACTCTATAGAGAAAACCCAAAAGTCTCCACCCCCAAACTACTAGAACTTATAGAGCAATTCAGTAATGTGGCGGGATACAAAATCAATGCTCAGAAATCAGTTGCATTTCCATACATGAACAATGGGACTGAAGAAAGAGAAATTATGGAATCCATTCCATTAACAATTGCACCAAAAATCATATGTTATCTTGGAATTAACCAGAGACGTAAAGGATCTATATTCTAGAAACTACAGATCACTCTTGAGAGATGTTGAAGAAGACAAAAAGGTGGAAAAAACATTCCATGCTCTTGGATTGGAAAAATAAACATAGTTAAAATGTCTGTGCTACCCAGAGCAATCTACACTTTCAATGCCCTCCTGATCAAAATACCAATGACATTTTTCAAAGAACTGGAACAAACAGCCCTTAAATTTGTGTGGAACCAGAAAAGGCCCCGAATTGCCAAGGAATTGTTGAAAAGGAAAAACAAAGCTGGGAGGCATCACGTTGCCAGATTTCAAGCTATACTACAAAGCTGTGATCACAAAGACAGCATGGTACTGGCACAAAAACAGACACATTTATGGAACATAAGAAGTAGGAAGATCAGTAGGAGAAGAAAGGGAAGAAGGGGGGGGTAAAAAGAAGGGGGAATGAACCATGAGAGACTATGGACTCTGGGAAACAAACTGAGGGCTTTAGAGGGGAGGGGGGGTGGGGGATCGGGATAGGCTGGTGATGGGTATTAAGGAGGGCACGTATTGCATGGTGCACTGGGTGTTATACACAAGTAATGAATCATGGAACTTTACATCAAAAACTTGGGATGTACTGTATAGTGACTAACATAATAAAAAATTTTTATAAAAAAAGGTCAAAAGAAGAATATTTTATAATACATTTAAAATGCATAAACTTCAAATTTCCGTGCCCATAAATAAATAAAACTTTATTGGAATGCTAAAAAACAAAACAAAACAAAAAAAAAACAGACACATAGACCAATGGAATAGAATAGAGAACCCAGAAATGGACCCTCGGCTCTTTGGGCAACTAATCTTTGACAAAGCAGGAAAAAACATCCGGTGGAAAAAAGACAGTCTCTTCAATAAATGGTGCTGGGAAAATTGGACAGCTATATGCAAAAGAATGAAACTTGACCACTCTCTCACACCATACACAAAGATAAACTCCAAATGGATGAAAGACCTCGATGTGAGGCAGGAATCCATCGAAATCCTAGAGGAGAACATAGGCTGCCACCTCTACGACATGGGCCACAGCAACTTTTGTCATGACACATCTCCAAAGGCAAGAGAAACAAAAGAAAAAATGAACTTGTGGGACTTCATCAAGATAAAAAGCTTCTGCACAGCCAAGGAAAGAGTCAAAAAAACTAAAAGGCAGCCCACGGAATGGGAGAAGATATTTGCAAATGACACTACAGATAAAAGACTAGTATCCAAGATCTACAAAGAACTTCTCAAACTCAATACACGAGAAACAAATAATCAAATCAAAAAATGGGCAGAAATTATGAACAGACACTTTTCCAATGAAGACATACAAATGGCTAACAGACACATGAAAAAGTGTTCAAAATCATTAGTCATCAGGGAAATTCAAATCAAAACCACCTTGAAATACCACCTTACACCAGTTAGAATGGCAGAAATTGACAAGGCAGGAAACAACAAACGTTGGAGAGGATGTGGAGAAAGGAGATCCCTCTTACACTCTTGGTGGGAATGCAAGTTGGTACAGCCACTTTGGAAAACAGTATGAAGGTCCCTTAGAAAGTTAAAAATAGAGCTACCCTATGATCTAGCAATTGCGCTACTGGGTATTTACTCCAGGGATACAGACGTAGTGAAAAGAAGGGCCATATGCACCCCAATGTTCATAGCAGCATTGTCCACAATAGCTAAATCGTGGAAGGAGCTGAGATGCCCTTCAATAGATGACTGGATTAAGAAGATGTGGTCCATATATATAATGGAATATTACTCAGCCATCAGAAAGAATGATTACACAACATTTGCAGCAACATGGACGGCACTGGAGGAGATCATGCTAAGTGAAATAAGTCAAGCAGAGAAAGACAATTATCATATGGTTTCACTCATTTATGGAACATAAGGAATAGCAGGGAGATTGGTAGGAGAAGGAAGGGAAGAATGAAGCGGGGTAAACAGAATGGGGAATGAACCATGAGAGACTGTGGACTCTAGGAAACAAACTGAGGGCTTCAGAGGGGAGAGGGGTGGGGGATTGGGATAGGCCAGTGATGGGTATTAAGGAGGGCACATATTGCATGGTGCACTGGGTGTTATACGCAAATAATGAATCATGGAACATTGCATCAAAAACTGGAGATGTACTTTATGGTGACTAACAACAAAATAAAAATTATTAAAGAAAATAAAGAACTGTTCAACAGATAGGTTATTTTCTTTACTACAATAAATAAAAGATTATTATGAACAAAAAAAAAGGATGAAAAGTGTACTTTCTTTTAAACCAATCAATGTTAGTATCGGTCTGTCTTATATATACACACCAATTCATAGGTACACACATATTTAAAAGACCGTGTTCTCTGAAGAGTTTGAGTTTTCAGTATTTATTGGGCATTCCAAAAGTGGATCTTATTGTTTCTTTTCTATCCTTATTTTTCTGGTGTTTTGGTATATGCCCAGTGGCACTGCAGGTTAAAGACTTATTTGTTCAAGCTCTTAGGCAGATCAGAAATTAAAAGAGTTAATGTTCTGTCCCCCCCAGTTGAGGTTTATTTCCATCTTGATTTTTTTTTCCATTTGCTTTCCTTCTCATTAAACTGAATTTTGATAGTGTGCTGGGAAGACAAAGGGTTGAAGACCTTGCTTGTGATTCATGTAATATAGATTGTGTTCTGTACATTATTAAAAGTAAGTTTCTCAGACGGCTGAGCTAATGACACCCTGGAAAAAAGTGAAGTTAACTTAAACAGTTGCTGTTGTTCATCCATTTTTAAGTATTTTACTGCTCTGAATGTCCTAAGTCTCCATTAAAATACAGAACCAAATGATTAGTATTTTTAAATATCATGGCAGTAGATACCTGACTCTGAAAGATCAGAGCCAAAGACTGAATTAGGGATACTTTTTTTTTTTTAAGATTTTATTTATTTATTTGACAGAGAGAGAGACAGCCAGCGAGAGAGGGAACAGAAGCAGGGGGAGTGGGAGAGGAAGAAGCAGGCTACCAGCGGAGAATCCTGATGTGGGGCTCGATCCCAGAACGCCAGGATCACACCCTGAGCCGAAGGCAGACGCTTAACGACTGCACCACCCAGGCGCCCCTGAATTAGGGATACTTTTTAATAAAAATAATACCATACTCACAATTTTTATTTTTGCTTCAGCAAGATGCCTGGCTCGAACATGGTTGGGATTAAATAAATTTTATAAATATAAATATAGATACATATACATGTCCTCATTTGTTTATTTACTTGCTTGATTAATGGTATGTCAAAGCTAACTTTTTTGCCATTAGCTGTAGCAACATCTTTCTAGATATGTCTCCGGAGGCAAGGGCAACAGAAACAAAATAAACTGTTGGGACCACATCAAAATAAAAAGCTCCTGCATAATCATCAAACATCAAGAAAACTAAAAGGCACCCTACAGAATGGGAAAAGGTGTTTGCAGTGACATATGTGATAAAGGGTAGTATCCAAAATCCAGAAAGAACGTATTCAACTGAACACCCAAAACCCAAATAATCCCATTAAAATGGGCAGAAAACATGAACATTTCTACAAAGAAACAGATGGGCAATAGACACATGAAAAGATGCTCGCCATCACTTATCAGGGAAATGCAAATCAAAACTACACTGAGATATCACCTCACACCTACCAAATGGCTAAAATCAACAACACAGTAAACGGCAGGGGTTGGCAAAGACGTGGAGAAAAAGGAACCTCTTGCACTGTTGGTGGGAAGTCAAACTGGTGCAGCCACTGTGGAAAACACTGTGGAGCTTCCTCAAGAAGTTAAATGTAGAACTACTTTATGATCTAGCAATCACACTACTGGGTATTTACCCAAAGAATACAAAAATACTAGTTCTAAAGGGATTCATGCATCCCTATGTTTATAGCAGCATTATTTACAAAAGCCAAGATTTGGAAACAGGCCAAGTGTCCATTGATAGATGAATTGATAAAGAAGATGTTTGTGTGTTTGTGTGTGTGTGTTTGTGTGTGTGTGTGTGTGTGTGTATATGTATATTGTACACATATATGTATGTATGCAATGGAATATTACTCAGCCATAAAAAAAGAAATCTTGCCATTTACAATGGCAGGAATACAGCTAGAGGAAAATAAGAGGTCACGCAGATGGCCAACAGGTACATGGAAAGATGCTCAACATCCCTAGTCATTAAGGAAATACAAATCAAAATCGCAATGAGATACCGTTGCACACCCATTAGGATGTCCATCATCAAATAGACAAGAGATGACAAACACTGGCAAAGATGTGGAGAAAAGGGAGCTCTTGTGCACTGTTGATGGGATTGTAACTTGGTGTAGCCATTGTGGAAAAAAGTATGGAAAGTCCTCAAAGAAATAGAAATAGAATTACTGTATGATTCAGCCATTCTACTTCCAGGACTATATCCAAAGGAAACAAAAACAGTAAGTCAAAAAGGTATCTGCCCCCCGTGTTCACTGCACCATCGTTTACAATAGCCAAGACACAGAAACAACATTGTGTCCATTGATGGATGAATAGGTGAAAAAGGGGTGTGTGTGTGTGTGTGTGTGTGTGTGTGTGTGTGTAAGAGAATATTACTCAGCCATAAAAAAGAATGAAATCTTGCCATTTGCAGCAACATGGGTGGACCTTGAGGACATTATGTTAAGTTAAATAAGTCAGACAGAGACAAATACTGTATGAAATCACTTATATGTGGAATCTATAAAAACAAAATAAAAACAAACACATAGAAAAAGAGATCAGATTTGTGGTCACCAGAGGTGGGATGAGGGAGAATTGGAGGGGGGGTGGTCAGAACATAACAACTTCCACTTATGAGATGAGTAAGTTCGGGTGCTGTCATGGGCGACATGATGCCCATAGTGAACCCTTGCCGTGTGGTGTGTAGGACATTTGCCAAGAGAATAAATCCTAAGGGTGCTCATCACAACGAAATTTTTTCCCTTTTTTTCCTTTCTTTTTTCCTTGTATCTAGATTGAGATGATGGATGCTACCTAAACTTATGCAATAATCATTTTATAACGTGTGTAAATCAAACCATTATGCCGAACATCTTAAGCTTATATTACAGTGATGTGTATCAGTTATCTCTCAGTAAAGCTGGGGGAAAACACATTAGTACCTGCCATGCATGCGGTATAAAAGTACACTTAAGTTTCAGTTAAAATTTAAATTCCAGAACCATTTCAATCTTTTATCCTCATAATAGTAATATAGCAGAGTACTGAATGCAAATATTCGCTTCATAATCCTCCTGTCCCCTGAAGACAACCATCGCTGAAAGATTGGTTTACATCCATCTAGAGCATCATGTATAAAAATATGTTTACATAAACAGGATCATATTACAGACTGTTGTGTCCTCTTTTACAACTTAATCATGTATGGCTTAAAAAAAAATGACATGAAATGTCCAAATGCAGATAATCCAGTTTTAATTGATCAGGGCTCCTTGGCTTAGGTTTTCTGTAGTTCTCTTCACCCTGTTCTGTTTGCTGGGTTCCTAGGCTAGTTTCCCTGTGATTACAACAGAGCTGTAGCAATTGCAGGGATGATCTCTAAATTCAACATCTTCCATAAGCTCAAAAAGGAGCTGACTTTGTGTGTTTTTCTGTTTATGAGAGTAAAGAAACCTGTCGGTAGAATTTCCCTCATGCACAGTGTTGCATGCTTATGACTTATTTATCGGAGGAAATGTGGTCAACACAACTGGCTCATGGGAGGGAGAAAAGAAAGGTACATCTACAAAATTAGGTTCTTTTTTTTTTTTCCAGAAGAAGAAATACAGTTGTATGTGTAAATGAACATTGGATCATTTCTAACTTTGCTACAGTACATAGCAGACATGGAGTTAGCATCCTTATGCCTTAATTGGAACTATTTATTTCTATTTGAGATTCTCCAGGTTCTTGAGCCAAACTAGGTCTAACAAGTTAAATCCTTGTCTAGAAAAAATAGATCAAAGTCTATGCTTCCCTTGTCTCCATAACAGAAATGGAAAAGCCATGTCCCTTTTCCACCCAACTGATTCAAGCGGCATTCGTTCCACAAAAGTCTGTTAAGTTGCTGTTGTGAACTCTGGGCTGGAGCTACAGAGGTGAATAAGAATGAATCTTTGCTGTTGAGAAATGTAGTGATCTAATCGTGAAGAGGAAATTTTCTCAATGAAAGTACAGAGGAAGGAGTTTCTCATTCCTTAGCCAGCACTATTCCCCTGTGTCTAGTCATACATCACATCACAAATGGCTCATGGTGTCCTCAACAGGTAAAAACTGGGAAAAGCTTAATGGATTCGTCTGTTTATATTGCAGACAATTGGATGTTATTATTTATATTGAAACAGCAATTCCCAAATATCTACTATAACTTAACATTTTCTTTCCAGAGGCTGATTTCTATTTATCTTCCTGTTCAGGAACATTCTCGGTAAAGCACAAATACTGCTTTGGGAATGGTGTTAGAATGCAAATAAATTAAGAAATGACTAGCTTGATGTGGTTGGCCACCAGCATCTTGTCTAAAGCCTCTGTGCACAGCCTGGTACCTGTCTTTCATCTGTGAACTTGGTGCGGTGATATAAAGATGAATGTGATTATAATCTCCTGTAGGGCGTATAGCTGAAAGTATTCACTGAGCAACCATTAGTTATCTGCCACTTATGTGAATGTGAGTGTTTGTCTGTGGTTAAAATGCACATCTTCTTTTACTAGATGTTGTCTGTTTGATGGTCTCTATGCAGAAAGACTACTTTCTACTCCGACGCTAAGGATACTACATATTTCTGTGTATTTGAGTGATGCGGCTTCCAGAGACTGCAGCATCAAACTCAATAAGGAGGCCGATTTAATTCACACGTAATTTAATCACGGTGGTACAGTTATGCACTGTTTTAGATTATGAATCTTGAATGTATAGATTATTTTATTTGATTACACTCATTCAATTTGGGCATCTTCCTCAGATTTTTTTTTTGTGTGTGTGTGTTTAAAATTTAAAAAAAATAGCTTGCACGTGGAAATCTTTGATAGCAAATGAATCAGATGGTAAATTCATGTGATCAACTGTTCCCGAGTTTACTAGTGATTTGAAGAGATTCATAACATTTTGAGACAGCTGTCCCCTAATTTTTATTTGCTTAAATTTCTGCCTTATTTTCCTAAAACATTCTAGTCTTATTTGATAAAATACTTTTTTCTTTCACCAGTGATTATCAAATGATAATCACCCATTACTCCCACCCAGACATCACCCATTTTACTCCCCTCATTCCCTAACTAGTACTTCTCCTTAGCTTGCTTGAGTTTTCCCCAAAGCACTCTTACCTTTTGACATACTATGTCCTTCTATTTTTATTTTCTTTTCTATTGTTCTTCTGGACCACCTATCCCCATTAGAGTGTAAACCCCACGAAGGCCGGGCTTTCAGTCTGTTGTGATCACCTGCTCTAACACACTTAATTCCTGCTGGATTCCTGCTACTTCTCCTTTGTAACGTCCAAAGTGTCTCAGTCTGCATGAGAATTTACATGGGCATCCCTGGGCATGGTGCCTTTGTGAACCAGATGAAAGTTCTAGTACCTTTCCCCAGAAGAAAACACAGATAACATGCACAGGTACAAAATCTCTTACATAATTTTGGATGTGACGATTTAAAAGGAGGCCACAGAGCTCCTCTGAGTTGCAGACACATGGTCTCAGAAGCTGTCCTGTTTTATAAGGAACCTCACAGCTGTAAGAGAAAGACAAAGACCTGTGGGATCTGCATAACCTGAGGATTCAAGAGACCAGATGGAACATGGAAGCCAGGACTGGTGGTCCACCGAGGTTATGTTCAGCTCAGATGAGGCCAGTAGCTCTAAGACTTCATGGAGCCGTGGGCCCATTCTCTACAGGATTGGGAAGCCTCAGGGCTGCCCCTAGACCATGCACAGAGTGCAAAAAGCAGCACCCCAAGGGTGCACGGAAAGGGCTGAGTATCGTAGCGTACGGATTCTCATAGTTCTGGAGAACATAATGAAAGTGTTGCATTATCTGACATTAGAGAAGAGTGTCCTGATGAGATTAGACAGTGCAGAGAGAGGAAAATGATAGCTAAGTAACAGAAGAAGCCGCAGTGAGCCAGGGAAGTTCAGCACTTCATAGGCTGGGGTTCGTTGCCTTTGTTCACCCTAAGGATGAGTAACCACAGTCCGGGGTCTGTACAGAGTAAACGGTGAGAGAGAGTCTGAAAGCCGGACAGGATGTGAGTGGGATGTGTGCATTGCAGACACTAAGTAAATGCTTTTTGGGGAGTGAAGGAATACAAATAAGGTTTCAGGGATGAAGATAAAAATGGGATTGGCTGTGCAAGTCCATGGCTTGGAAATTTTGGTTTGTTTCTAACAGTTTACAGAATGGAAGTGTTAGTGTGTATAACAATTACAGGAGTAGGGAAATGAATTCTGTAATTTATTTCTTCATGAACTGTAGTTGCTGAACTTCCTCAGGGTGGATTTGAGGAGGACGCTGCACAGATATGTAAATTGGGTCGATTTGTTTGTGTTTCCCGCTAGGAGTTGTTAGTTCCTCTGAGAACGACTCGGGTATGGATTAGGGAGGACTCTCTGGATGGATCAAGCCAGTCGTTAGTCACCCTCTTACTGTTCTGTCCAGGATTGCTTTGATATGTCCACTTCCTAGGACTTTCACTGGCGTGTGATGGTTGCACACCTGTCCCCTGGGCACTCTGTTCCTAATTTAACTGTTGCTGTGTGATCTCTGTGTTTGTGAAAGAATTTAGGCTCTGCTTTTTCTTTCTGTCTCCCTTTCGTTAGTACTTTCTTCTGTCCATTCACATCCAAACTGGACTGACTCCCTGAATATGCTCCGTTTTCTGTAGATACCATTTCTTGTATTTACCACACTCATGCCTTAACGTGGAATTCTGGATCCTTCAGAGGTTCACCCCCTTGTTCTAGGCACGTGCTCCAAGTGTCCTCTTCCTTGAACCCTTTTGTAAAGTTCCCGGCCAGCAGTACTGTTTCCACTCACAGAGCCCCCATCACTGGGTTTTTACATTCGCTTACACTTCTCTCATATTATGTAACAATTATTTGGTATAGACTATATCCACTTTTTTATATTAAAAAATATATATTTTTTACGTCTGAAAAAGTTTTTATTTCACTTATTTTTTATAGAGCAGCTTTGGGTTTACAGAAAATTGTTGCGAACGTTTTCATACTCCCTGCGCCCAGTTCCCCTGTAATTACGGTCTTGCATTTGTGTGGTGCGTCTGTTACGACTCGGCGAGCCACCGTTGGTGTGTCCTGGTCACAGAAAGGCCCGTCGTTTACACTGGGATTTGCTCTTTGTGCTGAACATTCTAGGAGTTTTGACAAAGGTTTAATGTCATGTATCCACTGTGATTATGTCATACAGAATGGTTTCACTGCCCTAAAAATCCCCTGTGCTTCCCCCGTTTCTCCCCACTCCCCCACCCACTGAAAACCACTGATCTGTTACTGTTTCCATCATTGTGCCTTTTCCCTAATTTCATGTAGTTGGAATCATACAGTGCATAGTCTTTTCATACTGGTTTCTTTCACACAGCAATGTGCATTTGATATCCCTCCATGTCTTCTCCTAGCTTGATAGCTTATTTCTTTTTATTGCTGAATAGTATTCCATTGTATGGAGGCCCCACAGTCTACCCATTCACCTGTTGAAGAACGTCTTGGTTGCTTCCGAGTTTTGGCAATTATGAATAAAATTGCTGTAAACTCACATGCAGGTTTTCATGCAGACATAAGCTTTAAATTCCTTCAGGTGAATATTAAGGAATGTGATTGCTGGATCACAATGTTAACAGTAGGTTTATTTTTGTAAGAGACTTTCTTCCAAAGTGGCTGCACCGTGTTGCATTTCTACTAACAATGAATGAGCGTTCCTGTTGCTCCACATGTCCTAAGTATTTGATGCTGTCAATCTTTGGATTTTAGCCGTTCTTACGGTGGATGTGTAGTGGTATCTCATTGTGACTTTAATGTGCAATTCCCTGATAGCATACTATGTTGAGCATGTTTTCGTGTGCTTATTTGCCATCTGATGTTTTCTTTGGTGAGGTGCCTATGAGATCTTTTGCCAAATTTTTAATTGGGCTCTTTATATTTCTGTTGTTGTGTTTGAAGAGTTCTTTGTCTATTCTGGATGCCAGTCCTTTATCATATGTGTATTTTGCAAAGATTTTCTCCCATGTATGGTTTGTCTTTCCATTTGGCTAACAGTATCTTTAACAGAGCAGAAGATTTAATTTTAACAAAGCCCAGCTTCTCAATTTTTTTTTTCTCATGGATCATGCTTTTGTGGTGTTATCTAAAAAGTCAAGCAAAACCCAAGGTCATGAAGATTTTTGCCTGTGATTCTCTTCTAGGGGTTTTATTGTTTTATGTGTTACATTTCAGTATGTGATCCATTTTTAATTAATTTTTGCAAAGGGTTTTAAGGTCTGTATCTAGATTCTGTGCTGTTGGGGTTTTTTGTTTGTTTTTGCACAAGAATGTCCAGTTGTTCTGGCATTATTTGGTAAAAAGACCACCCTTTTTTCATTGAATTACCTTTGATCCTTGGCCAAAGATCAAGTGACTGTATTTATGTGGGTCTGTTTCTGGGCTTTCTCTTCTGTTCTAGTGATTTATTTGTTCTTTTGCCAGTCTCATACTGTCTTGATGACCATAGGTTTAGAGTATGTCTTGATGTTCTTAATTTTTCTCCTTCAGGGTTGTGTTGGTTATTCTGGGTGTTTTTGCATTCCCACATAAGCTTAGAATCAGTTTGTCAGTATCCATATCTTGCTGGGGTTTTCATTGGAATTGTTTTGTTAGAATCAGTGTATCCTTTGCATCCCTCACCTTTTTTTTTTAAGATTTTATTTATTTATTTGACAGAGAGAGAGAGAGCAAGCGAGCATGATCAGGGGAGGGGCAGGGGGAGAAGCAGGCTCTGCACTGAGCAGGGAGCCCAATGTGGGACTTGATCCCAGGACTCTGGGATCCCAGGACTCTGAGCCAAAGGCAGATGCTTAACCAACTGAGCTACCCAGGCATCCTGCATCCCTTTCTTTTTTATAGTAAATGAATCTGGAATTTATTAGTTTATTATTATATGGAGTTTATTATTACTCATAGATTCATTTAGAGTTCATTTAAGGTTAGTATTTCAGTTAATTTCCCCCCCCCAATAGCTAAGCAAAAGTTCCATCCTTGTTCATGACTGATGATTTCCTTTCTTATTGATTGTGATGCTTTTCTAGTCATACATTAAATTCATACATTCCCAAATATGTTACTCTAAATTAAATATTCTGTCATTCATGTCTGTCCATTATTATGTCCAGACAGCCTGATTTGATCGCTGTATTTTGGAAATGTTTTAATAGGGTAAGTTCCACCTCATTACCTTTTTCCCCTCACAGATTGTTCATACTTTTCTTGATGATTTATTTTCCCAAATGAGTTTACTTGTGTTACTTAATTGAATGTGGTAATTCTCGTGAGAATCTATCTGGAAGAGAGCTACTATATTATTTATTAGCACCTGTTTGGATTGGTTGACATTAAAGTGTATGCACTGAGCCATTTTGACATATTCTGTACTTAAAGAGAAAGTAGGTGTTCCTGAGGATTTGGACAAATTCAGAAAGTGTTTGAAGCAGGATCACAGGAACTGTTCCTTTTCTAAAATTGGAATAATTTAGGAAGCGATAGCTCTTAGTCCTCTATGACTTTGTTCAACTTTTAGAAGGAAAACAATCACTTTTGAGTGGATTTTCTAAACTCTTTCCTGCAGTTAAGGTAAATGTGGTAGTGTGGGAGATTGCCAAGTTTACTGTATTGTGTTAAAGCTGCTTCATTGTTTCACAAACTCCCCAACATGTGAAGGCTTCTGCCTGATTAATAAAAAAAAAAAACCAGAATAAAGCCAAGAAATTGGACTAAAGTGTAATTCAGTGAATTTTACTGGACTGCATTTTTGTGATTTCATTTGCTTAATTAAGTTTATGAGCTTTATTTTTTTTTCCTTCCAGTGATGGCAGAAAGGACTTTGGGGTCTGATGTGGTTTGAAATACGAACCACATTCAGTATTGGAGACATGCTTTTTTTAAAAATTATAATTTCCTCAGCATTAGCGCAACATCTGCTCTTTCTAATTTAATACTTTGCATTGTCCATTTTAATAGTACTTGGCTCCCTCCTGAGAGCATTTAGGTAAATACCCCAGTTTGAGATCCAGTGAATCTCCAATTCTGTTATTCGTAAATATAAATGAAAATTAAAAAGAAAACAGAAATAAAAAAAATACTTGCTAATTGTTAAAACTGATAGTTACAGGGGAGAAAGTGAGTATAAAAATACCCAGCACAGTATCATGGCAGTAGGTTCTTAATAAGTATTAGTTTCTTTTCCCTTCCTGCTGCCAAGGGATAAACTCACTGCTTATTGAGATGTAATTGACCTATCTACATGCCAGTATTTTAATAAAAGTGTGTAATGTGGATTTATTTTAATTCCTTATTAATTGGCAGTTGGGTAACTAATTCAACAAATAACTAGGCACCAAGGGATCTATGTTTTGTTTTGGGGAGGCAGGAGAAAGGAAATGTGTAAGCCAAAGCAAAGTAGTGTTCTTTTTAAATTTAAATCCAATTAGGCAACATATAGTACATCATTAGTTTCAGATGTAGAGTTCAGTAATTCATCAGTTGTGTATAACACCCAGTGCTCATTACATCACGTGCCCTCCTTGATGTCCATCACCCAGTTACCCCATCCCACATCCCACGTCCCCTCCAGCAACCCTCAGTTTGTTTCCTAGAGTGAAGAGTCTCTTATGGTTTGTCTCCCTCTCTGATTTCTTCCCATTCAGTTTTCCCTCCCTTCCTCTGTGGTCCTCCACACTACTTCTTAAATTCCACATATGAGTGAAACCACATGATAATTGTCTTTCTCTGTTGGACTTATTTCACTTAACATAATACCCTCTAGGTCCATCCACGTCATTGCAAATGGCAAGATTTCATTTTTTTGATGGCTGAGTAGTATTCCATTATGTGTGTGTGTGTGTGTGTGTGTGTGTGTGTGTGTATGTGTACACATATACACATATATACATACATACATACATACCACATCTTCTTTATCCATTCGTCTGTTGAAGGGCATCTCAGCTCCTTCCACAGTTTGGCTGTTGTTGACAATGCTGCTATGAACATTGGGGTGCACGTGCCCCTTCTTTTACTACATCTGTATCTTTGGGGTAAATACCCAGTAGTGTAATTGCTGGGTCATAGGATAGCTCTATTTTTAACTTCTTGAGGAACCTCTATACTGTTCTCCAGAGTGGCTGCACCAGCTTGCATTCCCACCAACAGTGTAAGAAGGTTCCCCTTTTTCCGTCCTCGGCAACATCTGTCATTTCCTGACTTGTCAATTTTAGCCATTGTGGCTGGTGTGAGGAGTATCTCATCATGGTTTTGATTTGTATTTCCCTGATGCCGAGTGATGCAAAACCAAGTAGTTTATTTTGGATTTTTACTGTTTGTGTCAGACTTGTTTGAAAAATGGGGGGAAAATTTCAGTAGTTCCATTTCCAAGTTGCAGCAAAGGGTAAGTAAATTGTGATATGTTCATACAATAGAATGTTATAAAGCTGGGAAAATGAATTAATTATTACCACATGTGACAATGTGATGAATTTTATAAACCTACTGTCAGCGAAAGGAGCTAGATAAAAAGAGAACATAGTCTTTATTTTCAAAATAAGAAAAGGCAAAACTAATTAATAGTGATAGAATAATGGTTACCTTTAGGGAGGATGTGAAGTTAACCTCTAGGTCATAGTAGTGTCCTATATTTAGATCTGGGTGCTGAGTACATGGGTTTGTTTACTCAGTAAAATTTCAGCAAACTATATACTCATGACTTAGATATTTTTCCGAACTCATTATATTCACTAAAAACATGGCCTCTCCAAATCATAATTTACTTTAAAAAATCTCGATGACTTCATCATATTTTGAATCCAGGAACACAGTGTGCAAATTTTCATGTCCCCGCCCCCTCCCTTGCAGTCTTAATAATAAACAGCCTGTGTGGTGGAGAATTATTCATAGGGTAGAACATTTTTTTCTTTTCACTTTTCTGTAATTTATTACTTAAAAAAAATTTAACAGCACGGTAGTAGATTGTAGGCTTGCATTAAATATTTTAATTACTTTTTTGTGTTATGCCTTGATATTAAAAACTGTATATTCATGAGGAATGCTTTATTGTTGCAGTGTAATTATTTAGAAATATATCTATGCAGAAAACCAAACATGCCTTGAACAACTGAAACTAAATAACATCTTTGATGTTACAAGAATTTGGGGCACCTTGCTGGCTCAGTCCCTAGAGCAGCTGGCTCTTGATCCAGGGTCGTGAGTTCGAGGTCCAGATGGGGCACGGAGCCTACTTAAAAAAATCTCTAGGTACATTTTACTTTTTCTTGTCTTGATGTGAACACATTGTATTGGGTGGCACTTACCAGAAGAAATTGGCTGTAGAGCAATTTCAAATTAAATGAGGAATAAAGTTTTGAAACGAAAGAGACTTGTGGCTCAGTGGGTTGGGCATCTGCCTTCAGCTCAGGTCATGATCCCAGTGTCCTGGGATCGAGTGTGGCATCAGGCTCCCTGCTTGGTGAAGAGACTGCTTCTCCTTTTCCCTGTGCCCCTCCCCCCTGCTCGTGTGCACTGTCTTTCTGTCCCTGTCTCTCTCTCTCAAATAAACAAAAATCTTAAAAAAAAAAAAAAAAGAGGGAAAAAAGATGATGTAACTTGCATATGGTGTACCTGGTAGTGGCATGGGAGTATGGGGCTTTGAAGTCAGAGACCCAATTTCAGGTCAAGTTCCATTATTTAGTAGCTAAGTAACATTTTTTTTCATTGTGTTTGTAACACGTTTATATGTCCTTTGTTTCTTGTTATTGTAAATGCAGACAGTAAGATTACATGTAAGGCATTTAGTTCAAAGTGTGGCATGTAGTAACTACTTAATGGGTGGCTTATAGATTTAATAACAATAAAATACTTCACCTTACACAGTAAAATGAGTTAGGCAATTTGGAAGAATCTGCCAATTTTTTTTAAGGTTACGGACTAGTTCATGTTAATATGTCCTAAATGTATTAATTAAAATATGAATATAAAAATAGAGATGCCATATGAATATTCCATCTTTCATATAATGATATAATTTAGAATTAATTACTTTTGTATTATATATATATTTTTTAAAGATTTTATTTATTTATTTGACAGAGATAGAGACAGCCAGCGAGAGAGGGAACACAAGCAGGGGGAGCGGGAGAGGAAGAAACAGGCTCATAACTGAAGAGCCTGATGTGGGGCTCGATCCCATAACGCCGGGATCACGCCCTGAGCCGAAGGCAGGCGCTTAACCGCTGTGCCACCCAGGCGCCCCACTTTTGTATTATATTTTTAACTCCTGTCCTCTCTGCTAAATCAGGTTGGAATTTAATTTTTGTTTTTCTTAATGGAAGTTTTGTTCTATTTGAAAAATGAGGTTGCCCTTTCTTTAGTTTTATTATGATAGAATATTTGATATAATTTCCTGGAGATATTGAAATATTTATTTTCTCTAAATTAATGAAATCTCTGTGTTTTTTAAAAATCTCAAATGTTTGAATAATAAATGATCAGAAAGAATGTTCATTTGTCTTATATGCTTTATGGATTTGGTAATTATTTAAACTATAAAATTAATCAAGGTTATTGTGAACTTTAAATTTCCCTTCCTCAATTAACTCCACAGAAATCATTCTCCTCTTTACCATTTGCAGGCATTTAATGAAATGATTCTTGTTAACATTAATAAGAAATGTGTCATGAAATCTTTCTGCATCGCTTATGCATAATTACAACTTTATTGCACTTTCGGCTTGTAAATCTGTGGGCCATTTGTCCTGTTGTGTGTGTTGATCTGATAATTCATCCACGGCACGTGCTGTTGCTAAACCTTTTTTTGGGTACTGGGATATTGAGTTTGTTATACTGCTACTACTAATTCTTGCTACTTAAGAACGGTTTCTCTTTGTAAATATACATCATTAAAGAACTTCTACTAATCGTAGTTATGACTCTTGATTATAAGTTCTCTTTCTTCTAGAAAAATCCTGCAACCCCTTATTTTTTCACTGATGCCAGTGTGTGTGTGAGCGCGCGCGTGTGCGTGTGTGTGTGCGTGGGTGTGAGAAAGAGAACATTTAACATTTAGGAGTGAAAATAATGATGGGCTAATAAAATGTCTTTGCTAATGATTGAAGTCACTGAAATGGCATATTCTTTTCCTGACAAATATTTAAAGGAAATCATTTCACATTTCCTTGAATTGTTGTTTTTGAAAGACAATAAACATAAGAATTTGTCCTTTTGGAGGTAGAAAAGTAAATGGCAATTATTTTATAACTGACTAAATTGCTTCCCTTTGCCCCAGAATCCAGAGAAATAAATTCATCACTCTAATAGGTTAACGTTTAAAATGAGGACTTGAACTTTATATCACAGCCAAATCCCTTAAAAACGTCTAGTGAAAACCAGGCCTTTCCCGTTCAGTAAATTTGTCTTTCTTAATGTGTGTTTAAAATGCAAAGATTGGGAGGAGGCTTAGACCAGGTTTTTCAGAGGATGAACCAAATTGTTAAATAAATCAAAGTGCTCTATTACAAGAAATTTAAGTGGATTGAATTTCACCAGGGCTTCAAAACAATTCCACCTGCATATTTAGGTTGATATTTTTATATCACTTTATAATATCTTACAAATAACCACTCTGTATATTTTATGCACATTTGCTCCTAGGAGCTTGCTTCCCAAGGGAGGCAGATTCTTAGCTATGGCCCAACAGTTCAGCCTCAATAGCATTAGATTCTTCCTTGATTAATGGTTTTTCTAAGGGAAATGGTTACAAATAAATGTATGAAAAATCTGAAGCAATCCTCCAAGTGTCACAGGACACCAATCATATGTGTTAGAGAAGGGTGGTGGGGCATGGAAACTTAGCTCTGAGACAGAGTATGCCCCTCAGTGTTGAATTTTATTTTATTTTATTTTATTTTATTTTATTTTATTTTATTTTATTTTATTTTATTTTATTTTTGTTCTGATTGATTTGCTAGGAATCCGAGGGCATTGTAGAAGACAGTCTTTGTTGATGTATGGTTTTTTAATTCTATTTTACACTTTGGAGTATAATTATATTCATTCAGTTTTTTAAAGAATCACATAATGATTATGAGGATGCTGATATAATTTCAGGATTATTTGGCAAGGCATGCCTTTTGTTATATTGTGACATTTTATACAATATTAGGAAGATTGGAGTAAGAGAAATTTTATATTACATGAAAGATTTTTATAGTTAGATGCTGTATTTCTAAAGTGAACTTTTTCATTAAATAGATGCTTAGAGGAGAATAGGCATCCCTAAATCGGGAGGCCTGTTAGGTTTGAGAATTAGGCGAAGGTTCATGTTTGCTTTTGAATATGTTGGATTATTATTATTTCATGTACCTGGTGCTTTTCTAGCCTAAGAACTTTAGAAGTTCCCATTACTAAATTAATTGAGTTTTCTTTTTGTTTGTTTGAGGAGTTTCAATGTTATTAATGAAAATTTTGGATACTTTTATTATCCATGAGAATTGGAAGTAGATTTTGGTGCAGGGACCACATTTCAGTTTACTTAAGTGACATTAATTGAAATGTTACATGGTATTTATTTGTTTGCTTATTATTTATTTTGGCTTTTTCTTTCCACAGCAAGTTGATGTGGAAAAATGGGTATGTGTTTCCATGTATCTACAAAGAAATTGTGATCTAAGCGAGTGCATGTTTGCTGTTGCTTCTAATCTCTCTGCTTTGCTCCCAGCGTGGCTTGGACTCTGAGTCTTCAAACTAACTGCTGTCTTGCAATGAACCAATACTTTACTGATCTCTAGTTAGAACCTTGTGAGTGTTTGGTTTTTCTTCATCTGAAATGAGGTAGACTGAGATCCTCTCCATACTTTAGAAGCATAAGCGGCTCTATCAGTGGCTTTGTGATTATGATATGCTTCTGATCAAAGGAAGGCTTTCATTATTAATATTGTATATCTCTCATCCAAAACACTTGACTATTTCAAGTCCTACTTCTTGGCTCCTCTATTTTTCCAGGTACTATAGAACGGTTTGTTATCTGTATGAATGTAATCTTAAAAAGCAAGGGTGAATGACAGGAGAGGAAAGGTGCCGTCGCAGGATTCTGGAGGCTAAGTCTGGACCAACATTGTGACCAGTTGTGTGAAGTGGTCACATTACCACATTGGTGTCACTTTCCTCTTCTCTTAAAAAGAGAGGGAGGGAGAAGGATCCTTCCAGTCCTGAAGACCCTGAATATCCCGAATAGTTCTGAATGGGAATTAGAGTCTCACCAACACTGATGTTCCCGATCCGCTTTTTTCCAGAGCATGCAAAACAGTGAGGCATATTGCATTATTTTCATTGTTGTATTGTTTTGTGTTTATTTGCTTTGTGACTTAAGAGGATGACTTTTTAATGTTGACTTAACGAATGGGTTTCATTTTATCTTTATTATTTTTCCTGATTCTGGGATCTGATTCTTTTGATAGTCCCCATATTGTGAACATTTGGCTACTTTTTCAGGAGACTTTCAGTGGTGTTTCTCAAACGAGTACACGTTCACCTCTTTTTGTGAATCATGGTTCTTTTGCACTTACTCTATCCCTTTATATTCATGGAAACCTTTCTTTCTTTCTTTTTTTTTTTTAATAAGTGGCCATTTCCATGATGATGACACCTGTGTATTGACTTTGAGAACCATTGCTTCTATATTATATTTCTGGCAACAATTTAAATTCATTATCTATTCATAGCTCAACTATTCCTAATTTTGTTCAATTTGTTTTTGTTTTGAAATTTCGTATCTTCTGTGCCTGTAGTTAAAGTTCTGATCCACGCTTTACATTGTTCTTTTCTTGGTAACAAAAGCCTGTTTCTCAGAACATGTTTGTCACCTTTTTGGGTCCCCCGGCAATATCAGCCATCCTGAAACAAGTCTCTTTGTGTTTTCTCATCTTTGTACCCCTTCGCTTCCCTTACACTATTTCTGTGCTGTATCTAGATCTCTTTTTCTTGAACCAACCGTTCAAACCACTTTTAAATCTCCTGGGAATAGGATGCCCACACAAATAGAAACCCCCTTTGCCGTTGTCTGTAAGTATCCCCCTTTCTTCCTCTGTGTAACTGGTTACTTTTGAGCTGCCTCCCTGTGTGGCTTTTCTCTTTTATTTTTTTTTTACAATTTCGCATTTCAAAATTAAGTTTATTTGTAAATCTTTGCAGAATCTCTTTCTGATTCTCAGAAAGTAATGGAAGTAATATTGAGCTGGAAAATCATGCAGTTCCTCACCCTATCAGCCCTATGTAGGCTCTCTGTGGACTGTAATCTTGGCTATAGGGCTAGAATCTGGACTGGTCCTTTCTTGTTCTAAAATATTACCATATATTAATAATAAAACATTGATGCTGGAATGTACTGTCATTTAGGTATCATATAATTAAAATACCCTGCTGAATTTGTTTGAGAAAACTGATAATCACTCTGAGTCAATGACTCAGTAAATTTTAGATTTGAGCTCTTTCTTTCTTTGGAGACCTATGTAGTTCAAATCTCATGCATTTGTCATTAGAAGTTTGAAATTCTGTGACAGGTACCTTGAAGGATAACAGAAAACAAATTAACCCCCTGCCTATCTACCTGCTCTGTGGGGCTTATTCACCAATGTCCCACTGGTTAAATTAGGATGGGTCCCATGACCTTTCCTACATTCAGACCATGAGACACCCCTGAGTCATTTCAAGTCAAGAAAGTCTCATTTTGGTAATAAAATCGCCCAATCCTGTGTATGAGGTGAAGTCTGAAGTTCATGCACATTACTTGTCTTGGGGCTCAGGCTGCCCCAGGCGGGAGGGCTGGAGGAGAAGGGGCTGTGGGAAGCTGCCTTCACTTCACGCCGCTGGCTTCCTCACACCTCTGCCCCTTGTCCAGAGCTCCTGTCCCTCTCCGGGTGCGGCAGGAACATGGGCGAAGAGGAGAGTTGGCAGGAAGTCATTCTTGATGGCAGTGCCCTTCATCATGTCGGGTGTTAGAGCTGACCCTCTTTGGGGGCATTAGGGAGGGTGTTCTGGGGAGTGCCCATCACCAGAAATCTGACCTGTGGTTCTCTTGCTGCTGCAGCCGGTTGTCCCCCAGCTGGTCGGTGGTGATGACTGCCTTGTCCTAAGGTCTCTTGGGGGCATCACGGACATCCGCAGGCTGGCTCTTTCTAGGACAGCTGGTCTGCTTGTTGGAGCAAGCCCACCTCTGGCGGCAGCCCTGCGCTCTGCTGACACAGCCTACCTAGCCTGTCTCTTCATCTTGATCTTCAGGCACAGATGCTCGTCTCTAGTGTCCTCTTTCCTGAGGACACAGGTGTCCCTGCCACTCTCGCTAGGCTTGAGGTGAGGGCAGGCTTGGGCATGGGGGAGAGCAGGACTCTGAGCCTACCAAAACTTCCCTCCCAGAAACCATCTCTTTGCTCCCCATCTACTTATGGAAGACCAGAACTGGGGGTCCACCAAGGGCTGCAAGTGGGTTTTCAGCCATCCCTTTGGTGTCTGTGCTTAGGTGGTATAACAGTGTGGTTTAGCCTGTGGCTGTAATAGCCATCACTTCATTCTGAGACAGGTGTCCTACTTTAACACTGTTATACTTAACTATGTAGTCCATTAACAACCCCAGCTGAGGACCTTTAGGAGCATTCTAAAACTTAAATATATATGGAAATTAAGATGGCTTCTTTATACATTTTCTGATAGCATGATTCTGGATAGCTTCATCCAAGGTCAATCAATCAGTCTTAATCAATCTCTTCCTCCCTCCTTTCCTCTCTGCACTTGTTTCCCAGTGTCTCTCTGAGCATCTTTGAGTATTTTGCATTTAATAATGAACCTATTGAGTAATCAAATGCTGCTCTTCATGCACCAAGGGAGAATGACGTTGGTGAGTTCTGGATTAACAGGTGATTGATTGCCTGTTATTTTCTGCTACTCCACCCCAGCCTTCTGGCATGTCTAACCCATAGCATTGGTCTCTAACACGGGGCCTGGGATTGCTGGTCACAGGTGGAGTTGGGGAGAAGGGATGGAAAGTAGTGTGATATTTTTTTTTTTTTAAAGATTTTATTTATTTATTTGACAGAGATAGAGACAGCCAGCGAGAGAGGGAACACAAGCAGGGAGAGTGGGAGAGGAAGAGCAGGCTCCCAGCAGAGGAGCCCGATGTGGGGCTCGATCCCATAACGCCGGGATCACGCCCTGAGCCGAAGGCAGGCGCTTAACCGCTGTGCCACCCAGGCGCCCCAGTAGTGTGATATTTTTATGTGTGAAGCATTGTCTATAGACCGAATAAGGTCTCATATATTTACTTGCACTTTTCAAGAATACATTGATGCCGTTGTAATTGTTAAAATAAAAAATTCTTTCAAATGTTCCTAACTCAGTAGCAGTTTTCAAAAAATAATGTGTTTTCATGTGCAAGTGCTATTATGGGAGGGTCTGTGAAATGCTCTCTTGTTATCAATGTTCATTCCTGTTTGGAATGATCTGAAAAAGAATAGAATCATCTGTGTCTTGGTGTACACAGTGTTCTGTACGTAGGGGGTGGTCTGAGCACAGGTGAGGCTTTATGTATCTTCAGGTCCTTATGATCCATATCTTCTGTGTAGGGGTCAATTTTTTTGTTTTTGATTTAAGAAATATTTTTCACGAGACAAGCTACACAAAGAGGAAAACCCTAGATAATTCTTCTACTTTGCATTTTGGTTGTTCATGCAGCTGAGTGATTTACAAATACGTGTGTGAGAGAGAAAATGGGAGGATTTAGAGTAACTTATCAGAATCATTTATTTCCCTGTACCCTTCTCAAGAAGACCTAGATAATTCCACACACATATATGTCAAACCCATTACACTCAAAAGAAAAGGCAGTCCATTTAAACCCTGCCTGGACAGACTTGTCAGTAGGATGAAAATGACAACATTACTATCGATCTGCCCCCCAAAATATAATGAATTTTTTAAAAGATACCAGCATGCCCATATCACTAGATGCCAGGGATCGTCATTAATATGACACGTAGCCTCGCATAGCCCTGGGCTTTATCATTACAGGTACCATTGCTCTTTCATGGGCTGGAAGCTGAGCCCCTTTTAGATGTTTTCTGGGCCTACAGTCAACATGTCTGTCCATCAGTTCAGTCTTGGATAACGAGAAGGCATTTCACAGACCCTTATTTTCTAGGGGGATCCCTAGAAAGTTAAGCATTTACATACAATGTAGTCATCATAAGGGAAATAGTTGAGGGTTTTGTTTTTACAAATGTATATCCATATATCCTAGTAGATAGTCTATATTGATACACACTTGGAACTTGGAGTTAAACTTCTTTTGTTCCCTGAAATATGTTGGGAACATTAACTTAAAACAGCCACCAATGTGGATGGGCCTACAGGGTATTATGATAAGTAAGTCTTGGATACATACTGTATCATTTCACTTATATGTGGAATCTAAAAAACAAAACAAATGAACAAACAACAATAACAAAAACCAGAAATAGACTCATAAATGCAGAGAACAAACTAGTAGTGGCCAGAGAGGAGGTGAGGGGGGAGATGGGTGAAATAGGTGAAGGGGATTAAGGCGTATAGACTTTCAGTTATAAAATAAGTCCCAGGGATGAAAAGCACAGCACAGGGAATATAGGCAGTAAAGTTGTAGTAATGTAGAGTGACTACACTTATTACGGGGAGTGTCGAGTAATGTATGGACTGTTGAATGAATATGTGGTACACCTGAAACTAATACAACATTGCATGTCAGGTAGACTCCAGTTAAAAAAAAAATAGCCATCAATAACCCCAAATCTTTGGTGGTTAAATAACTTTTTCTTTTCTCGACTTAATGAAGTTTACCAGATGGATCCTCACTCACAAAGTAGAGGTTACCAGTTGAAAGATTATGGAGAAATCCTAGCATCTTGAGATGTGGAGAGAAGGTGACCCGTGAGGTGACATTCGATGGATAGCTTGTGTGCAGAGTAGGACATTTCATTCCTCTAATGGAAACTTCATCTTAAAAGGACTCCTGAGTCAAAATTTTGCACTAGTCTCTTAGATTGTCATATTGGATAATTCTCCTTAGTGACAAGCCCCCCAGTTTTCATTTTGTGCTAATTCTATATCTATATAATTTTTAAAAAGGCATTTCAGAAAAGTTCTTTTAAAACTTCTAAAACAGGTCCATAGACAGAAGTATTAATTTTTTTTAATCAACTGTCATTTCACAAAATTGAAATAACAGTTTAAAAAACTCTAGGTTGAACTGAAAGGCATAATTATGGTGGAGGAGCTTTTTACATCACCTGAATCACTGTTTCTTTATACCAGCAGCAGATTGAATGTAATTATGCATTCTCTTGATGTCCGGTGTTTGATTACAATTTTCAGAGTGGAGTATTGCTATTTGATTTGTTTTTCTACTCATGATCATTTGCATATGCTAAGAAAATCTCTGAGGTCTTTCTGATGTGCTAGATCAAATGACATACTCTTCTAGACGGAAGACTCTTCTTATTCTGCTTGAGTTTGCCATCCATTAGACCCCCGGGGCCATCTTTGTTGGAGTTAAAGTGAAAGAAGTGCTATTTCTCTTGCTGGTTCACGTTTATTTTGCGTGATGCGTGGTACGCCTCCACTCTCGGTCACATTCGAAGCTTCATCTGACTGCCAATTCTGAAGTAATTACACTAAACCGGGGACATTGAGGGGTACGGTTACTTGCAACTTCACCCTAAAGAACTAAAATCTCCCCCTTTGGGTTTCATCCTCTACCAGTCTCTTGTAAGACAGAAAGCAGTGTCAGTCCATGTTGGTGCCTGGGCTCTAATTGTGTTTGTATTCCTGCATTTCTGTATCTTGTCTAATAGAATTTTAGCTTTTATCTAATTATCTTTCCATGAGGGAGATAAATAAGTGTAAACTTGTAAGCATAAGGTGATATTTTTCTAACCTACATCAAGCCTGTCCTCTTCAATATTTATCTTTATGCATGGGTTTCTTTCTTTCTTTCTTTCTTTCTTTCTTTCTTTCTTTCTTTCTTTCTTTCTTTCTTTCTTTCTTCTTTCTTTTTTTATCATGTCAGCAATGTTTAAATGATTTTTGTTACTTTTCTGTTGCTTTTTATCATACCTATGCAGTGTTTACATTGAGATTAAAATAACATATTTATCCTTTTTGTTTTAATGTATCTTACTTCCTTTTTTGCCCTTGAATGATCCGTTTTGAATTTCTCACAATGTTACCACTTTGTTATCACTAGCCCTTCAGCCAAATGGACCAACAGATGATTTGTACAAAAAGCTAATGTCAGTAATGCCACTAAGCCTTTCATGTTTCTGATTATCTTTTGATAATGTGAGTCTATTACACCTGCTGTTCTTTCTCAGTCTACAGATGGATATTTCGGCCTTTGCTGATTTTCAGTTTTTGTTCTCTTTTACCCTATATCTGGATTATTCTCTCCTGTGACTTGCCCTTCTTGCAGTTAGACACAACTTAGAATCTGTGAATAGCAGACCTCGGACTCCCCTGACCATTCTTTTTTTCTATTTACTACAGTCCTGAAGTAGTTTAACCTGAGATAACTGAAAAAATTGGCTGAGAACATTTCTCAAGGAAAAGTCTCCAAAACCTAGATCAATTAAAAAAAACTCATGAATTAAGTATCTGTCATAAACCATGATCTGTAGCAAAAGTTTGGATTTTTGTTTTACTTTGAATTAAAGCTTGTAAATGACTTTTTCCTAATTCCTCATGTAGTGATAGCTATATATCACCAGAGATCACATTTAGGATGTGATTGGCCAGTTTCCTCATGGAAAACAAATTTTCTCATGTCATTTACCATTGATATCACCTACAAAAATGTAACCAAACAGCCTATATTTTTAAAGCTAAGAATGAAATGGCTCTTTACACTTTTTCCTTAAAATTATAATAGCACAAGGGTGCCTGGCTGGCTCAGTCAGAAGAGCGTTCAACTCTTGATCTTGGGGTTGTGAGTTTGAGCCCCATGTTGGGTGTAGAGATTACTTAAATAAATAAAACTTTAACCAAATTATAATATTAAAAGTGAAAAAAAAAAAACCCAGTCACAGTAGAGTTGCAATTTAATTATATATAAATTACTATGCATGTATGTTTCAGGAATATTACTGTGGTATTTACAAATATCTGTGTTAGAAAACTTCCCTTTGCTATTTTCTTTAAAATGAATGTAAATATGTGTATCTTTCTCTGTAGGGCTTACACACTGTGACAACTAAATTTAACCCTATGTTTGGAAATATAATATCGTTTTCCTTCTTAGCTCTTTTTCATCTGTGTGCTTCTCCTAAGAAGAGGGAGTCAAACTCTATGGGTCTAAAGGAAAATGAAGAAATGCCATGTACATATTATGTTTTCGAAGCAAAAAAGAGCTATTATCATTTATGTAAATCATGAGATGAGGCTGTGTCATTTTAAGGGAAAAAGAAGTTTTTGTGATTTTTCTTTGAAATCCACATCTCACAATATGCAGTGCGTAGGACTTGCTTAGTGTTCTTTTGCATGAACTATGAGCAGCTTATCACAGCATTTTAGTTTACAATCCACCTTACCTGCTTCTAATCCACTCTTTTTACGAAACTTCGTTGGGTTGCTGTTTCTATCATGGCATTTTTATGCAAAAGATGAAATCAAAAAAATTTTAAAGCATTTTCAGAGTATAATTTTTGAGATTTTACCTTTGGATTTTTGGTGCTTGGCTATGTTGTAAATGAAATCACACATTAAAGTAGAGAAGCATGTTTTCACACGAACAGGAAAAACTCATGTGAAGACATTTTTAAAGAGTTTGCTTGCCACAGCTTTTCTTTAGCATGTAGTTGATGTTAAATTTCCTTGTGACACCACAGTGCGTGTGGTTTTTATGCTTATTGTTCACATAACTCCATCTGAAACAGTGGAATCTTTATAAATAAGATGTATTTTAAAATACAAGCCTTTGAAATAATGTGTATTTAATATTTTCTCTCTTTTCCTTATGCCCCTACAGAAATTCATGATGAAGGTAAGCCATTGGACCATCTCTTATGTAGGTAATAATTTGTGCATTTTAAGTTTGGTTACAGGTATTTGTTTATTTTTGAATTCATGACACTTTTCATATTTTCAAGTCAGTAAGTCAAATTTTGGAACTTGCAAATTTAAATAAATAAATCACACATTTAGATTTGACAGCTTAATGAACGACATTTGGTATCTTGGGTCATATTGTAACATGTTAAGTTTTATTTAGCCATTGTTAGGAATTTCTCCTGTTAAAACATATATTTTTTTCAACAGCTTTCCTCTCGAGTTTTCACTCGGAGAGTAGGGGGAGGGGTGGGGTGCCTGGGTGACTTGTTCGCTTGGGATCCGACTCTTAATCTCAGCTCAGGTCTTGATCTCAGAGTTGTGAGCTCAAGCCCCACCTTGGGCTCCATGCTGGGTGTGGAGCCTACTTAAAAAAAAAAAAAAAAGGAAAGAGTTTTCACTCTGTGGATTATATTGACTGTTTTGTTTTTAAGCTGTCTTGCATGAGTACAGGAGGAGATTTCTACTCTGGGAAATTAGAAGAGGCACCAAAAAGCTACTATCGAATTACCTACTCTGGGAGAAGTGAAAATAATTTAACTCCTTTTCATTTCTTAACCAAATTAGAAAAATGGAAAGGTTTTAAAAGGAGATAAACTCGAAGAGGAGAGTAAAGTACATGGTCATGTTTTTGAAGAAAATATGCAGAAGAAGAAGGGGAAGAGTAGAATGTCATTCTTTTGACACATAAACTAGAATTTTTTTTTGTTTCATTTTTACCTACCTATCCTATTTCTCATATAACATTCATGAAGTATAATTTTTTATCCTAAAAGCCAAGAAACAGTATATAGAGAAACTTACTGTATTCACTTAGTAAAAGCTTAATATAATTTAAAAATTCAAAGGAATATCATTTAAAAAGATATAAACTATAAGGCCTGTTAAATCAAAATTCTGGATGTAGATTAAAAAGGTGGACTCAAATAAATAAATAAAATCTTAAAAAAATAAAAAGGTGGCATGTAAAGAAGGAAGCAGAGTGTTCGTGTCAGTCCATGAAGTTACTTTGCTAAGCCTGTCCTATATATTTTCCGAAACTCTGAACCAGGAACATTGTGGGGACCTGACAACTGGACCTCTTCCTGAACATTAGGAATTTCACAGTTTGGATGGGCTGACAGAGCTGAGCCTTCATTGAAGCCATCTGTCAACAAGGACACAAGACATTTTCCAAAATTTCAAATAACTGCAGTTAGTTTTCAGTACAAGATACTAATTATAACACTGGGGAGACAGGACATTAACCACTTAGTTAAACACAGTGAAACAAGCATTTTAGTTGGCACAACGGTATAAATAGCGGCAAAACCCGAATATATCCTCTCCTTGCAAATATTAACAGATAACTAATGAAACTGGGTTTGAATAATTCAGCGTTTCTTGCCAAATCTGCATTTACTGTACTCCTTTTATCATCCTTCCATTTTATCACATCAATCCCTTATCCAATGCCATCTACTTCCCCTTGGAAGAGGGTGAATGGAGTAGTTACCTGAAACTTCTGTTCCAAGCTCTTTCATGAGAGCAGATCATATAAAAGTCAATGCAAACAGCAAGATAATGTGCAGAATCAATTTAAACCAGGTAGCATACCTAAAATAATTTAATTAGGCTCTAATTCCTTTTCACTGCAAAGCCAGAAGCCCAGTGGCTTGTTTTCTTACCTGCGTTGGGTAAACATCTGAGCAGAGGGCATATGCATGAAATTATAGTAATTTAAGCCACTTAAAAGGGAAAAGATGCTGAATTTTCTTCAGCAGTCACCTTTCAGTCATGATTTGCTTTGGGTTTCATACCTGGACAGGCATCATTTAACCTCCTAGAACCAGACAGATGCTTCCTTATGGTGGGAGCCCATTTGTGCTCGTGGCACAATGGTTGGTCAGTACTGCATTGACCTTAGATGTGCCCCCGAGCCCCAGAGGCTTTTGCTTAAGACCCCATCAGAAGTAAGCCATCCAGTGCCACATGGCTGTTTTGACAATGTTCAACTGGCTTTGTCAGACACGTTTATTTTGCACTGAAGCCAGACTTCTCATTAATAATTACAGTCATCCTGTGAACCTGCTATGTGATTCACTATTACAGACGGCAGGACTGTGAGTATCTCCCCTGCTGGGGGACCCACGGGTTGACCAGAAGACCAGGCTCCGTAATTCTGCACTGGTTGCAGCTCTGGTTGATCTTGAGCCATTCATGTTTGCATTTTTCTCAGATGATTTGAAAGCTTAAGCGTGGAGATATTTTTCTATTTTTCTCCCCGGAACAACTCATTTCTCAAGTTTTAGTATTTCAGGGTAAATTGAAAAGCTTCTCTGCTTAAACATCTGAACACAATGAAAGAAGTTCTCTGATGCAAATTTCTTATCCTCGTTGTCTGTTGTTTTAAATTTTGGCAGCTTAGCTAAGTATTACCCTCAGGAATAAATTCCTGTTAAGATTTCATTGTTTTACTTCTAAAATGGTATGTTATGTCATAGCAGTCAAGGGCTGTGGAGAAGTTGTGTAGTCTGACTTATTAAAAAAAAACAATGTTTGCATAATAAGGGCCTGGAATGATGAGGAATGTCCCCCATTTGTTAACATAGCATTTCTGTACCGGAAAAAAAAACCCTACAAAAACAAAACAGAATATTTAGATATTATGTGGTTAGTAAATTAGATAGCTTTAAATAGCAGCCATACTAGTGACATGTTAATAAGCCAATATATAACACAAACACATATTTAAAGAACACAGAGCTAAAAAGAAAAAAAAAAAACCAACCCCAAACAACAGAAACACAGTGCCAATTTTTATCTGTGTATGAAGCCCTTTAGTTTATCTTAGTCATTGCTATTATGGTTTTATGTTTTATACTTTTCTGCTCTTACATTTTAAAGTTCTAATAGTAATACTTCAGATGTAGTTACAGGGATCCTATTTGTCCTCCGTCCCACAGAGGATAAGAGATGAATAAATTATGCCCATCGACTGCATATTGTTCTGAATAAGCATAAATGTAGAAGCATTTACATCAGAGCTTTTACTTATAACATGGGTCCCCTCATCGGACATCTTCGGCAAGGTCCTGGCAAGCTAGAGGCGTAGGGATGCCTATTAATACTAAATTGATATTAAGATAATTTGCGTAGAGCGAGGCTGGTTTAGAGCACATTCAGCAGCGTTGCTTACGTTGGAATGTGTTCTGGACTCTCTTACCCACTTGCAGCTCATGAGCTCTTGTTTTTTACTCTGCTGTGTACCATTCACCCTGTCAGTCATTTCAGGGGGCCTGGGGACCAAACACACACACAGAAATGAAAGCAGGGTTTTTTTTTTAAAGATTTTATTTATTTATTCGACAAATAGAGACAGCCAGCGAGAGAGGGAACACAAGCAGGGGGAGTGGGAGAGGAAGAAGCAGGCTCATAGCGGAGGAGCCTGATGTGGGGCTCGATCCCAGAACTCCGGGATCACGCCCTGAGCCGAAGGCAGATGCTTAACCGCTGTGCCACCCAGGCGCCCCTGAAAGCAGGTTTTTAACTGTTATTTTCAAAAAGTCAGATTTTACCTTTTAATAACTGATGCTTAGCTCTCCAGCATCAGAAATACGGAGTTTGGAGATGACAGTTGTTTTCCCTAAGAGGGTAGCAGCTCCTGCACGTAGACCCCCTCACTGCAGGAGGCCACAGTCCTCTAGCAGAAGCTGACTGCTGGATCCTGGTTCTGCCTGGGGCCAGCTCACTAGCCAATAGCACAAGCTCTAGCAACCCCAGGGGTGGGGCGGGGCTACGGTGATTGACAGCTGCATTTTCAGGAACTCTTAGGGCCTAAGTCACACTTGGAAATGTCCTTCAAGGACATGTAAGTTTCAGGTACTACTTGTGCAGAAAGGATCTGATAATCCATCACAGAGTTGGAGGCATTAAGAAGCACACCATTATTTGGATGTTAAAGCTTTAACTTCATTTTCTTTGCTCTTAGTGTGCAAATACTCGAAGGAAACTCCATGGGATCCAGTATATAATTGTTGAGCAAATAAAATACTTAGGGTTTTCAGAGAAAACGTTCATTCCCAATGCAGAAGGAAATATGATGTGACTTATTATGCATGATACCCTTGGCATCAGGTGTATCGAACCTCTGACAGTAGCCTTCAAATAAACGGTTTTTGAATGAATAGGACCGAGTACAAAACTTTCTTTCCTGTAATGCTGGAGAATCAGCAGGACTAGTTAAAGTATAGACGGCATTAGTGTGAATTGAAAGTGTATTCGCCTTATGTAAAATTTAATTTTCTACTTCTTTTTCCAATGGCGCAATTGCAAGGCCTGCTCACTTTACCCATGTGTTAGCAGTGAACACGCTAACTTCAAAGGAATGCCGAGGTTTTCTTTTCCCGTGTGTGGTCTTGGGAGGCAGGCCAGCCTTGAGCTTCCTGCTCCATGAGTTTGAGTAACTCCTATCTAGTTGGTCCTAGCGGGATTCTCATAGCGCAATAATGGTCCTATAGCTGAGTGCTTATAGGTTTGGGTCTGGGGGGCAAAAGGGAAAATGGACCTTTGTTCCGCCATCCTGAACTACAACTGCTTGGGATATCACCCAGCAGTGATGGTCTTTTTCTCATTGAAATTGCTCTAGGGGATTCCAACAGTCCACACAAGGCACACTGTTGTAGAATCTGGAAGCGATAACCCTAGAAATGGCTACCAGAAATTCCCTACAACAGAGGAAGTCCCTAAATATTTGCTCACTTCAGTTAAAGCAAGGAGCAGGCCAAATTTAACAAAAAAATTAACAGGATTGACCAAAAAAACACAGAAAAGAACCAAGGTACCTCTTTGAATGCATCTCACATACATAATTTTTTTGATAAATGTTTGTTGAATGAACAGGTTATCCAGTCTGCTCAAGAGTGGAAATTACACATTTTTTCTCTGATTCAGCGCCAGAGTAGTATCTTTTAAAATGACAAGTTAGAAGAAACATATTGCAGACCCTGTGACAGAAATTGCCTTCACTTGGTGTTAACAGAGTTCTGTTAAGTAACAGAGTTACTGTAGTGTGGGCTGTCTGCATACTTTCACGGGAGTTCTATTAAAACTAAATCTGCGGCATGAATTTGTATTTAAGTAGTGCGGAAATCTATAGTGTAAATATCTATAATTCTGTAATTGTGTAAAATCTATAGTTGAAAGAAAACTCAGACACTAAGTATCTGCATTAGCTTAACCAATTTGAACATTTATGTGTGTGTGTGTGTGTGTGTATGTGTGTGTATGTAATATATAAGTGAACTCTGTAGGCCAAGCTTTAGAGGAAAAGGAGCACTTGCCACTTTTGGGTTAAATCTAAGGCCTTGTCCTTCATTTCTAAAAAAATCTTGTTTTGATTGGTGTGACTGTTGCGTGTTATTCAAGGTCAGGAGTATTTTATGGCTTTAGAGCCCACATGTGGTAGGAAAAGGTAAGCTCCTCTCAGAGTGATCCAGATCAGACAAGGTGAATACAGTTGTCCTTAGCCACACTAAATCAAGCATATTATTTAAAAAATGAAGGTACTTTTTAAAGAGGGCCTCGTTCTGAGGAGGAATATAATTTTGCAAAGTAGATTTTTGCCTTTTGCTCTCCGTATATGAGAAAAGTGATTCTCCTTTTTTTAAAAAAGCAGTTTTTCTTATTTGAATACCTTTCCATACCTGTTTTAAGAATGGTCCTGAGGTCTTTTAAACATAACATGAAAATAAAGTTATTTTTAGAAACTATGTGTAACAATAGGGAGGGGGATATCTTTTGAGTGAAAAGAGGTATAGTAGTATTAGATATTAACGTATACAGAAGTTAGTATCCTCACTTTTTATCCTAAGCTCTCCTAGTGATTTGTAAGCATGCTGATTTGAGAAGCCTTCCTCTATTTCATATAAAACATGTGAACTCTTTTTTTAAAAACAGTTGGAGGGCATGAAAAAAATCTTAAACCTGTAGATGATTTGATCAATTCTGTGTTTTAGGGAGAGTCATTCATTGAACAAATATTTATCCTTATTGTGTGCCAGGCATTTTGCTAGGAACCTGGGAGAGGATGGTGAATATGGTACCATAGTCCCTACCCAATGCAGATCATGTAATAATAATAATGGGAAATACAGGCAATAAATAACTCTGAATAAATAATTACAAATTATGCTAAGTACTTACCAAAATCAAGTTCATTCTTGGAGGACTAGATCAGCTGCCAGCCCCACAGTAGGGATTTTCTTGATAGCCTTATTACAGTTTAAATATTCTTTCAACAGAACTTTGCTTAGTTTTACTTTGTTCTTTCCTATTAAACTTTTCCTTGAAAACAAGAGACTATCTTATTGACTTAGTTTACTCTTTTTTTTTTTTTCTTGTGGACCTTTTCTTTTCTTCCCGCAGACCGCTCAAGGTGGTGGTCATCGAACACTCCTCTACGGACACGCCATATTGCTGCGCCATTCCTATAGTGGCATGGTGAGTAGGCGTTTTGATATCATCTTGTATAGGGTCCATTTAGACACACGTCATCAGGAAATGTTGGTAATAGCCTTTCTAGTGATGGTATTAATGAGTTCTGTAATTGTATGTGTTCTTTAATGTTTTTGTACCTTGTTTAATTTTCTCATTCATAAAATAAGAGTTAGCTTAGGTGACCTGTGAAGTCCTTCAATTCTATCATTTGTGACGCCTGATTTTTAGTATCTTTTAATAGACTGGTTTTAGGAGGCGAGAGGTGTAAGAGTCAAATAAGAAATATTTCTCATTTCTGATTATTTTTAATTTATTAGAAAATTAACTTACATGGTTAAATGAATTAAACAGATAAGATAGAAAAAGCTATATCCACATGGGTAGTCCTTATAGGTATAGATACCCATATACATTTCCATCTATCTATCTAGGTATATGTGTACTTCTGTATATTTTTATGTATATAAAATGATACATTATTTTATATATTTTATAAAATATATAATTCTGTTCTTTTAAAAGCTTTAAAAAGTTATAAAGGCAGTATATATTCATTTTATGAAATTTGGAAATTACAGAAGACACAAATCTTCATGATCATGTTAATGAGAGAAAGTGTGGTGACTTTTAAAAAATTGTAATCTTTTCTGTTCTTAAGAATTTTTTTACATAATTGAGATCTTACTACATAACCAAACTTATTTTTTTTTTAATTTTTTATTATGTTATGTTAGTCACCATACAGTATATCTTTAAACTTTGATGTAGTGTTCTATGATTCATTGTTTGCGTATAACACCCAGTGCACCATGCAATACGTGCCCTCCTTAATACGCATCACCGGCCTATCCTAATCCCCCACCCCCTCCCCTCTGAAGCCCTTAGTTTGTTTCCCAGAGTCCATCGTCTCTCATCATAACTAAACTTATATCCTGATTTTTTAAAACCTATTGTGGCATAAACATTTTCTATATTATTTAAATTTTTCATCAATATAATTTTTGTGAATACCTGATGGTCCAACATTTGGAAGTGTAATATAATTGATTATTCCTTCTTGAAGGAGATAATTTGATATTATTTAAATCGCACCAGAACAGGTGACTAAGCATAGCCTCGATGTCAATACCCAAAACATATAAAAAATTGTCAGTCTTAATCAGAAATACCAATGTGAACATCTGACAATATTCTGGTTAATAGAATTCAAAAGTATAGGCAGAGAAGTATAGGAAAAGTATAGGTAATTTTAACGATGACTTGATAATATGATTTCTATTTGTGTGCTTTATCATATGAATAGAATCAAATAAGAAAAATGGGCACGTATTGCATGGTGCACTGGGTGTTATACGCAACTAATGAATTATCGAACTTTACATCAAAAACCAGGGATGTACTGTATGGTGACTAACATAATATAATTAAAAAAAAAGGGAAAAATTGTGATCATCTTAACAGGTGCTGAAAAAGGATTTAATAAAACTCAACATCCATTTCTAATAAAAACTAAGCATTGATGATTAATTTCTCCATGATAAAATATAAATGTCAAATCAGTAATCAACATCAATCTTAATTTTCAAACATTAAAGTGATTCTTGATAAAACTAATTCAAATAAATAAATAAACAAAACCAAAAAAATCTGAAATGGTTCCAGAAATCTTGGCTGACCAGTAAGATATGAAATAAAATTAAGGAATGTACTCTATGAAAGTGGCTAGGTACTAGACAAATACATAAATACAACCTATTTGCATACAGCGATTATGCATTAAAAATTCATGGAAAGAATTCTATTTCTAATACCAATCAAAACGCAAAAACTGCATTAAATAATAAACTTGCGGGTCTGTTCTAAGAAAACTACTCTCTCTACATAGCGTGTTAGGAGCCTGGACTTGGTCAGTAGATCCAGGTTGAGGCTTACTTTCCCATACGCTGCTCAGCCTTGGAGACCAGGCTGAACTTCTTTAAGCTTATAATTGCATGTTAACATTTTACTGATTTATTCAATAAATATTATTTAGCACCTGTGTGCTAGGCACTGTTCAAAGTGCTGTATATCGTAGTGAGGAAGATCATGTCCTTGTCCTCATGGAACTTAATGAACATTCAGTGGAATAATTATATTACCTACCTCACAGTTGCAGTGAACACTATTGGAAGAGAAAATGTATGTTAATAATTACAGTGACGAGTATTGTAATATTATTTCAAAATATCACAGAACGCTTTAATAGGATAAAAGCAGACATTTAATATGTTTAGATCTAAAGTCTGTAAACCTCATGTACCCCCAAGGGCAGCCCTTCTCAAGGTCAGATTCACACTCCTACACTGGCTAAGAACGTGTTTGGGGACCCTCTTCTATAACCTTGGGAGACAGTGTTTTGCCATTAAGAGACAGAGATTGGAATCTCCAGGTTAATTTGATTTTATATCCCCATGGCACTGACTTCCACTTAATATGCCAGCACATCTATGCCCTCATTGGTTCATCTCCTGCTGCCTCACACTCACAGACACCCACTGAGGTGGATGGACCAATTTCCCAGTAAGAATTTTCTAGGCTTTGCATAATTTGTCCAGTGACTCTGGGAGAGCTGGGCTTGCTCAGTGCCTGGAATTGGCTCTGAGTACTCTTTGCAGGGCTCCTGTCCTTGCTGACAGCACACTTGTTTGCTGTAGATGGTAGAGTATCTCGACCTCATACTATATTCATCCTTGTGTCCTCATTCTTATACCAGTTAACAAGGTTTTTGAGGTTGGGATGCATTTAAGGATTGACAAATTATCCTCAACTTTATGTCCAAGAATATTCAGTTAAGGAATCCGAAGGAGGAGAGGAGATACAAGGAGATGAGGGTGTGTTGCAAGAGTTGAATTGTTCTTGGGGAAACACACACGTGCACACACAAGTGAGGTGACATGCTGCACACCAAAATGAGTTCCGGATGGATTTCAGAGAGTCCAAATTTTAAAAAATGAAAACAAATCTAGAAGATGAGAGTGAATCGTTTTCCAATTTCTGTTGGGAAGAAAGATTTCCAACTGTCAGATCAGGTTCCCCTTTGGTTATGGTCATGAATATCACATGAAGTGAGAGATGTACAGACATATCCCCAGTTAGGTGTCTTCTTTTACCGACAGAACACATTTCCTCAGTCTTTTCATGGGCAGGGCTGGGGTGGGTGGGGGAGGATGCATCCCCTTTAGAACGTTGCTCCTAATGAATGCTGTAAAGTGTTATTCTACCTCCCAATGAAGAACCTGGGCTTTGCACAGAAGCATCCAGATGTGAAGGAAAAGACTGATAGAGCAGAGACTGACTGAGAGCAAAGTATGCATCAGAATTAGACTCCCACAGGACTAAACATGTTCAGTGACAACTACTGATTCTATATCTTTTAGTATCTGTGCTGCCTGTCCACCTCCCGGTCTTCAACTGATAAACTGGCTTTTGATGTTGGCTTGCAAGAGGACACAACAGGTGAGCACCTTGGGCCCCGAAGAGCTGTGTTCAGAGAGAGCATGGCAGGGATGGGACTGGAAGAAGCCATAAGACACAAAGCTACATTAGATAAATGTTCTTATGGATGGAGTCAGGGGAAAACAAAACCAAAAACAATGACTGCCTTTCTAAGGAGAGTTTTTCGTAGAAGGAGGAAGTGTGTATTGTTCCTCTTGGTTTGTCATTCCCACGTAATTAGCTGGATTTTCAAACTATACCTCAAACTTTATTCTTTTTAGGGATTTGGCTAGAAAAGAAATACTTCACACTTTACTGGCTGTTAACCATATTAGAGTGCACTGATCTGTTCATGAAATATAACTGCATATCTCTTTTATCTTAAAAATAGTTTGTCTAAAAAAATGAAGCATACTTAATGTCAGCATTCAAACAAAAAGATAGAAAATGAAAGTCTGCTTCATTTCTGTGTCCAAAGGGATACATATCTGTCTGAATACACGTGTATTTTTATATTTTGAAACAAAATGTATGCATAAACACGTGTATCCTTTCAGAAAATCAAAATAAGACAGAGGCTCTATTTATGTTTCTGTTACACTTTATACACCTCTGTACAATGTGATTATTTTATCTTTTACAATGAGCATGTGTGACTTTGGAGTTAAAAATAAGTAAAAGACCAAGTAGGAAAAAAAGGAGGGCAATAGTCCAGCTCTTATTAAGTACTTCCTTTCAGAGGTGGGATCAAACTATGGCCCCCACACCTAGCTCCTCTTCCTGTGTTTTAAAAGAGTTTCCCAGGGGCACCTGGGTGGCTCAGTTGGTTATGTGTCTGCCTTCGGCTCAGGTCATGATCCCAGGGTCCTGGGATGGAGCCCTGCATTGTACTCCCTTGCTCAGCAGGGAGTCTGCTTCTCCCTCTTCCTCTGCCCCCCCCCCACCTTGTGCTTTCTCTTGCTTGCTCTCTCTCTCTCAAATAAATGAAATCTTTAAAAAAATATACTTTCCCATACTCTAAATTTTTCACAGACAACAAATGGATAAAAATAAAGTAATATTCACCAACCTAATTCACTTTAAGAGACCAACACATCACTATGCATGACAAATTCCAGAATCCTAGGCACCAAAAAGATAAGTACTATTTCCTTTGGTTTTTTTTTTTTAAGATTTTATTTATTTATTTTGGAGAGAGAAAGAGGGAAAGAGGGAGAGTGGGGGGTGGGGCAGAGGGAGCTGACTCCCTGCTGAGTGTCGAGCCTGCTGTGGGGCTCATCCCAGGACCCTGAGATCATGACCTGAGCTGAAACCAAGAGTCAGATGCTTAACTGACTGAGCCACCCAGGTGCCCCAAGATAAATACTGTTTTGATTTTTATTTCATTTTACGGAAGTTCAGTCAATCCTCTGTGTTTTTGCTGGTTTTTAAAAATTTTCTCATTTCGATTTACTTCAGCAGCAGCTACATGAAAAAGTCTTCAGTTTTCTCTCTCAAAAGGGGTAAAGGACATGCATGATTGGTAATTTGTTTTCATACATTGAGATGATTATATAATAGTCAAAACAACAAAACAAGGCAGTCCCTCCGCCTAAATCTTATCCCCTTATGCTACTGTTTCCCCATAGCTTTTTATTTCATCTGAATTGCTGAATTATTAGATTTATTATTTGTTGTGTGCCTGCCTTGATCAAGACTAAACTCATCAGGCAGATGACTTTTTCTTCCTTGTTTATCGATGCATCCCCAGCTACTAAAGCAATGATTGACAAATAGTGGGTGCTTCATAAATGTTTGAGTGAATGAATGAAAACTCCCTGCAACTCTAAAAATGTGAATGGAATGAATAATGAATCCTGTAAGGTGACATTCAAGGAAGACTGTGGTTTGTGTAAGAAAAGCATCTCAGGGCACATTACAGACTGGCTGTAAGAATGCTTAAGAAATTTTATTGGATGATTAATTTATCCATTTATGCAAATTGAATTTTTATTTAGTGCATACAGTATGCTAGTAAGAGCTGGGGAAACCCCAGTGAGCTAAACACACAAAGTCCCTGCTATTTCGGAGCTTAAATTCTGACATTGGGGAATTAGTGAAGAAGAAAAAATAAGTGTTAGGGAAAAACAATAAAGCTGGTCAAAGGGGCAGAGTAAGTATTAGATAACCGATATCACTGACATCTAGTCTCATTTTTGTATAGAACTTACATTTAGATTCTAAAAGGAACTACAAACAGATTGAAGAATTGTTTGCCTAAGTTTATATCTTAGCTAATGGGTCTGGAGAATGAATTGATATGTGGCTCACGAGGCTTATGCTTGACTTGTTCTAGAAGAAATGATTTGATTTAATGTGCACCCAGGTATTTTTATAATGTATCCTTCTATAATAGGCTTCTCTTATAAGTTACCCTCAGATTAGTGGAAACTAGCACATATTAAAATAAAGAATAAAACAAGGCACAGAATAGTAAGCTTTCAGTGACAACACGGCATCTATTTTTAATCCGTATCCACCACAAGTACAGAGTTTTAAAGCTGCTGTGACACAACTGTCACATTACAAAACCCCAAGCCCTTTTGAAAATCATGTGCCAGAAAACTAGATGTTAGTACAGAGAGCAATGAACATGTGATTCTGTAAAGGATGCAGTAAGATGCGCATGACTGGTAAATTTGGCCTCATGGTAGCATAAATAAATATCCTTTTAAGCAATGCCTAGCGGAGGGGATGACACCAAACTTCGCAAAATGCCACAACCAGTTTCCATGAAGAGAATCCTTGCATTTCAGTTTGTCTTCTTCCTGGGTTAATTTGGCCCAAGTCTTTCGATTTTCATGGTCTGCGAGATGAACTTGCAGTCAGTTTCAAACTTCGGGAAGCTGTGTGGGAAGGACCGTGTTATTTACTTATCAGGAGACTGATTTGGAAGCCTTATTTTATTTGCCTCTTTTCCTTTGGAGTTGCTGGCAAAGAAAATCGGTTTTATCGTTAGAGAGCCTGTCTGTGCTCACCCTGCAGGGGAGGCCTGTTGGTGGACCATCCATCCTGCCTCAAAGCAGCGGTCAGAAGGAGAGAAGGTGCGAGTTGGAGATGACCTCATCTTGGTCAGCGTGTCCTCGGAGAGGTACCTGGTAAGTGGGCCCGTGAAGTTGCGTGTTTGGCGATAGGATCAAGCACAGGCCCATCCAGCTTGCTCTGTAAACCTTAGATGGCAAATTATCCAGGGAAGTTGTTTAGAAATAAGTCCGTATTTCTCTTTGATGAGTGACAGCTCCCCAAGAAGGGGAATCGTGAAACCTCTGCGGAAGCGTGGCTCTCCAGGTTTATTTAGACAGGCTTACCTGGTACCCTCAGTTTGTGTGTCCGTGATCCTGAGAGCACCAGTTCTTAGATGCTTGTATTAATGGCATGTAAATGCAGTCTAATCAGGAATTCAAAATTCCACGGACCTTATTTTGTGCCCACTGAGGAAGGCTATACTAGGAGATTGTGATTGCAATTTTGACATTTATGAAAGCAAGTTATTCTATGACAAACTCGTGCCATGTTGAGAAAGGAGAAATAGACAAGATGAAAACCAGCTCCAGTCTCTCATCCCACACGACATCGTTTCAGAGGGCAGGGGTTAGAAATGGGAGAAGGAGAAAAGAAGTTTATATTTCATTTTTGAAGCTATATTTTACTTTTGTGGCAAGACCATAACTTACTTAATAAACTGTATTTTTGCTAAAGAACAATCATATACTTAAGTTTGCAAAAGAATTTAATCCGTGGGACTGTGAAGGATGACAGTGCAAAGTAGTCTTTTTATTTTAAGGTTGAAAAAGTAATTAGACCAGCAGGAGTGCTTGGATGGCTCAGTCGGTAGAGTGTGCGACTCTTGATCTCGGGGTCATGAGTTGAAGCCTCACTTTGGGTGTAGAGAATACTTAAATAAATCTTTAAAAAAAGAGAAAGTAATTAAACAGATATAAATGGGAGTATTATAAACCTAACATGAATATTTCTTTAAAAAATTCCAAACATCATAGTGGATGATGCTTGAAATAAAAATTAGAAGTAAACATTGTTTCAGTTAAGCACACATTGATTTGTAGAAAGTGTATTCCAACTGCCATAAATCAAAATATTATTTGTGTGTCATGGATTTAGGATTAAATAGGTAATTGGTACCCCTTGCTCTATGAACATGGAGTTAGAGTGGCTTTGGGAATATTGGAAGTCAGGTTTTGCTTACCAACCCATTTAGTTCCAATTTTGAGACAAGAACCGTTTTGTTTTACTTGCTTTGTGGAAAGAGGTAATGCTGAAGACAGAGAAATGACGGAACAGTATTCGTGTAACTGACAGGGAGTATTAAATTAAATGGAACACCTCACATGACCTCGCTAAAGGGAGGCCTGGAGCTGTTCTCTCCTTCTGTCTCTTAACTAGTACAGGTGGAAACAGGCACCATGCACATTTCTAGGACAATACAAGTGTGTCAGCTTGTCAAATAAGCATTTATTAAACCCTTGCTGTGTGCATATGCTGTGTATTAAGGTGCTGTATGTCTTGATCAGGAGATAGACATTTTGAGTTGTAGTTTTACACAGAAATCAATAGCAGCTAAAAATAATCCGTGCATACTTTTAAATATCTACAGATCTTACTTTGATTTTGGCATAACTGTGCATGTTTTTGCTGTACGACTTGTACTTCCCACTGTAGGAGTAGAAAACTTGCAACCTCACAGGGGCCGGGGCTGCTAGCATCAGTTCTGCCACCACCTGTTGGAGACAGTCATGTGATTCCCCGAATTCTGGCTTTCTCATTTGCAAAATGGTGATGATTATACTTAACACAAGGTTCCTGGGATGAAGCAATGAGATAATGAATTTGAATGTGGTTTGATTGAAAAAAGCACTATACAAATAAGAGCAATAATCCTAATGCATGAGGTTCACCTTCTCTTGCCTTTAGAAATCAATAAACCTCGTGATTAATGAAATTCACACATTATGTTCAAGCTACATTTTATCCAATTTATGCAAGTTCCTTTTCTGGTAACCTTTTAGAGAGCTACACACGGTGGCCAACCAGACTGTTAAGATTTCCCTTTCATTGGGTAATGAAGTCAGTGCTTTTAGTGTTCATCTCTGAATACCTAGCATGTTGTAGAAACCATAGGAAGGACCAAGGGTACGTTGTACGTGGTTTCTACCATCAAAGCATTAGTGGAAGAAATGAACCAAACACCTAGGGAACTGTACGAGAATACTACAAAGCAGTAAGTACATGTTACCGTTTAGGTTATGGGTATAGGATATAGAGATGGTTAACTATTATCTCATGTTGCCTCTGTGGTTGATTAGAAGGATCCAGAGAAAGTGCATATGGGCAAGAAGTGAGGGAGTAATAGGTCTTTGGAATATGGCAGTTGGAATAATCCAATACTGAAACTGGATAACTAAAAATGGGCTCTGTGTGTCTATGTATTTGTTGGTGTAGGGCCTGGTAAGTATGAGCCTGGGCCACTCACGTAACTTCGTAAAACCCTCAGTTTCTTCATCTGCAGTAAGGTGGTAATAAACCTAGTTCACTGGGGTGTTAAGAGGATTAAATGCTTTGACCCAGCCAAGACTCATAGCTCTGTGAATGTACATGTAGAAATTGCTTATGAGTTGCTATCACTGTTTACCTGGGAGGTTTGTACTTACTGAGAATGGTTAAGGAAACAGCAGATATTTAACCAGAAGAGAAAGTTGGAAAGGGAGCAGTGAAGGGAGTAGGATAGCTAATTTTAAATAAAGGTCTATCACAGAAAGTCAGGTTCACATTCTGGGAAGTCGCTGATATGTTTCAAAGTAAACAAGTTAAGAACTTTGGCTGAAAACGCATTATTTAAAACTAAAAACTAAGAGGCAGCCCACGGAATGGGAGAAGATATTTGCAAATGAAACTACAGAGAAAAGGCTGGTATCCAAGATCTATAAAGAACTTCTCAAACTCAATACACAAGAAACAAATAATCAAATTAAAAAATGGGCAGAAGATATGAACAGACACTTTTCCAATGAAGACATACAAATGGCTAATAGACACATAAAAAATGTTCAACATCATTAGCCATCAGGGAAATTCAAATCAAAACGGCATTGAGATACCACCTTACGCCAGTTAGAATGGCAAAAATTGAAGGCAAGAAACAGCAAATGTTGGAGAGGATGTGGAGAAAGGGGAACCCTCTTACACTGTTGGTGGAAATGCAAGTTGGTACAGCCACTTTGGAAAACAGTGTGGAGGTCCCTTAAAAAGTTAAAAATAGAGCTACCCTATGACCCAGCCATTGCACTACTGGGTATTTACCCCAAGGATACAGACGTAGTGAAGAGAAGGGCCATATGCACCCCAATGTTCATAGCAGCAATGTCCACAATAGCTAAATCGTGGAAGGAGCCGAGATGCCCTTCAACAGATGACTGGATTAAGAAGATGTGGTCCATATATACAATGGAATATTACTCAGCCATCAGAAAGAACGATTACCCAACATTTGCAACAACATGGACGGCACTGGAGGAGATTATGCTAAGTGAAATAAGTCAAGCAGAGAAAGACAATTATATGGTTTCACTCATTTATGGAACATAAGGAATAGCAGGAAGATCGGTAAGAAAAGGAAGGGAAGAATGAAGGGGGGTAAACAGAAGGGGGAATGAACCACGAGAGACTGTGGACTTTGAGAAACAAACTGAGGGCTCCAGGGGGGAGGCGAGTGGGGGATTGGGATAGGCTGGTGATGGCTATTAAGGAGGGCACGTATTGCATGGAGCCCTGGGTGTTATACGCAAACAATGAATCATGGAACACTACATCAAAAACCAGGGATGTACTGTATGGTGACTAACATAACATAATAAAAAATTAAAAAAAAAAAAAAACCCAAACCCACTAACTACTCTAAATAAACATTTCTAGTCATTGGTTTTGTAACTTTTAGTCATTAGTGTCTATAGACCTTCGATCTGTGTTTTGCCCACTAACGGTGGTTAATTTGAAGTTAAACTATCGAGTGTGCATCTGGTACTCTAATATGGCTTATAACTATGGGGTGCTCAGTGAGGTAAAATGGACTGTAAGAGACTGATTTTTACCCTGTGCTCTGCACAGGTGCCTCATGGACAAAAGAGGGTGCTGTGTTGGGCACCTGGAGCCCCAGGCTCTGCCCTCCTCTACACGTTGGACCTCTGTGCAGGATTTCCCAGTAAAAAGGGTCTTATCTCTAGAAATGGTTGTAAAGCACTCATCCAAATACTGTCCTTTCTCATCTGGCTGCTTCATATTCTAATGTGGAATGATATCTTAATCCTCTTTCCAGGGATATCCAAGAGGAAAAAAATTCCTCTGCTCCTACTGGAGCTACATATTTTTTCTTTTTAAGAAGACTTGGGCAAAGCAGCGTAAGTATAAGAGAAATGACAATTTAAAATAGAGAAAACATGGTCAAGTAGGTATTGCTGACTGTGACTCTATTTCAAAATAAACGAAGTAAAGCAAACAAAACAATTTTTACTGGTTTAGAAAGACGTAAAATCACCCTGGTGTGCCCTGAAGTCTTCAATTTGTGGCTTGGATTGCTTGCATTGGAAACATTGATTTTTGAATAATTTTTTTCTTAATTAGGTCACTGATAGAAATAGGTTTTTTTTTTTTTGAAGATCTGTGAAAACATTGCTGAACAAACAAATACATTAGGAAGAGCAGAACCCCACAGTCTAAAGAGTGATGACAGCTGCTTAAAGAAGACTCTTCTGGGCTTCCTAAGAATTTCCTTACTCTCCCCTCCCCATCTCTGAATTTCTGATAAGAGATACTAGGTGTTTTGATGGCAGAATAAGTTGCTGAACTCCTCAAGTTGCATAAAAATATCGATAACTAAAAAGGACCGCGATCATAAGTATTTCCGAGCTAATTATGGCATCAGCCAATGCATTATTTACTGTGAGCCCTTTTCTTTTCTCTCTGTGGCTCAGGTGATGGAAGCGTAGACTATCTATCACATATGGAAAGAGTGTCTGGGCTGTGCCCCTCATTTTTTCTCAGAAGAAAACAAATGAAGCCCGTGGGGTGATATGTCTTGCCTACTTGTGATCCGTGTCACTGGATGATAATTTATCCAGAATGTTGCTCACCAGGCCCAAGTGCCTGATGCTTAGAGAAACAGATGTGTTGAATACATGCATCTGATGAGGGTTGAATTCAGATCTTCTTAAACATTTTTGTGCCGTAGACCCCCTTGGCAATCTGAGAAAGCTTATCGACCACTTATCATCGTAAGGTTTTAAAATGCATAAAATATAATAGGGTTACAAAGAAAACTAAAAGTTACAACTTGAAGTTCAGTTGTTTAGAATATTCTATTTCTGAGATTTTGTGCTTCTATCTGTAATGTCCTGTTACTCAAACAAAACATCGTTTTGGGGCCAGCAGCCTTGGGTTGCCCACACCCCCCAGCCTTCCTGGGTGGAAATTAGCATTTTTTGACAAGATCCTCACCTGTTTCCTGTGGGTATTAGATCTTGAGAGTCACTAACAGAAAGGTCAAGGTGACCTTTGCTGGCAGGTTGATGCCACCACAGTGTGTGAACTCTAGAGTGCTTACATGTTTCAGCCTAAGGCCCACTCTACTTTCAACCTCTGGCAACATCTGTCTTGCTTTAAGGACAACGCTTCTCCTTTTAATAATTGAAATTGTTACTGCATCTGAATATTTAATGCCACAGGCCTGACTTGATTTGTTCTTCCTCAGATTTCCCTTCGCTGTTTAAACAGCAAAATTAATTAGAAGCATCCAAAATAGTTATGCCTAGAGAATAGTGTCTTGAGAAGAGTGAACATTATCTAGATAAATTTATACGGTGTAATACGATCTTAAGGATATTTTTGGACTTTGTCTGGCACTGAAATTGTCATATTTTTATGGTCCTGTCATATGTATTATTTATCTTTTGGCTTTGATAGGATTTGAAGATTGCCTCTTAACCCTCCTTCCCACCCCTGTTGTTTTCCCCAGCAGTGGCTCCTTATTGTCTGAAAATATGAGGCCCCTGTCCTGGTGCCTTCTTCTCTCCAGATCCCTCTCTCACTGTATTCCTAGCATGTGCTCTAAGCCCCACAGGTGACACTCTCTGCTATACTTGATGTTCCTGTATCTCTGCCCCTTTGGGGACCCTCTAGTCTTTGTCGTAGCATTCCCCTTATCAGAGCCTCTTGGAGGACCAGGGAGGTCCGAGCCACTTCCCATTACCAGGTTTCTGGTATATTAAAAATGAAAATCTCCGAACTGGTTTACAAAATGTAAATTGTCGCGTAAAAATGTTGCCGCGTTTTCAACCTTTCTAGTTAGCACGTTAACATTAATACATGTACCCAAATCCAACGTATGTACAAACTTACTTGGGGACAACATCTTTCAATATAGAAATGTGAGAGACCCAGACCACACGGTCCTTCTGGCCCCTCGAAGCCCTCATGCCCCTGGAAGTACATGTGCAGTACTTGTGCAGACGCTGCGTGTTCTCAAGGTTCGGGGCAGTGAACCGTGTTCCAGTTGGATTGGCTGAAGGGTTCTCTTTTCTCCATTCCTGTTGCAGTCTGATTACATTTCACCCAACATTTAAAAAAAATGCTGACCTGTAGCATTTTGCGTATATATTTTACCTCCCCTTCCATGTGACAAGCACCCTCAGGGTAGAGAGTGTGTTCTATTAATATTTAACACAGGGCTTCATGCATAGCATATTCAGTGACATGTGATGAATTAACACATGATCGTAACCTGTTTATCATAACGTGGCTCGAGCCTTCACTCGAATTCAAAAGTAAAAGTATAAGCATTGGTATTTTGAATCGTCTTCTCATGGTTTCGTAAAATCCATATGGATTTGTGTGTGTGTGTGTGTGTGTGTGTGTGAACGAGCTGTTAGTTTGACTCAGGTCATTGAAATAGGAATATTTATGGAATAACTTCAGGTATTTTTTTGGTTTATCCTACCCTGATTTTAAAGGTTCGGTTGGCTTCTACACATACTTGCTTAGTGAACAACTCTGCTCGATGTGAGGTATACAGTCGTGAACCCATGTCTAATAACTTATGGGATGGGGGAAGAAAAATACACAGAACAATTACATCATGTGATGATTGCTTGGAAGGAACATGTATTTTTCTTGGTTGTGGAAGCAGAGTGCATATGATTTATTTGTAAATAGTTGAAGAATTTTAATACTGGGGAAGAAATTGAATAACCAGATCTCAGCTGGGATTTTGTGTCAGTGGGACAGGCTGAGGCGAAGAGGTTGTAAGCAGGCACATAGCTGGTTGAGATGAGGAGGGGGTCAGAGCAAGTGACCGCTAGATCTGATGCATCAACTGGTACACTTGATTTTATTGATNAGATGATTGATAAGATGGCTGCATACGGGTCAAATGTCAAAACTTTCTTTGGTTTTGTTCCTAAGAGAAAGATAGTGAAATATCTATTTTTGCTAGTGACTTGAGAATGTTAGGGTCCTGATCGGCTTGTGGAGTCTGTCAGTGTGACCGTGATTCCTCTTCATCTAACTAGGAGGGTCCGATTTCTGGGGAAAATCTAGTACAATTAGACTTTAAAAGCTCAGGCTGTCATCAGCTTTGGAGAAGTGTTGCAGAAACATTACAGGAATATTGGTGATGTTTACTGAGATGACGCTAAGGAAAAAGTGGTAGTTCTACGTATATTTGAAATTCATAGAGGCAGCCAAGTCGTGATTAGAAAAATGAGCAATGCATAATTTTGTTTTTCTTTATAATTATTTGATAACTCATATGATGGTGCTCATAGATAGGAAATATGGTATTATTTTATTACATTTCTGTTTTTAAGAAGGAAAATCTGAAATTTCTAATATCTGAATTTTGGAGGAAATTTATTGCCCAGGTTTCAGATGCGTATTGGGAAACATTGCCACCTAATGGTTATTATATCAAATTGCAGATAAAATTTCCCAAAGGACCCTATAAAACTAAGACATTGGTCCAGTAGATTTTACCTACCTCAGGGTCAAAAAACTGTCGCAGTGTGATATGTAGAACACTTAATTACAGTTTTGATGGTAAGTGCCCACTCCCTGAACAATTTTGTCCATCAATAAACCTTAAAATAGTTTGTTTTAACACACATACTTATTTCCGTAGTCTTGTTTGTGTGTTTTCCGATGAGTAGCTTAGAATGATGCTGAAAAATACCTACAGCCAAATAGAAACTCTACTTTTCCTTCTGCTGGTCTCTTAATGACTCAGTGACAGGACTGAAACAGATGCTCTTAGGGGACGTTTCCAGATCTGCAGTGTTAGGTTCCAGCTCCCAGGAGCACCTACGTAGTGAGACTTTCCAGGCGCCTGAAGAGATGTCTCCTTTTGCCTCTCCCACAGCACCTGTCTTATGGCAACGGCAGTTTACACGTGGACGCGGCTTTCCAGCAGACTCTCTGGAGCGTGGCCCCCATCAGCTCAGGAAGCGAAGCCGCCCAAGGTAAAAACTCCACTTCTACCAGAGGCCTTGTCCTGGATGTACAGTTGACAGTCATCTCTGCAATTGTAATGATGAGCAGATTGGTAATTAGAGCATTCTGTGTCAGAATATTCTGGAATGCAGATATGTGACATATAAGAATCTTGTTTAAATTGGTATTTGACAGTGAAGTTTGTGTGAAGATTGTTTTTTTTTTTAATTTTTTAAAATTCTTCTGCTACTGCCAGCTTTTGCTTATTTGTGTGTGGTTTATATGCGCGCTTTCTAGATGTTATTTGCTCCAGTGTTTTGGCCTCAGGGTATTGCTCAGTTAGGCTAACATCGAGGTCTCTCATCTTCCATGGTTGGGTGACTTAGAGCCAGATCACAGCAGCGTTTATGCATCAGGATTTCTTGGGAAATATCTGCATTTGTGTTCTGATTATTCTCACTTAGTACACGTTTAAATCTGAACCTGTCCATGCTTGTATGTTTAAAGAGAGGATTTTGGGGGGGTTGAGGTCACGTTTTCTGGTGGGAACATCACTAACTGAGGGACTTGGGAACCCTGAGCTCAGAGGCACCAGGCAGGTGGCACCCTTCGTCCTTGGGATTTTGGCCAGGTACTGAAGCCTCTCTAAACTTTTATTTCTCTGTCTATGAAAATAGAAGGTTGGACCAGACGATCTGTCCGGCTATCAGCATCTGACCATGACCATTCAAATGTGACTGAATTCCAATTCTTACAGGGTATCTCATTGGTGGTGACGTCCTCAGGTTGCTGCACGGACACATGGACGAGTGCCTCACTGTCCCTTCAGGAGAACACGGGGAAGAGCAGCGGAGGTTGGTACCAAGCCCCACGCCTTGAGCCTTGCACTTTCTTGCCTTGATATAATCGTTGGAATTAAGGGTATGTCTGTTCAGGCCATTCACATAATACAAAGTGGGTCACTGACACTCCCCTCTCCACTGAAGGGATCCATGTGTTGGCCTCTTTAGAAGTTTTCTCTTACGTTCTGTTTTTATTACCTCTTGATAGAATTGCTGAAAATTTTTGTAAAGTAAAACATGGTCAGAAGTATTGACTAAAATATACAGAGTGGAAGGAGTAAACACATTAAGCTACTTAAAACTTAAATGTTCATTAGTCTTGATTAATTTTTCTTTCTGGCATATTTAGTCTCAAATTCAGTTTCAAAGTCAGAGTTCTCAAGTGGCTCAGAAGCTTGGGACCTTTTTCTGTGATCTCCCACTTATATACATACACAGTAAAATTGACCACTCTCTCTAATATTTTATGTGATTATAATACTCTTTCTCACACATTAATATTTGTTGGCATTGGGTGGAGACTGAAGTCATCTGAATCACTGGGCAAAGTGCAAAGCCATAAAATATTTGATTTGAATGTTCTGTTTTGCTTGATGAATTAATGGGTGAATACTAAGTTGAACACACAAGAGATTACTGTGAGGGAACGCATTGTCTGGATGGTTTATTACAGGCTTTTAATTGTTTTAATGGACATTGCTCATAATGGAAACATGTAGAGAGAGATAACTATTGTACATATTTATTTCTGTAACTTGGGGAACATTTAGAAAGTTAGTACTTATTTCACTAGCTGTTTAACCCTGGGAAAAGCCCCTTGGAGACCTGGGTGTCAGTTATGCATCTCTCACCAGGCAGACCTGACTTATAGTGAAGAGTGAAGTGCAGAGCCTGGAAAATCCTGTGAATAAAAAATGCTGCTTCTAGTAGGTTGGGAAGAGGATGTTGATGGTGCTGATAGGGTTTTTATGAAAGATGAGAGGGAATTCAAAAGAGTTGATTTGAGGAATTAATTCCAAAGAGAAGAATAAACGTAAGACGCAAGGGGATGGCAGTGTGTTCTGGGACTAGCAGTTCTCCCACAGTGACCAGGGGAAGGCTAGACTCAGAGGTGGAAAGTAGACAAGAGAGACCAGTGTGGGCAGCTTTTATACGATCCTCGGTGCCATTCCCACGGCTGGCTTTTACTCTGGGAGTTAGGAAGGAGCGTGGGATGGGGGTGAAGTGGTCCGGTCTCTTGTAAAGCAATCAATAGATCTGATGGGCAGGAGGACCTTGGATCCAAGATCAGGAGATTCCAAATCAGGTACACCAACCAGGACAGGGCTGTTTTTAGGCATTTGTGTGAGAGGAAGGGAGAAACTTGACCTGGAGAGTGGCCATCAGAATGGAGAAGTCTGCCCAGACCAGAGACATGCTAGGTCATATTGATTATTTTAGGGATGAACTGCTGTGGACTGTGAGGGGATGTATCCGATCCAGGGTGTCCTGATGTTTCTGACTCGAGCGAAGAGAGAATGTGCTAAGGATTGTATGACACATGTGTATTTCATACTAAGGATTGAGTTAAAGTTTGGACAGCGGTGAGTACAAGGGGTCTGTGGGACATCCTGCAGGAAATTAGAATTTTGAGTCTTTTACTTAGACAAAGCTTGGCTTGGATGTAAATCCCAAGCACCCAGGGAATCATTGAGGAATGGGAGTTCTAGGTAGGGAGGGCAGAGCTTGAATTAGGGGAATGTGTTTGTCAGTTTGGACATTGCTTTCAAAAGCCTGTAAAACCTTGGAATAGATTAACGAGAGAGGAGGGCAAGGGTGGAACTCCAGAGAGCGCTGACATTTAGGATGTGGCTGGACTAAGATGCATCGGCATGATGGTTAAGTGGAGAACCAGGGAAGTTAGTCATGGAAGCCAAAGGAGGATTGGGGGACAGATGTGTTAAATGCTGTGTTATGTTTATATAGACGTAGGAGCAAAAAGAGGTTGTGTCGTAGTCTTTGCGGTCTTTATTCCCTGAATTGTTAAATGAAACACTTAAGTGATTCTTAGAGCCTTTTTTTTTTAAAGATTTTATTTATTTATTTGACAGAGGGAGAGACAAAAAGAGCACAAGCAGGGGGATCGGAAAAGGGAGAAGCAGGCTCCCCGCTGAGCAGGGAGCCCAATGCAGGAGATCCCAGGACCCTGGGATCATGACCTGAGCCAAAGGCAGATGCCTGACCACTGAGCCACCCAGGAACCCCTCTTAGAGAGTTTCTGTTCTTTCTACAGACACTTGAGAGAGTTGTAGTTAAAGAAATGGGCTCTGGAGCTTGACAGCCCTGGGTTTGGGCCTCAGCTCTGCCACTTCCTAGTTGTAGGACTCATGCAGGTGACTGAATTTCTTGAACCATTGCTTTGCTCCTCTGTAAAATGCAGCTTAAGTATTAGCTGCTGCTCTGTGGGATTGTTGTGAAGATTCAGGAAGAAAAGGCGGGGAGAATACCTGACGCATATTATGAGATCAACAGATTTTTTGTCACTGGCATTATTATCTAGACAGAAGAGCAGCATTTAGTCAGATAGGGAAAGATTTGAGGGACCCGGGCATGTGGATGAAAGCTTCATAGGACATCGGCTTTGGAGGAAGGGAGGCTAAACTATAGCAAAGAAAATCCTCTCTTCTTTGCATCGAATGGTGTACGTGTGGGGCGAGGAAGGGCTCTCACTTCTTGCTAAGGTTTGGAAGCCAGGAATGGGTGCGCGTAGTTTTTTGTTGTTACTATTGAATGTTTTCAATCTCAAATGAGAATATTCAGTGTCCGATAGAGCCCGTATTTCCTCAGCTAAACTCCCTGGCAATGAGGACACTTTTCCGTATCTCCTGGACGTTAGAGAACCTGTACGTTCAGGAGGTGTTTTCTTATAGAGTAGGTTTTTCTCCTGATTCTGTAGGTAGCTGGTTATTACTGCAGGGAAAACTGGGGGCCATTTCAAAGGTATTTTCCTATCGTTCTGGACCCATTTCCCCATTGCACACATGTTAAAGTCTGTCCTTTCTCATATCATTCTTGATGTAATGTTGTTCATTTCTGTATCAAATTCTTCTCAATATGTATTCAGCTCAGCACATCGCGGCTCTTTCTAGGGAGTGATGTCAGTAACAACACATCCGACTGTGCCCTTTGTACAGCGTGTTTACACACTGTACAAATTAGATTTCCAGAGATGTCGGATCATGACTCGAGGGAGAAAATGAGGCAGAAATCGGCAGCAAGAGCCCGAGGAGTGTTGCTTCTGAAAGGAGAGTTGCATTTGCCTTGATTAAATAGTGAGATGGGGCATTGATTTGCATGTAACGATAAAAATAATTTCTTCAATTTTACATTCACCGAGCACTCTATTATTTCCAATCTTGTTAATACCGTAGTGTAGAAATGTCTTTATCTCTGTCTCTTATCCGGAGTCATTTCGGTGCCGTAGACGACTCGGGGAGGCAAAGGGCAGCTCGGCCTGAAGGCAGGAGTTCTGTAATTGATATGAATCCCTACTGGGGGAGAAAAACAGCATGATAACCGAGGAATATATATCTTGATTCATTAAAAAAAAAGGGAAAATAATTTGACCTTTGGACAGCGACTTGAAAGCTGGAGAAGTTCCAGGGAAATACGTAAACATTTCTTTTACCTCAAGGCCTTTGCTGTCCTTGTGGTCTGCTTATGCTTATTAATGTGTCATATTATTAACGTCAAAGAACTAAAGTCAAACCAGATTTGTTATAGGAAGCAGTGGAAATGGGGAGGTGGCCAGAAGTAACCGTTACTTCCGAGTAAGTTAGGAGCATTTGGTCTTAAATGCTCTGTTCCTGACCGGCGTGGTCCGTCTGCCCATGCCTCGTTCCGCTGACACGACTGTAATCGTAGCCATTGAAAATGCAGTTCGGGGATGGGTTCTGAAAGTCTAGAGACCAATGGAGCGGTCTTTACTTTCCTCTTCTCATTTAGATTTGTATGTGTAAGTGCTTACTTACATATTCTTATGAGAGGATTCAAAAAACTCTTAGAACGAAGAGCATAAGCATACAGTGTCCCTTTCAATTAAGTGGAATTGGGGGGGCGAATGAGGCCCTACCCAAGTTAAACTAAATGCACACTTTTCTCCACTCTTCTTGCTCATCTTTTGTTTATAGATTGAATTCTGACTTTTTTTGTGAAATTCAGCAGCACTATAGATTTATTTTAAATTTGAGATTTTTTTCTGGGAAGAACTGTGGCTCTAAAATCATGTACGGTGTATAACTGGTCTAAATAATAGTACACTTATAATGTACAGGCATTGTGAGCATTTGGGTAGAAGGGACGGATACTTTGAGCATTAGCTTTAAATTGTGATTTCTTAGTTCTTACTCAGGTTCTTCAGATAGTGAGAATACATTCAGGAGAAACAGGGATTTGTTCAGATCCAACATAGTGTTTTAATTATTGACTTGAAAATAAGCTTTTGTTCTGGAGGCTTGAAATTTGATGATTAGTTTTCATTTCGAGCATGACATATTTTGTATAGGGAGTGTTTTCTGCCCTAGATCCTGTCTCTGGATTGCGTCTTATTACTTTTGTCCATTTTTAAGCGAAGCATCATGAAGTATCAGTAAAGGCCTTTCCTTTATGTGCATACACACACTTACTTTTGCATTAAACGTGCACTATCTGAATTAAGTATGCCATATTTTTAAGTTCATGAATTTTAAAATGGATAAACTAGGGGAATATTACTGGGAATGATTATTTGATATCTCAATATTAGGGAAACTTTTTGAAAAACATCATTTGTGATTTTTTAAAAGATTTTATTTATTTTAGTGAGAGAGAGAGCAGGGGGAGGAACAGAAGGAGAGAGAGAGAGAGAAACTCAGGCAGGCTCCCCGCTGAGCATGGAGCCTGACGCGGGGCTCCATCTCATGAACCTGAGATCATGACCTGAGCCAAAATCTAGTTGGACACTTAACTGACCGAGCCACCCAGGTGCCCCTAAAAAAGCATCATTTGTATGTTAAAGCAGGTTATGCTACACAGTTCATGGGTAGTTTTATTGATTCAGTAACAATTTGTGGAATGACCATCATGTGCTGGAGTTAGAGTAGGACATAAAAAGATACAACGTCTCTTTTCTCAAGGAGTTTGCATTCTAATGGCGATACGGGACAACAAAAACATAAGTGCTCTTATTTGTAAATGCACACACATATGTGTGCACCCGCAGGTAATCTACAAGGTGATGATGAGGGCTTTGGAAAAAAAATAAAGGAGACAAAGGAATGCAGAGGGTCCATGTTTGTGTGTGTGTTTGAGGGAGAGAAGAGGGAAGAAAAGGACAGAGAGAGAGGGAGAGAGGGAGTGATCAGAGAGAGGTTATTCTGTTTCTGTCCTATCAGGCTTTATTATTGGCATATGCTTGCTCTGTCTTGCTACTTTCAAATGCAGGACAATTACGTTATTGTTTCTGACGGTATCTGGAAATCAGTGCTGTATTTGCTTTTCAGAACGTGACTCAGCAGGCAGAAGCTGTGCCATATGTATGCATATGACAGTATTTTTGTCTCCTTGCCCCTTTTATGATTTTATGATGATTTAATGAGCTTTAGTTGTAAATAATTGATAAGGCGTGAGATGGGTTTGATACCATGAATTAAATGTCTCCCAGTCTGGCTTAGAAAGAGATGCATTGTTTATGTCTGCATACACAATTGGATGACTGATATACTTGCAGGATTTGTATGCCCTCAGTTACCACCTAGGAGAAAGCTTGTAAAGCTGCCTCCTGTGCTCCTGAAGGATCAGGGAGATAAAGTTTCCACACGAGGGCTTCTCTTCCACCCCCTTCCCCTTCATGACCTGTGTGTACCTGTTCGGCCCGGGACTGGGAGCTAAGCAGTTCTGATGAAAGAGTAAGTACCTAGCAGAGAGCTGTTCTCTATTCTCTGCCTCTTCTCCCTTGAGAGAGGTTCACTCTTCCCCCCAAACTTGAACTCCCTGCTGGTTGCCGAGAGCACAGCACTTTCTTTCAGCCTGTCCTCTCAAGGAAAGACTGGGCTGGAATGCACTGTTTTAAAAAACATAGGCCTTGAAGGCCAAAGATTTAAAATATTCACAGAGGGGCTCCTGGGTGCCCCAGTCGGTTAAGCGTCTGCTTTCGGCTCAGGGCATGATCCTAGGATCCTGGGATTGAGTCTGGCATCTGGCTCAGCGGGGAGCCTGCTTCTCCCTCTGCCTGCTGCTCCTGCTGCTAGTACTGTCTTTCTCTCAAATATATAAATACAATCTTAAAGAATACATTCACAGGAATTGGAGCCATTGGATTTCAGTAAAAATGAAAAAAAAATTGGAATGTTGGCTATTCTTAAAGTTGAGTGAATTGAAAAAGAGACAATAGAATAAAAACATCAACATTAAAAAGAGAAATCCTTCAGTTATTTTCTCAATGAAGTTTATAAAAAAATTTAAAGATTTCTTATTTATTTGAGAGAGAATGAGAGAGCATGAGCAGGGGGAGGAGCAGAGGGAGAGGGACAAGTAGACTCCCCACTGAGCATGGAGCCCAACACAGGGCTCAGTCCCACGACCTTGAGATCGTGACCTGAGCCAAAACTGAGAGTCGGAAGCTTAACCAACCGAGACACCCAGGTGCCCCTGTCAATGAAATTTAAGACCATTTTTTACTTACCCATGTTTCGTTTATTCACTTAATCTGGATGTATAAGCAATATCTTTCAGAAAAAAAAAAGAAAAGCTTCCTCTTCTTTTTAATTTCCAGATGCCTTTGTGGTTATATTCTGGTTGGAGTGAAAAGTAAAAGTAGCAACATCTATTTTGCTGTTTTTCTGCTCTAGTCTATTTACATGATTCTTTATAGTAATGATTTGGAGTAGAAGGGTGCTGTTTTTAATCCACGATGATTCATTTACATTTATTCAGATGTGTCGTCTCAAAACATACCTGTTTTCTCTTGTACAGCGATTTGAATAGAAATATCATCACAGACTCAGCCCCTGAGTGAATACATAATGCTTCTTTCAACACTGGGTAGGCATGTATTTCTTGATTTCACTGTTGCTATGAAGACGCTGCTGACAGCTTGCTTTAGCACCTGCCCGTAGCTCAGCTGCTCAGCCAAACACCCTTGTAGGCACAGAGCAGAGTGTTGCAGAGGCACGAATCCGACGGTGACAAATGTGTAAACTCAAACACTTATAATTTCACTCTGGAATAACCTTTGAATTCTGGGCCTACTTTTCAGTCACTTCAACTCTGTTCCTTTAATGCTTATTGAGGGACTGGTATGGTGTAGGCATTTTGGTGTGTGCTGTGCATGATGAATGAGAGGCAGCCCCTGTCTTGAAGGAGCTCACGGTCTAGTAAGATCTCCACACTACGTCCAGGAAGAAGCAAATGTGAATCTGAGAGAGGCCAATCACAGTCTTTTAAAAAATTAAATGGTAGAAAACATCTCTTACCTTCCTACCCTTTGAGGAAGATTAGCAAGGCAGGAATCTTTGTCGATCTTTGATTTTGAAGCATTAAGTTTGTTAGCGTATACAAGTTAGTAAAATAAGCCTCTCTTTCTACTAACTGGTATGAATCTGCTATTCAGTATCAACTGTAAATAGAAATTGTGTGTGGGTCATTTTTCTGTGAATCTAATTATTTTTCAGAAAATTCATAGATGAAGCCTCAATACCTAGGGTCTGGTGATACATTAGCACAGCTGAACTTAATTTGGTTGGGGCCATGGTGGTGGTAGGACTATCTTTACCCCATACAGATAATGGCACTTGTCAGAAGCTACCATTTATTACCTTTATGGCTGATCAGCCTCTTCTGTTGATCATCTTTTCAGTGTTCAGCCAGGTCTACTTTATTCATTCTTGTAAATCTTTTACACAGTGACATGTATATGGGAATCTGCACACAAATGCTTATTCTTCGGTATTTGTGAAAGAAAGAAACGGAGGGAAAAAGTCATGCACTTTACTGTAGGTTGTTCAAGGAGAGCAATGGGGTGTCTGCCTTGACCACCACTCTGACTCACTCAGCAAGATCAGAGGTCTCCCACTTGTATTATTTTGGTGACTCCTGAAAGATTGTGATCTGCTTGTACTTTGGGGAGGGGAAGAAAAGGTATCTTATTAAATCAGCACACCAACCTGAGTGATAGAAAACTACTTTGGGGCCTGTGAGTCCCACATCCTTGGCTCAGAGCCTTCTCTATTGGAAGCATCTTGACGTCAAACCACTCCACAGGGAAGAGTCCCTATTCTTGTAGCAGGAAGCTGAGCCTTGAAAACAGTGATTTTTTTTAAAAAAAAAAAAGAAGAAGAAAAGAAAAAAGAACAGGGTGGTTGTGGGTATCTTTGACAATCTGATGCATGTTACACACTTCGTACTTGCCAGCGTGGAAAATTGTGCCTGTGGGGTAATTTCTGTGATGTTAATGTAGGTATTCTCACTGAATTTTCTCTGTTGTTTTTCCCCATCTAAGCAGTTAGCAGTGCCAATGCTTTTTATTCCCCTTCCCCCCCCAACAGGAAGTTTGTGACTTCACAGAAAGCTTAAGTTTTGTATAAGGTACTTTCCTTCCTGACTCTTATTCCCTAAAGACTACATTCAAAGAGGTTGTTCTGTCTAGTGTCTTAGAAGGGAGAGAGACAGATTATCTCTGATAGAAAAAGAAGAAAAGAAGGGATTTTTCAACTTAAAAGACATTCAGGTGGAACAAATGGATGCCCACAGGCAAAAAAATTAACAGAAAAAAAAAAAGGAACTTTGACCCAAACTTTATATAAAAACTAACTCTAAATGGATCATGGACAGAAATGTAAAACATAAAACTATAAAACTTTCAGAAAAAATAGGAAAAAAGTCTTCGAGATCATAGAGTTTTAAAACTTGACACTAGAAGTACATCTTCATAAAAGGAAAACATGGATCAACTGGATATCATATAAATGAGAAACTTCTGTAAATGTCCACGTGAAGAGGATGAAAAGACAAGTTCTAGAGTGGCAGAAAATATTTGCAGGTATTATGTCCAAAAAAGGACTAGCATCTAAAGCTATACAAAGAACTCTCAAAGCTCAGCAGTTAAAAAAAAAAAAAAAAGGCAACCTAATTAGAAAAGGGGCAAAAGAATGCATTGGTATTTCACAGAGAGGACATGAAGAGTGCGAGTAAGCACATGGGAAGATGTGCAGCATCTTTAGTCATTGTGGTAAATGCAGACCGCAAGGAGTGATCAATACATGCTAAACAGACTGACCAACACACACAAAAATACTGATAGCCAAATGCTGGCGAGGATGCAGGAAAACTGAATCACATAAATTGCTTGCAAAGTGGTACAGCTACTCTGGAAAGCATTTTGGCAGTTGCTTCGATCTCTCAACGTACACTATCATGTGACCTAGCAATTGCATCCCTGGGTGTTTATCCTGCAGAAATGAACACTGTGTTCACACAAACACGTGTACACAAATATTTAGTGTAAAGTAGCTTTTTTGTAATTGCCAAAAACTGGAATCAGCCCAGCTGTCCTTCACCTAGTGAATGGTTGAGTGATGCTTGTTACAGCGATAGCCTGGGATATTACTCGGCAACTAAAAGCAGGGTCTTGTGGATAAAGCAACTTGGATGAATCTTCAGGCAATTATGCTGTGTGAACAACGTCAATCCCAGAGTCATACATACTATATGATTCCACATCTATAACATTTTTAAAGTGGTAAAATCTTAGAAATGGAAGAGATGGTTGTCCAGAGTTAGGGAAGCAGGAGCGGGGGAGAGAGGGAATTGGGTGTAACAATAAAAGGGCATATGAGGAATCCTTGTGGTATAGGACATTCCCACTATGAGGATTCAGGAACTAACATAAATGACAAAATGGTGTAGAATTTAATACAGGCACGTACACACACACACACACACACACAAGCAAAATGGGGTTAATCTAGGGAGATGAAGGGATTGTATCAAATCCAATATCCTTGATGAAAGACTAGTCTATATCTTAAAAATATTATTATTAGGGGAAACTAAACAAATGTTCAAGAACAAAATGTTCAAAAATACCTTTCTGTACTATTTTTTCAACTGCATGTGAATCTGTAGTTATCTTAAACTATTTTTCACCCATCCCCTCACCAACTTCCCCTCTGGCAACCACCAATTTGTTCTCTGGATTTAAGAGTCTGGTTTTTGTTGTTGTTGTTGTAGTTCATATGGCTCTTTTTCCTTTGTTCATTTGTTTCTTAAAGTCTACACAAGAGTGAAATCATATGGTGTTAGTCTTTCTCTGTCTGACTTAATTCATTTAGCATTATATACTGTAGGTCCATCCATGTTGTTGCATATGGCAAGATTTCATTCTTTCATGGCTGAGTAATATTCCAGTGTGTGTGTGTGTGTGTGTGTGTGTGTGTGTGTGTGTGTGTTTATATACCACATCTTCTTTATCGATTCATATATCAATGGATACTTGGGCTGCTTCAATATCTTGGTTATAATAAATAATTCTGCGTTAAACATAGGGGTGCATATATCATTTCAAATTATGCTTTGGGGTTTTTTGGGTAAATACCCAGGAGTGGAATTACTGGATCACATGACTGTTTTTCACAGTGGCTGCACCACTTTTGCATTCCCACCAACAGTGCACGGGGGTTACTTTTTCTCTGAATCCTTACCTACACTTGTCATTTCTTAACCTTTTTTGGTTGTAGCCATTCTGACAGGTGTAAGGTGATCTCTTATTGTGGTTTTGATTTGCATTCCCCTGAGGATTAGTGATGTTGAGCATCTTTTCATGTGTCTGTTGGCCATGCATATGTCATCTTTGGAAAAACATCTTTTCAGGTCCTCTGCCTCTTTTTTTTTTTTTTTAAAGATTTTATTTATTTATTTGACAGAGATAGAGACAGCCAGCGAGAGAGGGAACACAAGCAGGGGGAGTGGGAGAGGAAGAAGCAGGCTCATAGCGGAGGAGCCTGATATGGGGCTCGATCCCATAACGCCGGGATCACACCCTGAGCCGAAGGCAGACGCTTAACCGCTGTGCCACCCAGGCGCCCCACTCTGCCTCTTTTTTAATTAGATTGTTTTTCTGGTGTTAAGTTATACAAGTTCTTTATATATTTTAGATATTAATCTAAATATCATCCGATATATCATTTGCAAATATCTTTTCCCATTTAGTAGGTTGCCTTGTCATTTTGTTGGTGATACCTTCACCGTGCTAATGGTTTTTATTTTGCTGTAATCCCAATAGTTTGATTTTGCTTTGGTTCCCCTTGCCTCAGAAGACATACCTAGAAAAAATGTTTCTATGGTTGATGTAAAAAAAAAAAATGCTGCCTATGTTTTCTTGTAGGATTTTTATGGTTTCAGTTCTCACTTTTATGTCTTTATTCCAATTTGAGTTTATTTTTGTGTATGGTGTAAGGAAGTGGTTCAGTTCCATTCTTTTGCATGTTGTCCAGTTTTCCCAAGACCATTTGTTGAAGAGATTGTCTTTTTCCCATTGGGCATTCTTTCCTGGTTTGTCAAAGATTAAGTGATCATAGATTTGTGGGTTCGTTTCTGGGTTTTCTATTCTGTTTCATTGATCTATGTGTTTTTGTGCCGGCACTATTTTGATTACTACAGCTCTGTAATACAATTTGACACCTGGGATTGTGATGCCTCCAGATTTATTCTTTTTCAAGATTGCTTTGGCTATGTGGGATCTTTGTGGTTCCATACAAATTTTGGGATTTTTTTTCTAGTTCTGTGAAAAATGCTATTGGTATTTTTATAGGGATTGCATTGAATCTGTAGATTGCTTTAGGTAGTGTGGATAGTTTAACAGGATTCGTTCTCCCACTCCACGAGCATGGACTATCTTTCCGTTTATTTATGTCATCTTCAGTTTCTTTCATCAGTGTTTTCTGGTCTTCAGAATATACATATTTTCCCTCTTTGGTATATTATTCTTTTTGGTGTAATTATAAATGGATTGTTTTCTTAATTTTCCTTTCTGCTACTTCATTATTAGTGTATAGAAATGCAAGAGATTCCTTTATATTAATTTTGTGTCCTTTGACTTTATTGGATTCATTGATCCGTTCTGATAGTTTTCTTGATGGGCTCTTTAAAGCTTTCTATTTATAGTATTGTGTCATCTGCAAATAGTGTTAAGTTTCACTTCTTTCTTACCAATTTGGATGCCTTCTATTTCTTTTTCTTGACTGATTGCTGCACCTAGGGCTTCCAGTACTATGTTGAATAAAAGTGGTGAGAGTATACCTCCTTGGCTTGTTCTTGATGTTAGAAGAAAAGGTCTTAGTTTTTCACCATTGAGGATGATGCTAGCTGTGGTGTTTTTTTTTAATATATGGTTTTTACTATATCAAGGCATGTTCCCTCTATACCTACTTTGTTGAGAATTTTTATCATGAATGGGTGTTGTACTTTGTGAAATGCTTTTTCTGCATCAGTTGAGATGACCATATGGTTTTTATCCTTTCAGTTGTTAATGTGATAGATCATGTTGATTGATTCATAAATGTTGAACCACCCTTGCATCCCTGGAATAAATCCCACCTGATCATGGTGAATGAATTTTTTAACATGTTGTTGGATTTGATTTGCTGGTGTTCTGTTGAGGATTTTTGCATCTCTGTTCATCAGGGATATTGGCCTGCAGTTCTCTTTTTTTCTCTTTTCTTTTTTCTTTTCTTTTCTTTAATTTTCTTTTCTTTTCTTTGTAGTGTCTTTGTCTTGTTTTGGTAAGAGGGTAATGATGGCCTTATAGAATGAGTTTGGAAGCTTTCCTTGCTCTTCTATTTTTTGGAATAATTTGAGAAGCATAGGTATCAGCTCTCCTTTGAATGTTTGGTAGAATTTACCTGTGAAGCCAGTCTGGTCTTGGACTTTTGTTGGTTCAGAGTTTTTTGATTACTGATTCAATTTTGTTGCTGGTAATTGGTCTGTTCAAATTTTCTATTTCTTCACTACTCAGTTTTGGAGAGTTGTATGTTTCTAGGAATTTGTCCATTTCTTCTGGGTTGTACAGTTTGTTGTCATATGGTTTTTCTTATTTTCTTAATAATCTTTTGTATTCTGTGGTGTTGGTTTAAAACAAATTTTAAGACATTTGCAGAGAGGGAGCATTTTTCTGGGTTCCATTTTTAGGATGACTACTGTCTACTACCTGATTGCTTTCTACTCCCCATTTCATCTCCCCTTATAAGGAGATGGCAAGAAGTCAGAGTCAGTGGCTGTGAAGGTTTTTTTTTTTACTTCAGCAAAATGTCTTGTACCTCTCAAGTGAATGGAAAGCATCAGGCCTCAGCCTGGAAGGGAGTATGTGGATGAAGACCTTGTATATAGATTGAACAAGTGAACTGGTCTTACGCAGTGTCTGAAGTTACTGCAGTTACCCTAGCAAGAATAATTAGCACTTGAATTCCCCCACTAGCATAATGGACTCAAAGCAGAAAGTAATTATAGTGTAAAGAGAAATTTATCTACCTATTTATTTATTTATTTCTAAAAGTTTTATTTATTTATTTTTAGAGAGAGAGTGAGCGAGGGGGAGGAGGAGGGACAACAGACTCTGTGCCGAGCACAGAGCCTGAAGCCAGGCTTGATCTCAGGACTCTGACATCATGACCTGAGCTGAAACCAAGAGTCAGACACCCAACTGATGCACCACCCATGCACCCCTTAAAGATAATTTATAAAAGTATTATTGGTAATAATAGGAGATAGGTTATTTCAAACCAGTGTCCCCCTAACAACAACGAGAAAAGGTAAACCACTGCCTAAAATCTGTTTGAAGATAATGGAGAGCAAAAAAAAAAGCAGTGAAATGTGTGGGGTCAATGCCCCAAAATACAAGGAGACCAGAGAATTGGGTTCAGCATTTGGAGCCTCCTCTTCTCTCTGGGGGGTTGCGGTGGCTGAAGAGCAGGGCTTTTGAAAGAATCAGATTGGAAGTGGATCAAAGCTGGTACAGGACCCCCCGTAGGAGAGGCACTTTCCGAACTACAGGTAACACTTCAAGAGCGATCCCCTTGAAGCAGTGGTGACCCGGAAAGACCAGCCCTCACAAGTATTTGGACTGAGCCTAAAATAATACTAGTTGCTGTTTGGATTAAGATGATGTGAGATTGCTGGTGACCTTAGACCTCTGAACCTGCCAGAAGCAAAAACGTGTATCTTTTGGGAGAAAATAAGAAATAGAACTCAAATGATCTCTATAATTTTATATATACGTTGTGTGATAGTCAAAATTAAATGAGCGCTCCTGTTTCAATGCCAGTTGGTGTACTACAGTAATGTTCTGGCACTAACTACCCAGAGTTACCAGATTGTACAAGTTAAGGTCTTAGTTCTCTACAAAACTGTCCTTATCTCAGACTCTAGGTACAAGTTGGGGGTGGGATCCTCAGACCATCTGTGCTTCTAACCAACTGGCCACAAATTTGGGGGTTCCCCAAATCTCTTTCTATTCAGGAACTCAGGACAGTGCTATAATTATGATTCCAGTTTTATTCTAAAGCATACAAATCAGACCAGCCAGATGAAGATACATAAGGTGAGTTCTGGGAGGGCCTGAATGCAGAGCTTCTCAGCTCTCTCCCTGTGGACTAGGAACTCTTAAATCACTGTGTCCACCATTCAGGAAACTCAGTTGGGCTTTGGTTCCACGGTGTTTTTATTGGGATTTTATTATGTAGGAATGATTCATTAAATATTTGACTGCATGGCTGAACTCAGTCTCTAGCACCTGTCACTCCCCAGAGGTCAGGCTGGATCAAACTTCCAACCTTCTAGTCTTCTTACTGGTCTTTCCAGCATGGCCAACCCCCATGTTGAAGCCATCTAGGGCTGCCATGTGTGAACTTATGAGCCTAAATTGAGTTGTGATCCAGGGGGCTCCTGAGTAACTCTTCTTTCATGTGGGAACTTGCAAGGGTTTAAAGTCTCCCTCCCAGAAACCAGGGACATTGGTCAGCCAGTTGTTTGTTATATGACACAGGCATATAAGATAAGAGTTGACCAAGGAGCAAGAACAAACATACACTGTAGAAGAAGTCACACAGGTCACAGATACACAGATAGTAGAATTATCACAAATAGAATTTAAAATACTTACGATTATTATGATCTAAGAGTTAAAAGAGAAGATGAAGAAATTTGGTAGAGAATTGAAAGCTATAAAGGGATCATAAAGACATCCCTAGACTGAAACTGAAGATTAAAGTAACTGATATTAGAAACTCAATAGACTTTTTTTTTTTTAAATTATGTTAGTCACCATACAGTACATCCCTGGTTTTTGATGTAAAGTTCGATGATTCATTAGTTGCGTATAACACCCAGTGCACCATGCAATACGTGCCCTCCTTACTACCCATCACCAGCCTATCCCAGTCCCCCGCCCCTCCCCTCTGAAGCCCTCAGTTTGTTTCTCAGAGTCCATAGTCTCTCATGCTTCATTCCCCCTTCTGATTACCCCCCCTTTCTTTATCCCTTCCTTCTCCTACCGATCTTCCTAGTTCTTATGTTCCATAGATGAGAGAAACCATATGATAATTGTCTTTCTCTGCTTGACTTATTTCACTTAGCATTATCTCCTCCAGTGCCGTCCATGTGGCAGCAAATGTTGAGAAATCGTTCTTTTTGATAGCTGAGTAATATTCCATTGTATGTATGGTCCACAACTTCTTAATCCAGTCATCTGTTGAAGGGCATCTTGGTTCCTTCCACGATTTAGCTATTGTGGACAATGCTGCTATGAACATTGGGGTGCATATGGCCCTTCTCTTCACTACGTCTGTATCTTTGGGGTAAATACCCAGTAGTGCAATGGCTGGATCATAGGGTAGCTCAATTTTTAACTTTTTAAGGGACCTCCACACTGTCTTCCAGAGTGGCTGTACCAACTTGCATTCCTACCAACAATGTAGGAGGGATCCTCTTTCTCCACATCCTCTCCAGCAATTGTTGTTTCTTGCCTTGTCCATTTTTGCCATTCTAACTGGCATAAGGTGGTATCTTAGTGTGGTTTTGATTTGAATTTCCCTGATGCCTAATGATTTTGAACCTTTCTTCATGTGTCTGTTAGCCATTTGTATGTCTTCATTGGAAAAGTGTCTGTTCATATCTTCTGCCCATTTTTTGATTTGTTTATTTGTTTCTCGCATATTGAGTTCGCAGATGACATGATACTCTATATGGAAAACCCAAAAGAAGCCACTCCCAAACTATTAGAAGTTATAGAGCAATTCAGTAATGTGGCGGGATACAAAATCAATGCTCAGAAATCAGTTGCATTTCTATATACGAATAATGAGATTGAAGAAAGAGAAATTAGGGAATCCATCCCATTTACAATAGCACCAAAAAACATACGTTACCTTGGAATTAACTTAACCAGAGATGTAAAGGATCTATATTCTAGAAACTATAAATCACTCTTGAAAGACTTTGAAGAAGACACAAAAAGATGTAAAAATATTCCATGCTCATGGATCGGGAGAATTAACATAGTTAAAATGTCTGTGCTACCCAGAGCAATGTACACTTTCAATGCCATCCTGATCAAATACCAACGACATTTTTCAAAGAACTGGAACAAATAGTCCTTAAATTTGTATGGAACCAGAAAAGGCCCCGGATTGCCAAGGAACTGTTGAAAAGGAAAAACAAAGCTGGGGGCATCATAATGCTGGATTTTGAGCTGTAGTACAAAGCTGTGATCACAAAGACAGCATGGTACTGGCATAAAAACAGACACATAGACCAATGGAACAGAATAGAGAACACAGAAATGGACCCTCGGCTCTTTGGGCAACTAATCTTTGATAAAGCAGGGAAAAAACATCCGGTGGAAGAAAGACAGTCTCTTCAATAAATGGTGCTGGGAAAATTGGAGAATATATTTGCAAATGATACTACAGATAACAGACTGGTATCCAAGATCTAAAAAGAACTTCTCAAACTCAATATGTAAGAAACTCAATAGACTTAACATCAGCTTAGAAGTAGCTGAAAAGAGAATTAGTGAACTGGAGATTAGGTCAGAATTCAGACTGAAACACGGATGGTTAACAGATTGGGAAATATGATAGAAGAGAGAATAAGAAAATATATGAGGAATGATGAATGTTCTATCATACATGTAATTGGAGTGCCCAAATAAAAAGATGAAGAATGGAGGGGAGCATCAGGGGAACAAGAGAAGGAGGGAGAGCAAGAACAAGAAAGCTTGCAAATACACTATGACACAGGCAATATGGAATACAACTGCTTAAGGATTCCACACAACTGACTAGATATATTAAGGCACAGATTTAAGAAAGACTGTGAATCCTAAGTAAGATGGATAGAAAGAATATTTAGGACCATGAGAGTAAAACTACTACTGAAAAGTAAACACAAAATGAAACACTTAAATACATAGCAAAAAAAGTATAGTACCTTTAAAGTGACAACAGTAGGGTTTGCATCTCACTTTGTCAAGGAAACAATTGGAGACATGAGATAAAAACTTCAAAGTGCTTAAGGAAAATAACTGCCAACCTGACGACCATTTTATCTACTGAAATGACAATTTTTTAAAGATTTTATTTGAGAAAGCGAGAGAGAGAGGGAGGGAGAGAGAGATCATGAGCAGGGGTGGGAGGGGTAGAGGGAGAAGCAGACTCCTTGGTGAATGGGGAGCCCAACATGGGGCTCGATCCCAGGACCCTGGGATCATGACCTGAGCCAAAGGCAGATGCTTAACCGACTGAGCCACCTAGGCACCCCCTAAAATAGTTTAAAAATTTTTTAAAGACAAAGCTGAGGTAGTTTATTACCAGGCTATAGCAAAGGAAATATTGAAGGGTGTTCTTCAAGTAGAAGAAAATTATCTCAGATATAATTTTGGAGATACAGAAAGGGGAGAAAAGAGCAGAAGGAAGGCAAATATGAGGAAAACTTGTAAAGACTGTTGTGATTAAGTAGAATGATGATGATGATGGCCTTTGTAAATCCTGGTCTTAAAAACTATAGAAAAATAAAAAACTATAGAGAACAAAATTCATTATAATAGTAGCACATGAGTCAGGAGGAGAGTATGTAGAACTAAATGACAGTTCTTGTGTTGTCTGAGAAGTGGTAAAATTAATAATTAAATCATTTTTTGATAACCAAGCACACATATTGTAATCTTTATAGTAATCAGTGAAAATATCGTAAAAAGGATATAAAATAATAACGGGGAAACCAGAAAGATAATGATGAAAAAATACTTAATTCAAAAGAAAGGAGGCACGTTTAGAAGGAGTAGGACAAATGGAGAGTAAAGATTGAATTGAGGTGGCCCCCAAGATTCCTGCTCCCTGCTTTACATGCTTTGTATAATCCCCTCCTTTTTTGTGTGTGGATCATGAGTATGGGGGAATTTTACTCCCATGATCAGGTAACATTATTTAACAAAGCTGGAAAGATGTTGCAAATGTAATTAAGTTTTTGAGTCTGCTGACCTTGAGTTAATCAAAGGGGAGATTTTTCTCGGTGGGCCTGACCTAATCAGGTGAGCCATTAATGGAAGGAACTAAGCCTGCTGAAGTCAGAGATTCAAAGTGTGAAAAAGATTCTCCTGCCAGCCTTGAAGAAGTAAGCTGCCATGTTATGAGAGGGTCTATGGAGGAGGCCATGTGGCCAGGATCTGAGGGCAACCTTTAGTTGTTGAAAGAGGTCCCCACCTGACAGTTGGCAAGAAAACAGGGACCATATGGGTACAAGCAACTGACTTCTACCAACCACCAGTGAGGTTAAGAGAATACCCTGAGCTCCAGGCAAGAATGCAGCCCCAACCAAAATTCTGATTTCAGCCTGTGAGACACTGAGCAGGAAATCCAGCTATGCCACATCCAGACTTCTAACCTACAAGCTACAGGATAATAAATGAGGATTGTTTGCAACTAATAAGTCAGTGGTAAGTTGTTGCACAATAATAGAAAACTAACAATTCCTGGGTGATAGCACTTTATTAGTGAGGATAACAAAAAGAAAGACACAAGTAGATATTGAAAATGCTTGGGGCACCTGGGTGTCTCAGTTGGTTAGGCATCCGCCTTCAGCTCAGTTCATGATTCCAGGGTCCTGGGATTGAGCCCCACATTGGGCTCCCTGCTCAGCAGGAAGTCTGCTTCTCCCTTTCCCTCTGTGCCCCCAACTCGTGCTGTCTCTTTCAAATAAATAAAATCTTAAAAAAAAAAAGAGTTGTCTATATCCTATTGGTTCTCTTTCTCTGAAGAACCCTAACTAATACAGTTATGAAAAACTGCAGACCTCAGATTTCATCTAGCTGGTTCTCAGATTAAAATTACCAATAATGTGGGCAGGATCTTTTAGACCAGGGTTTGCACACTGTGGTAGTATGTGGGTCAAATGCAGCCCACTGCCTGTTTTTCTAAATAAAGTTTAATTGGAACATGGACATGCACATTTCTGTACATATTGTCCATTAATATGCTTTCAGAGTTAAGTATGAAAAAACAAACAAACATATGGCCATTCAACCTAAGGTATTTACTAGCCCTTTACAGAAGAGTTTGCCAGCTCATGTTCTAGAACTCCTTTTCATAGTGGCCGTGAACGTCTTGGCTGGGCTGTCAGCCCCAACAGTCCTGGGGACATAGGGCAGCCCTGTGCTGAGAGCCACAGTTAGGATGACTGCAGGAGTAGATCTTTGCAAGAGGGCTAGGAAAAAAAGTATCCTTTTAATCCATGTAATGTGCATATTCTTTTCAGAACTTGAGTTTTCTCTGGTGTCCTGCAATAGGTGCCCAAAAAAGTCCTATTGATTTGTAGGTGAATTTTGAGACCCCAGAGATACAAAATGAAGAGTCGCTTTGATACATAGAACTACTGGAAGCAAAAAGAGTATGTGGATGATGGCTGAAAAGGAACGCTAGAACCACACGATTGTACGGTAGAAGAATCTAGCAAGGAGGTCGTCTGAATGATGGCTTTATCTCCTTCTTAGGTTGTCCTGAGCAATTTTAATTTAGGACTTACTATACCTTTGTGTATAAACAAGGATATGATACTGTCGTCAGGTCAATTCAACAAACAATGTTGAGTCTTTATATTTGGAGAGATTGAATGTGGCACCCCCCTCCTCCCCCTCCTCCACACCCTCAGAGCCCCGTTTGCTGTGAAAGGAGTCTTCTCAGAGGTCTCCGTGGGTTCTATCTTCCAGTTCTTCCTCACAGTAACCCAGGGACCATTAGCTTCGCTTTGTGTGTGAAAAAAATGAGGCATGGAGGAATTCACTGACTTGGCACAAGTTCATATAAAGAAGTGCCATGTTCAGAAAGCTAGTCTCCATCAAGTGTGAGAGAGTTTGTCCACTTCTCGGTGCCTTATCATAGATGTGAGCTAAGAATTGTGATGCCATCTAATGACCGTAATGACTGTGCCCTGTGGCAGCACTCACAAAGGGAAAAAGTCTTTTCCTCCAGGGCGAAGGGTTCTCTTGACTGCGTTGATCTTTTATTAATCATGTTTCATGGTTCTGTGTGAAAGTCCACTAACTGGAGTTGTGTATCTTATAAAATTCTTATAAATATATACCAATAGAAGCCAACCTGTCATGCTCTGAAGCGCCCCTAAGGACTGTGTTTTTATTACTATGCTAATGCTCGTGTTTCCTGGGCTCGGGTTCTGAAGATGACCCATCCTGGCTGTCAAAGTGCCTGCTTTTTACTGAAAAACAAGTGGTTTGACGATTGAGATTAGACTTAAATTGTATTTTGTAAACTGAAAATGCAAAAATAGCTCACTACTTTTATTTCAGTGGACAACGTTATAATACTTATGAGAAGTGGAGTTGATGACATAATAGGAATAATTTGTGCTTATTCAAAGAATAACCTGAAAGGGCCTCTTCAGGCCATTTAATGTGATCAGCCTGAAATAGGAGCTCCTTAATGAAGCGTATTGTATGGGGAGATAATGTGTTACGTAGGCATAATTTACAGCCTGAAGCCTGGAATTTTTCAAAGTACTGTTGAATAAGGAACACACTGTTGGTTATTAGGTGCGTGTATTTAAAAAATTCGTAGTCAGTGAAATTACAGTGACTTTGATTTTTTTCTGATTTATGAGGTGGAAGGTTCTTTGGAAAAAAAAATTCTGCTACAAGTGACATTAATGACCAGTTATCTTTTTTTCCTTATAATAATATTTTTTTATTATATTGTTAGTCACCATACAGTACATCCCTGTTTTTTTATGTAAAGTTCTATGATTCATTAGTTGCGTATAACACCCAGTGCACCATGCAATACGTGCCCTCCTTACTACCCATCACCAGCCTATCCCATTCCCCCACCTCCCTCCCCTCTGAAGCCCTCAGTTTCATCTTAACACACCTTTTTCTCATTAGCAGTAACGCTGTTGTAGTTCATTGCAAAAACAGTCTTTGAGTGAGCAGAGAGCTGCATCATGCCCTTGTGTTACATATCCAGTTGATCTTCCCTTAAATTTTGATGTCCTTGCCACTGTTTGCACTGAGATCTCCTGGGATGCTGAGCTCCAAAGGTGCTCTCGCTCTGGGTCTCTTCAGTTTCTGAGAGAATCTTTCTCTCTCTGTCTTCCCGTTGACAAAAGCACTTGCTATGAGGATGATCATTTAGTTGTATGGGTTTAAATAGGGTCTGTAATACCATTTTTTAAACTTGTGGGTATTTAAAACAAGTGTTTTCTTGGATTCTGATTGGATAGAGACACATTGCAGGGGAAAGGAATGATCCATTCAGAGAAACAGGTGTATCTGTCCAGGTAAACTGATTTCTAAATAAGTTTAAATGCCCTTAGTGTCGTTTACGATGGACTGATTCTTATAGTATTTAGGATCTTGCTATCGGGAAGCCAATTTTCAGTCTGAAATAGCCTATGAATACTTGATTAGACAACCGGTGACATGCCATGTATTTATATGGAGAGACTCTGTATAATAGGAAAGATTTCCCCAGTTGGCAACGAAGAATTGCTACGTCATCAGATTTTCTACACTGCCAATGAAACATTTAAGAAAATAAAAAGAAATAATTAAAGGCAGGAGGTCCCTTTAGGAGACAAATATTCAGGAAGCCACCCAGGTGAAAGTAAAAATATTTCAGGTAAGAAAGAGGATCCAATTTTCCTTTTGACTTTTTATTTGTGTTTTAAATATTAGTTTCCTCCTAAGTTAAAATATCATTAGATTTCTACATATACAAATAATGAAAAGATCGTTGTTAAAATCAGCTAATAAAGGAAAAGCAATGCAAGAGTAAAACATTCGGAGGGTAATTCTTCATATACCTTATTATGTATAATATTTACAATGTAATGTAACCATTATTCATGCTATTTGAATCTTAGAGTCCATTTAATTCTCAAGCTTAGCTCCTATATAACTTTTATTATGTAATTAGCATTACTAGCTTGGCGTTCATTGCTCAACAGCTCTCTCCATGTTCACGCAGAGAATATTTCTGCATGTACACATACATATATGCCGTAAGGTTATTTACTGTTGTACAGAAAATGCTTATTGGTTACAGTCTTGCACTTAACTTACATACATCATAGAATCCCTTTTTATTTCCTGTTGGTTTATTTTGTTCTCTGTTTAATCTCTTTAGACAACTCTTGAATTTTGCTTTCATTACTTCTTTAATAATTAAGGGATTTCAGGCCTGAATTTTTCAAAGTTTACCTATGAATCCTAGACTTGTTATGAAGTGTTCTTGTCCTCATTACATTCTAGGAAGGGTGTGATTTCTATTTCCTCTTTGACCCATGAATTATTTACAAGAGTGTCTGAGTTTTCCAAGTTGTTAAATTATAAAAATCTTTTTAGTATTTATTTCCAAGTGTTATTGGTTATCATTAGAAAATATGATGAGTAAATAGCTTTAGTTTAAAAAAATCAGATAAAATTTTCTTTATGGCTGCATATAAGATCTTTATGAAAGGTCTGACTGATTTAAAAATCTTTCTGTGTATCTATCTATATATGTATACACACACACACACCTCTATATTTTGTCATTTATTTTTAAGTATATATCCAGAGATTCTGATTTAATTTGTCTAGAATTGTCTGTGCATTGGAGTTTTTAAAGCTTTCCATGTGATTCTAATATATAACCACGGCTAAGAATCCCTGCCCTAATAAAATAACGATACTAGTCCCGTGGTTCTCAGAATGTGGACCAGTTGCACCAAGGTCACCTGGGAACTTACTAGGAATACAAATTCTTGTGCCTTACCCTAGATCTACTGAATTGGGAACTTGGGGGCAGGGGTGCCCAGCAATATGTGTTCTAAAAAGCCTGCAAGATAATCCTGATACTGACTAAAGATTGCGAGCCATTAATCTATACCAGTGGCTCAACAGTGGGGTTGGTTTTGTCCCCCAGAAGACATTTGGTAACATCTGGAACAGTTTTAGTTGTTACAACTTGGGGGTGGTCGTGGAGGAGACAGCTCCTGCTTGCATTTGGTTGGTAGGGGCTAGGGATCAGTGAACACCCTACAGTGCACTGGACAGCCTGCCACAGCAAAGAATTATCTGCCCCAAAATATCAGTAGAGCTGCTGTTTAGAAACTGATCCGGACCATGATTTCCAAACGTGACTTTCTCACAACCACCAGTTGGAGAGCTTTTAAAAATCCTGACTCCAGATGTAGTTTAATTGGTCATTGGTGAGGGCATGGCATCACATTTTAAAAAGGTATCCACATAATTATATCTGCAGCCATGATTGAAAACCACTGCTATGGCATAGTTCATTGGTACAGGTAAAACTCTTATAATGGATGGATCAAAGTCATTCTGAACCTACTGATCAATTTTAATATAAAAAGATAGAGAAGTCGTCATTATTACCTTCAGATGTGTTGTAGCAGGGAGTATAAAACACTAGATCTAGAAATCTAACTACCGTGTTCGAGGTACATGTTAAAAACCACTGTGAGGATGTCATCAACAAAATCCAGAATATAGAAACTCCAAGACAGAGAATACAGATTTTTATCAAGAAATAATGCCAACGGGGGAAAAAAGAAAGGAGAACTGTTTTAAGAGGAATTTAAGGCACCTAACCAATTGTGCATCTAGTTTCGTTCTTGATTTGAAAGACCAACAGAAAAACAAAATATTTTTGAAAATTTGAACAGAGTGGCTATTTCATGAAAGTGAATTTTATGTGTGTGTGTGCGTGTGTGTGTGCGTGTTGTATACACACATATATATGTTTTCTTTTTTTTTTTTTTGGAGTTGTATGTAGAGGGGTAACTAGAGGTTATATGTAAAACAAGATTGGCCCTGTGTTGATCCTTGTTGACACTGTGTGCTGGGCATATGGAGATTTATTATAATTTTATACTTTTGTGTATATTTGAAAATTTCCATAATAAAAATAGTGAGAGGGAATATCTAAGTATGTGAGAGGAAAAGCAGGTGAGAATGGTGTTAGAAAAACTGTCAAGACAGTAGGAGTTTCCACAGTGTAAAAAAATAAATAAATAAACAATAAACCAACAACAGTCCATTGGATTTGGGACATGAATGTCACTGGTTGTCTCTAGCAAATCTGTTTCGTTGGAGAAGTGGGTCTGAAAGCAAGATTGGACGCACAGAGAAGTGAGAGGGTGATCATGAAGCAGATAAAGTGGGGTGAGCAGCAGAGCAGAATATGGTCAAGTGTGTTGTTATGTTTGAGACAGGGTAGTGTTATGTGTGTTTGAATGATGAAAGAGATCCAGTGGAGACAGAGATATCGAGTCTCAGGGAGGAAACGGAGCACGCGTAGCATCGGTTTCCTTAACATTCCTTAGCACCACCTCAACGGGATGGCACAGAGTTCAGTTTGGATAATGTATATAAATTACTTAGCATTACTTCTACCATATTAACAGATTATCATAATGAGAGCTTTGGAATTTGCGTATGTGTGATGTTCATTCAAAGTTATTTCTCTTCTGTGTGTGACTTTTTTGTTGATGTTTATATTTTTAGTGATCCTTATACTTTTCTTTCATCATTTGGCAGGTTCTTATAATAAAGCACTAAAATTAATATGTTTTTACATAAACTTCACAAAGTTTAATATATCTAAACCAGAATTAGAACCACAAATAATTATATGTGTGTTGAAATAGCAAGATATTAAACTATATATAAACTCATAGCTGAGTACTTTTATGGACCTAAATTAAATAAATAAGGTGAATGTATTTACTGGGAAAGAAGGGGGGAGAGTCGGGCAGGGGAAGAGGTTGGCAGGGAGAGGGAGAGGGAGAGGAAATGAATGGGAGTGGAGGAAGAAAACGATGAGAGAATATGTGGAAGTGTTTATTCGGGACAAACTTAAGTTGATCACTGTTACTGTGATTTCTGTTATTTTAATTTCCAGCTATGCTGTCTCATGCCAAAAAGTATAACTTTATCTAAAGGCCTTCTGTTTGCTTCTCTCTTGTAATTGGCTTGAGAAAATAGAGTCCAGGAATGACCCATGTTAAAAATTGGGCTTTTTTTTTTCTTTTTTAACCAGAACTGTTCACTATGAAGGTGGTGCTGTATCCGTCCATGCACGTTCCCTGTGGAGACTAGAGACGCTAAGAGTTGCGTAAGTAGAATTTGTAAATACAGCCAGGTGTTCCAAGTGTACAAAATACTTCCAGCACTGTGGACTTGAGCTTTTATATGAAAGCTCACGCTAACAACTACAGCAAACAGGAAATGAAACGTTGAGAAAGTGGTGGAGAGTTTCTCTCCTCTTGCCCTTCTGCCAACCTTTATTCTGCTTTCTTTAGCCTAAATTCACTAGGCAGCACACAGTAGTTCTGTATGATCTGCTCTTGTCTTTATCCTGATTTGTTTTGGTAACATCCTCTCAACCCCGTCAGTGCATCTCCCGGCAGAAGGCGCTCCTAGGACAGAGTGACTTAAGGTTTGGAAACAGGGCAAATGGTTTCAAGCCTGTTAAACGTTTCAAGACTGACATTGTCTGGGTTTAACAGTCTAAAGGCACATATGAAACAGGAAACTTGAACATGAACGAGAGTACAAGGGTTGTTACTGGCAGTCACTATCTTTATTTACAAATATCTTGATAGCTGAGTAAGAAATCTGGATTGCAATACAAAGCCACTGTGTATTCGTTCATTACACAAATATATATATATATTCATATACCTACATATATATTCATATTCTTTTTTTCCCTTTTTGGTGTCTTCAAAAAGTTGTTCAGAGGTTGACTTTTAGTTCCTGTAGATAAATGCAATATTGGTGAAAAAGGTGTCATTTTGAACTATTTTAAATAGAATTAAAATATTAGATTTTTTTTGTTGATTAGAAGGTTCATTCCTTTGCCTAAAAAGCAACAAGTTTTCAGTGTATTTGTTCCCGATTACATTACACTTTTAGGAAATTATTGATTTAAGGTTATAACTTCCATGAATGGGTGTGGGGAACTATTTTAGTATAGAATAGCTCTCTTTATAGACCTAATATTTTGAGATTAATGCTTATCTAATGATGATTAAAATAGTTTAGTGGTCTTCAGTTGCATTTGCTTATATAACACATACATCAGTTTTGAAAAAGTTTGAAAAGTGTATCCTTGAACATTGTAAGGTTTGACATACATTTTTCATTATCAGTTTATTTTTTTGTTACCAGTTTAAATAGATGAATAGAATATAACTTACAGTTTATTATAAGTACTGATATTTAAAAATGAAATAGGGATGCCACTCTTTTTTTTCCATAATAATATTTTTATTATATTATGTTATTCACCATACAGTACATCCTTGGTTTTTGATGTAAAGTTCGATGATTCATTAGTTGCGTGTAACACCCAGTGCACCATGTAATACATGCCCTCCTTACTACCCATCACCAGTCTATCCCATTCCCCCACCCCCCTCCCCTCTGAAGCCCTCAGTTTGTTTCTCATAGTCCATAGTCTCTCATGCTTCATTCCCCCTTCTGATTATCCCCTCTTTCTTTATCCCTTTCTTCTCCTACTGATCTTCCTAGTTCTTATGTTCTGTAGATGAGAGAAACCATATGATAATTGTCTTTCTCTGCTTGACTTATTTCACTTAGCATTATCTCCTCCAGTGCCATCCATGTGGCAGCAAATGTTGAGAAATCGTTCTTTCTGATAGCTGAGTAATAGTCCATTGTATATATGGACCACATCTTCTTAATCCAGTCATCTGTTGAAGGGCATCTTGGCTCCTCCCATGATTTAGTTATTGTGGACAGAGCTGCTATGAACATTGGGGTGCTTTTACAAGTACCTCATTGACTCTAAATACTGCCATGATTTAATACCCATGTTTGTTTATTTAAAAGTACGGGAACATAGCCTTCCTTAACAGTAGAAATTATATACTCTTTCTCATTCATGAGATTTGTTACTTTCCCATGACAGAGTTCTTTATCCCAAATCATACTTTTCTTATGACTGAAAGACTTTTTTTGCTTACTCTAGCAAATGCCTATGCAACAAAAATAGGTATGCAAGGTATTTTTATATTTCCAATGAGAGTAAGTCTGTAACTTTAAAAAGTTCTCCTATATTAACCCCAATAATTATTAATTAGCTGATAATAAATTCTTCTATATAAATACATAGTTGATGAAATCACCTAAGTACTAAAACTTTTGGTAAGCATTGAACTTACAAGTAAAATTTTACTGGAAATGCATCTCTGAAGAAAGAGAGAGAAGTGGCGGCTTCATAAAACAAAGGAAGGAGATCTCAGTGCTTTCTTGTGCTTCATAAATTATTCAGAGAATTGAGGGAAAGGGATTTTAAAGATGTACATGTATTTCCTTTACCTTGTGTTGTATAAAAATGACAGTTTAATTAGAGAAATGAAATCGTCAATAAAAGTGACGTTTAGATAGGTGTTGCTGCCATTAGAAAACAGACTCCAGATGTGTTTTCAAATTTAGAGCTATCTCTCCCCTTTGTGATTATTGTGTGCTTAAAGAAATGGGTTTGTTGCTTTGTTTGTTTTGAGCAAAGGAGGCCCTAAATCTGTCTCATTCTGTAGATTAAGAAACCAGAAGGAGGTGAACTCCTGAGAACCAGGCAGGGCTTCCTTTTTGTTGTCAGCGTTGTTTTTGATGAACTGTAATTCCGTAAATCGGGATCTTTCTGCACATCCTTCCATTATGTGCTCTTGATTCTTTTTCTCTACTGTTCCCTAATGTTTGAAGCTGGAAGTGGGAGGTGTGGGGTCTGTTTTAACTTGAATGGGGGTGACTGAGAATATAGGAAGAGCCTGATCTCCTGGTCAGCCAGAGGTGAAAGGGGGCACCTCTGCTGATTGCCTCAGAACCCAAATGACAGCAAAGGGAACCTACCACCAGCAAGCAGAGCAGGGAGTTTTTCAGCCATTTAAAAGATGAAAGAGAGATGTTTCTGTTGGCCTCTGTGACCCTTGATTTACACCATTGCGTCTTCCTGTCACCTCAGAAAAGCAGGAGGTTCACTTGTAATGAATGTAATTATGTTAAGTGTGTTTTCCAGGTTCAGATTCTGTTGAATTTTTGAATGACTTTGACTTCATTGTAAATGTACACATTATGTAACTTCTTACATGCATTGGCCGTGAAAATACTCATTACTTAGAAAATGATAGCCAAAGATCCTGCTTATGTTTATAACTGAATTTTATACCTGAAGGTCAATATTTATACTATGACATTTGGGATGTTCTTTTTTCCCCCTCCAATCAGGTCTCAAACTATATTATATTTGATATAATTTATGCAGCCTAGTAATTATATAGTTTATATTGCATACTCCTAACAAATAAAATTAATGTTGTCAAAAGTTTTTCGGTATCATGAACATTTTAATAAGGTAAGTTTTAATGTTGGGAGTTAAATATAATAGAAAACAGATTCCAGATTGTACCCCAATGTAAAGCTATAAGAACGTTGTAAATACAATATATGTTGGTTTCTGCAGTAGGAATGATCACTGAAATTAAAAATATGCATTATGTATGCTTCGTTTTTTAAAAGAATTTTTATTATGTTATGTTATTCACCATACGGTACATCCCTAGTTTTTGATGCAATGTTCCATGATTCATTATTTGCATATAACACCCAGTGCACCATGCAATACGTGCCCTCCTTAATACCCATCACTGGCCTATCCCAATCCCCAACCCCTCTCCCCTCTGAAGCCCTCAGTTTGTTTCCCAGACTCCACAGTCTCTTGTGGTTCATTCCCCCTTCTGTTTACCCCCCTTTCTTTATCCTTCCTTCTCCTACCCATCTTCCTCTTTCTTATGTTCCATAAATGAGTGAAACCATACGATAATTGTCTTTCTCTGCTTGACTTATTTCACTTAGCATAATTTCCTCCAGTCCTGTCCATGTTGGTGCAAATGTTGGGTAATTGTTCTTTCTGATGGCTGAATAATATTCCATTGTATATATGGACCACATATTCTTAATCCAGTCATCTGTTGAAGGGCATCTCGGCTCCTTCCACGATTTAGCTATTGTGGACAATGCTGCTATGAACATTGGGGTGCATATGGCCCTTCACTTCACTACGTCTGTATCTTTGGGGTAAACACCCAGTAGTGCAATGGCTGGGTCATAGGGTAGCTCAATTTTTAACTTTTTAAGGGACCTCCACACTGTTTTCCAGAGTGGCTATACCAACTTGCATTCCCACCAACGGTGTAAGAGGGATCCCCTTTCTCCACATTCTCTCCAACATTTGTTGTTTCTTGCCTTGTCCATTTTTGCCATTCTAACTGGTGTAAGGTGGTATCTTAGTGTGGTTTTGATTTGAATTTCCCTGATGGCTAATGATTTTGAACATTTTTTCATGTGTCTGTTAGCCATTTGTATGTCTTCATTGGAAAAGTGTCTGTTCATATCTTCTGCACATTTTTTTAAAAGATTTTATTTATTTATTTGACAGAGATAGAGACAGCCAGCGAGAGAGGGAACACAAGCAGGGGGAGTGGGAGAGGAAGAAGCAGGCTCCTAGTGGAGAAGCCTGATGTGGGGCTCGATCCCAGAACGCTGGGATCACGCCCTGAGCCGAAGGCAGACGCTTAACGACTGTGCCACCCAGGCGCCCCTGCCCATTTTATGATTTGATTATTTGTTTCTCATTTATTGAGTTTGAGAAGTTTTTGTAGATCTTGGATAACAGTCTTTTATCTGTAGTATCATTTGCAAATATCTTCTCCCATTCTGTGGTCTGCCTCTTAGTTTTTTTGACTGTTTCCTTGGCTGTGCAGAAGCTTTTTATCTTGATGAAGTCCCACAAGTTCATTTTATCTTTTGTTTCTCTTGCCTTTGGAGATATGTCATTCAAAAAGTTGCTGTGGCCAATATCGTAGAGGTTCCTGCCTATGCTCTCCTCTAGGATTTCAATGGATTCCTGCCTCACATCGAGGTCTTTCATCCATTTGGAGTTTATCTTTGTGTATGGTGTGAGAGAGTGGTCAAGTTACATTCTTCTGCATATAGCTGTCCAATTTTCCCAGCACCATTTATTGAAGAGACTGTCTTTTTTCCACTGGATGTTTTTTCCTGCTTTGTCAAAGATTAGTTGCCCAAAGAGCCAAGGGTCCATTTCTGGGTTCTCTATTCTGTTCCTTTGGTCTATGTGTCTGTTTTTGTGCCAGTACCATCCTGTCTTGGTGATCACAGCTTTGTAGTATAGCTTGAAATCTGGCAACGTGATGCCCCCAGCTTTGTTTTTCCTTTTCAACAATTCCTTGGTGATTCGGGGCCTTTTCTGGTTCCAAGCAAATTTAAGGGCTGTTTGTTGCAGCTCCTTGAAAAATGTCATTGGTATTTTGATCAGGATGGCATTGAACGTGTAGATTACTCTGGGTAGCGTAGACATTTTAACTGTTTATTCTTCCAGTCCAAGAGCATGGAATGTTTTTCCATTTCTTTTGTCCCCTTCAATGTCTTTCAAGAGTGATTTGTAGTTTCTAGAATATAGATCCTTTACGTCTCTCATTAAGTTAATTCCAAGATAACATATGATTTTTGGTGCTATTATAAATGGAATCGATTCCCTAATTTTTCTTTCTTCAGTCTCATTGTTTGTGTATAGAAATGCAACTGATTTCTGAGTATTGATTTTGTATCCCGCCACATTACTGAATTGCTCTATAAGTTCTAGTTTTGGGGAGTAGAGTCCTTTGGGTTTTCTATATATAGTATCATGTCATCTGCAAAGAGAGACCGTTTGACTTCTTCTTTGCCGAATATCTTTTGTCCCTTTTTGTTGTCTGATTGCAGTTGCAAGGACTTCTAGTACTATGTTGAACAATAATGGCGATAGTGGGCATCCTTGTCGTGTTCCTGATCTTAAGGGAAAGGCTTTCAGCTTTTCCCCATTGAGAATGATTTTTGCTGTAGGCTTTGCATAGATGGTTTTTATGAAATTGAGGAATGTACCCTCTATCCCTACTCTCTGAAGGGTTTTAATGAGGAAAGGATGCTGTATTTTGTCAAATGCTTTTTCTGCATCAATTGAGAGGATCATATGGTTCTTGACTCTTCTCCTGTTGATATGATCTATCACACCGATCGATTTGTGAATATTGAACCACCCTTGCATCCCAGGGATGAATCCCACTTGGTCATGATGGACAATCCTTTTAATGTACTGTTGGATCCTCTTAGCTAGGATCTTGTTGAGAATTTTGGTGTCCATATTTATCAGGGATATTGGTCTGTAATTCTCCTTTTGGATGGGGTCTTTGCCTGGTTTGGGGATCAAGGTAATACTGGCCTCATAGAATGAGATTGGTAGTTTTCCTTCTGTTTCTATTTTTTGAAACAGCTTCAGGAGAATAGGTATTATTTCTTCTTTGAATGTTTGGTAGAATTCTCCAGGGAATCCATCAGGCCCTGGTCTCTTGTTTTTGGGGAAGCTTTTGATCACTGCTTCAATCTCTTCATAACTAATCAGTCTATTTAAATAATCAGTTTCTTCCTGTTTCAGTCTTGGTAGTTTATAGGTTTCCAGGAAGGCATCCATTTCTTCCAGTTGTTTAATTTATTGGCGTAAAGTTGTTGATAAAAGTTTCTAATGATCCTTCCTATTTTATTGATGTTGGTCCTGATCTCTCCCCTTTCATTCATAATTTTATTAATATAGGTCCTTTCTCTTTTCTTTTGAATAAGTCTGGCCAGTGGCTTATCAATCTTACTTATTCTTTCAAAGAACCAGCTTCTAGTTCTATTGTTCTGCTCTGCTGTGCTCCCGGTGTCTAATTCATTGATCTCTGCTCTGATCTTGATCAACTGCCTTCTTGTGCATGGATTAGGCCTGTTTTTCTGTTCCAGCTCCAGCTTCTTGAAGTGAGAATATAAAAACTGCATTTTAGATTTTTCTATTCTTTTGAGTGAGGCTTGGATGGCTATGTATTTTCCCCTTAGGACTGCCTTTGCAGTATCCCATAGGTTTTGGACCATTGTGTTTTCATTCTCATTGGTTTCCCCAAATTGCTCAATCTCATTTTTAATTCCCTGGTTTACTCAATCATTCTTAAGTGGGATGCTTCTTAGTATCCAAGTGTTTGAGTTTCTTCCAAATTTTTCCTTGTGATTGAGTTCCAGTTTCAAAGCACTGTGGTCTGAGAATATGCAGGGAATAATTTCAGTCTTTTGGTATCAGTTGAGACCTGTTTTGTGACCCAGGATATGGTCTATTCTTGAGAATGTTCCATGTGCATTCGAAAAGAATGAGTATTCTGTTGTTCTGGGGTGTAGTGTTCTGTATATATCTATGAGGTCCATCTCGTCTAGTATGTCATCCAAAGCTCTTGTTTCTTTGTTGATTTTCTGCTTAGGTGATCTGTCTATTGCTGAGGGCAGACTGTTGAGGTCCCCTACTATTAACGTATTATTATCTATATGTCTCTTTATTCTGGTTAAGAGTTGGCTTATGTATCTTTCTGCTCCCCTGTTGGGGGCATAGATAGTTATAATTGTCATATCCACTTGTTGGATACATCCTTTAAGAATAATATAGTGTCCTTCTGTATCTCTAACTATAGTCTTTAGTTTAAAATCTAATCTGTCTGATATGAGAATTGCTCCCCCAGCTTTCTTTTGAGGTCCATTGGCATGAAAAATGGTTCTTCATCCCTTCACTTTCATTCTGGAGGTATCTTTAGGTTCAAAATGAGTCTCTTGTAGACAGCATATGGTTGGGTCATGTCTTTTTATTGAATCTGCAGCCCTGTGGCATTTATGGGAGCAATTAGGCCATTCACATTGAGAATGATTATTGAGAGATATGATTTGGATGATGTCATGCTGCCTGTGAAGTCTTTGTTTCTATAGATTGTAAATTTCTGTTCTGTATCACTCTTGGGGTCTTTTTACTTTTATAGAACCCCCCTTAATATTTCTTGTAAGGCTGGCTTGGTGGTCACATATTCTTTCAGTTTCTGCTGGTCTTGGAAGGTCCTTGTCTCTCCACTCCTCCACTCCTCCACCATCTTTTTCTGACCCCACATTATGTATGCTTCAAATTCCACTTTCCTATATGTTACAAAGAACCCACAAAATCAAAGGTGGACATATTATGAAAACTGACCAAATACTTCCTGTTTCTTTGAGGTAATTTCAAGTGAATATAGGTAATACCAAGGAAGAGTTTTCTGCTATGTCACCATAGGAAATTGCTTTGTATTACTCTGTTACTATTACCGTTTTCAGTTTTTACCAAATATTTTGTAGCCCTCTGATTCTGCTGGACTTGTCCTCTTTTCTTCTGGGCTATGGGCATTGGAGGCCAGCTAATTTGACGGCTGTATGCTAAAGAAACTGTACTTAGACTTTACAGTGTTTTGCTGATAATTGGCCAAATTTATTCCATTTCTAACATAATCCTCTTGGTGACTTGAAAGGCGTGCTTGTAAATATGCACCCTATTAAGTAGATTTGTACACAGTATCCAGAATACCCTCTAGAAAATCTGATACAAAATATTACTTGGTCAAAATTTGGAACTATTTTGAAAATGAATTTGTTTTTTACAATGATTAAGATGAGTCATTATTTAGAAAAAACATTTTGATGGTTCTTCAAATAATGAAAGTGAATATTAAAAATAATTGTTTCTCATAACATCTGGAAAGAATACACTTAATTTTATAAGAGGGGAATAAACAAAGCTTGTTTATTTACTGCACTAGAAATGATTTATTCTGTTGTTGGTAAACAAACTTTAATTTCATTTTTAATAATACTGTGCTATTAGGGTTTATTGGTACATGGTTATTACTTTAGTTGGGGGACTTGTCCAATTTAATTGCCTTTATAAACAAATCCATGTAATAATGATCTTATCACAATATCGTTCTATTATTTTTCCCTGCTAATATTCAAAATGAAAAATCCAAGTTTGGAAATCAGAATAAAATGACTTACAATTTACTAAGATTGGTGAATTTGAAAAAAGTATTCTCAATTTGTAGAATAAGAAGACCCAATATTTTTTGATGTCCTTTTTAATCACCTTATATTAAAACAAGCTTATTAATTAATAAAATCATGTTAAAATTCTCCATATTTCCATTTTTTGTCTGTTTGATTCATTACATAGTGATAAAAGCTTCCACTGTAATTATTTTTATAAGTAATTATCTTTTCCTTTTGTCTCATTTTTTCTTTTCCTTTGTGAATCTTCATGACATGTGTTCTTTTTAGAGTACGTTTTTTCTCTTTATAATATACCTGACTGTATCCCCTTTATGTGTTTTGCCTTAAACTCTAATTTGTTTAATATCAACTTTCTCATCACTATTTCCTTTTGAATTGATATGCATGGTAAATCTTTTACTTTCATTTATTTTTAGTGCTTGAAAAAATTATGTGATTTTCAGCATATTTCTTATCGGTGATAAGAGGCCATTGTTGTTTTGTACATCACCATGTTGACCGAAATGTGTGCACATCGGAGCCTTGTTTTCCTTCTGTAGCGCCGTAGTGAGCTCAAGCTTCAGATATATGCGATTTTCAGTTAACACAGCACTGCACACCACAAGGATAGTCTGTATTCTGATTTTTGTTCTCTACCCTATCTGAAAGTCACTTTAAAAGCAGATTTTAATGGTCATAACTTTGCTTTTTATCTTTTTTCTGCAACCTTAGTTTGTATGTTGTTTATTGCATTTTATTTTTTTCCTTTTTTTTCCCTCTTGACCTTTTAAGAATTCTCATTTTCTTGGTTTGTCTTTTTTGTTGATCAGTTTTTAATGATATAATTGTTCCACATTATTAAAATTCAATGCATAGGAATAGGGTTCAAGTAAATCTATACTTTTATTTATATATATGAGTTCCAGTTAATCATAATTAGGCATTGACTGAATTACCACTATTTTTCAAATCTGCAAATCCAACAAGATTTTTTATATTTAAAATTTTATTTATATTATGTTAGTCACCATACAGTACATCATTAGTTTCTGATGTAGTGTTCCAACAAAAGTTTTTAACTAGTAAATTCTAAAGTATTCTTTACACTTATAATTTCTATATCTGTTACTCGTGATTAGATGTTAACTTGGACCACAAGTCCTTAGTCCTCTTTGCACGGGGTAGTTAAATAGTGTAGATGGCATTCTATTTAAAGTCAAAGTCTTTGAGTTAAAATTTGCTTCTATTTACTGTTAGCTGTGTAACATTGTCTATTACTTAATCATTCTGGATAACCATTTTGTTGTTTGTGCAGTGAAATTCATACCACCAACATCACAAGGTTTTTGAGAACATTAAAGGAGACAATATGTGCTAAGCAAAGTTCATTGTCTCCAACATGTACATTTTAACTGCTTTTTCTCCTGTGATTGTGGATGAGATTGGATCAAGTCTTAACTGTGTTTGTTAGGTGGAGTGGAAGCCACATAAGATGGGGCCAGCCTTTCCGACTACGCCACGTCACAACAGGAAAATACTTGAGTCTCATGGAAGACAAAAGCCTTCTACTCATGGACAAAGAAAAGGCTGATGTAAAATCAACAGCATTTACCTTCCGATCTTCCAAGGTAAGACAGAAAATATAATTTTGGATTACCTGTAATTATGTCCCTACCATATTTCTTTTGATGTTAGAAATGCAAAGAGAAATGATACATCATTTTTTTACATGTATTTCTAAATCTCTAGTTTCTCTTCCATCTATTCCTTTCCAGTAAAACTCATTTCCTAAACCACTGAAACCTGCCCAGGTGTCTCACCTGGTTTATAGTTCTTTGTTTGTTTACATATAACACATTCATCTAGCTTGTTTCTGTTTACCTAGGCTTTGACAAGCACACTTAGCACAAACTTCATGCTATTGTCCTATAACAACATGTCGGTAAAGCATGTTGGAACCTCAAAGGCACATTTACACATCTGCTCTTACATCCAGACCTTCCTTCTTAGGTCTTTCGAATCATTTGTAGGGGGAAAAACCTCTAAGAAAACTGTTTAGATCTCTAATAAGAGTTCCTCCAAGCCAGATGATGAGTAGAATAGGAAAAAACACATCTGCAGCAAAGTCAAGTTGGAATGGTGGTGCTCCCGCCCAGGGGGTCCCTTCGGTACCTCACGCGTGGTCCCGACATACCAAGCCCACAATGCAATGGATTCCTACTCCGGAATCAGCAGAATAAATAATGTCCTGAACAGTGCGATGTCTCAGGAATAGTTGAAAATCACATGTTGAGTGGACAGATGCCAAGCATGTGTATTCATTTTCATCCTAATTATCTATTGCGTCCTTAATCTAATGAGGGATGTGAAACTTGAGCATAACGGTAGGAACGAGCCTGGATTACTCATTAGCTTTTGTCACAGAGATGCAAAACCTGATGTCCCTGTTACAGCTAAAGGGAAGTTTGGGTGAGTCCAGAAGTAACTGTGAGAAGATGGTAGCCTGAGTGCCCATCCCAGCGCCATCCTGTTAGTTCTCCTGCTCTGCAGTGTCCAGGATGCTGGAATGTGCTCCACACCCTTGAGTTCCCCAGAGATTTCCGGGAGAGACAGCGGTGTGGATCCCTCTTCTGTAGGGTGAGAATAGGGAGGCGAGCTGGTAAACCCCAAGGGACAATCTCACACAGGACTCACGTGTGGCTGTTTCTTGTGTGGACTCATAGATGGCTCTGAATGCTGTATTCCGTGGACCCCTGGGGGGTAGTTGCGCTTTGTCTGTGTAGATGGAAAGCGCAACTGGTCTTACTGTGAGTGAGCTTAGTGTTGAGGGGCCTTTTCCTTAAGCCTAACTAAGCAGAAGGCGGGAGTTTGTTAGTTTATCCATTGATAACACCCGAGTCCAAAAAAGGGAAAAAAATTCAGCTCAACCAAGAGGAATTAGTTACCTGATGGTAGAAGCTCTCTTTAAGTAAAAAAAGATGGTACCTATTAAAACAACACACAGCTTTAAGGCAGAAAATTAGAAAAACTAAAGGAAATGCATGGCATCCTAGCAAAATATAATTTAGCAAAATATAATTTAACAAAACAAAATCCCAGAGAAGTAGAGAACCTGAACAGGCCTCTCCCAATGGAAGATGTTGGAAAAGTTCTTCAAGGTATAGCATCTACAGAGACAAAGTCTAGCAAAAATTGGAGGCAAAAGGGAAAAAGTCAAAGGGGTAGTAAGTGCTGTGATTGCTTCCCATGAAACAGAAGACAAGTAATATTTTTTAAAACTGAAAAGTCAGGTAATAGAAGTACAAGGTATTTAACAGTAAAAAGGCAACACTAAAGTATAATGAAATTTACTAAAATAACGTGGTGGAAGAGAGAAGATTTGGTGAAAAAAAGAGGAAAATACTACCCTTGTCATTATCCATAATCCAGTCCAGTAGAAAGAGGACAAGGCAAAAAGAATCATAGACACACACAGCTACAGAAACCCACAGTCAACAGAGACAGGAGGCCACATAGCAACGAACTAGAAAACATAAATGTGACAGCAGAAAACCTAAAATGTAATAGAGTGGAGACCCAATGTATTAGCCTTACCAACACATAAAAATGGGCTAAAATCACAAGGTAAAATAAAAATTTCATATTGAATGGTGAAGTATAAATTATGCTGACATTAAGAGACACCTCCAAAACAATTTTATTTGGGAAGTATGTAAATAAAAAGATGGCTAATGGAATACCAGGAAAATACAAATAAGGAAAAGAAGGGTGTCTGATTTAATATCAGATGAGAAAATAGGCAAAAGAAAGTATCGAGTGAGGTAAAGGATACTTCATAGTATCAAAGAATGCAATTCCCTGAGGATGTAACAGTTAACCAAATCTATGTATCAAATAAAATGACATAGTATTAATATTCATGAAACAAAACCTCTAGGAGATACAAGAGGAAATAAACAGAAAAACTGGTAGTAGGAGACATGAAGTCACTGTTTCTCAGTTTGTGATGGATAGACAAATAACATACAGAAGACGTAAACAACATGTAATAAGGAACATATATGTATTCCATACCACTGAGGAACTTTAGGGTGTCTGAGTCTGGGGAGCCCACCCAGGGGCCCTGCCCCTAAGTAGACATTCATTCACTTTGGAACATTTAAGGACTGCCTTGACCTGGCTTGGGGACACACAGGGACCCTTTCTTCCCCTACTCCTTGGCTTTTTGAAGACAGTAATTGCTACATTTCTGTGACCTCTTGTAAGTCTTCCCACAGAGCTGGACACTCGTTGTACACCCATTTCACAGGTGGGAGAACCAAGGGAAGGAGGGATGAGTCACTTGTCCAAGTCACTGGACTTGAAGCCTGGAAGAGGCAGTAGACAGGAGGTTATCTCTGCCCCAAACCTCCTGTCCAGGGTGGGTTTAAATAACCACACTCTGGCTCCAGGCTTGGAACCCTGAACTGAATAGTTTACTCATCTCCCCAGCCCCCTTGCCTGGCCGCCACAGGAGTCTGGAGGTGTGCCCTTCACCTTGCAGGGCCTCACACAGCTGAGGCACCACCCCACCCCTCTGCAGGCTCCCAGGAAAAAATTCTATTTTGTTGTAGAAATCTGAATACTGAGTTCATCTTTCTGTTTTCGTTATTTCTATAACAGCCATATTCCCGTGGTCTCCAAAAATCCTGTTGCTGTAGAAATCTGAAACTGATACTACCTTTCTCCTTTTATTCTTTCTATAGCAGTCCTGTTCTCCAGGAAGTAAATGGTTGCCAGTGGCAAAGTGGGCTAGGTTATTCAAATGGATATTGAAAATACTGAAGAGAAATGTATATTGACGTATTTTTAAACGTTCTTGCATACATACAGCCCCTGAGCTAGCAATTCTTCTTAATGAGGGGAGGTTGTCTTCCTGATATAAAATAAAACTAGTGCAAGTTAATGTCATCATTCTTTGTCATGGCAAAAAAATTGGAAAAGACTCAAATATTCAGCAAATATAGTCGATAGCTAAGTGGTATTAGCTCTCAGAATATACTGATCTGGAAAAATATCCATCATAATACTGTTGAATTAAAAAAAAAGCAAATCATAATGTCCTTTAAAAAACTATTTTTTCCTTAAAAAATTTCTTGTGTTTGTATATGATTATATAATCGATGTAGAAGGATCTACACTCATCTTTTAATTTTGAGTGCTTTAGAAAAATCAAAATAAAAGGTATGTAAGAACAAATATGGTAGAAATTTTTTGTTTAACTTTTAAAAAACAAATCTCTGGATTATTTTGCTTGTTACAATAGCCATATTTCTTCTGCAAGAACAAAGCATCAGTTAAAGAAGAAAACCATTGCACTGACATTCTTGGATGTAAGCTTGATGCACGTTGTTGTTGTGGTTGGGTGCCTAGAAGTGGAAGTACTCAAAAACTAGGAATACTTTCCTCTGGACAGAAGTTCTTGCCCCAAATAGAAAATTTTGAAACATTTTCCCCCCAGTATCTCTGCTAATATTCTGTGTTAGAGTATAGCTGACATTTGAGGAATTTTAACTGGCTAGCTCTTTCTCAACCTCTCTGCTCAGGGATTCTGTTTCTGGATTTTGGCGACCGTGTAATGTCATAGCTTACACTGGAAGTGGAGAGCAAGGATCCCAGTGATACTTACTAGTGAGCTATTCAGTTTCTCTAAAGCTAATCTCCTGTTAAATCACTCTAATATGCAGGTAGTTAATAATTCACTGTCCTATACTCCACTTTTTAAATTCACCATGGTAATTATATATGATAACATGGTTGAGAGTAGTGAAGGTAGATGTGAAAGCCAGGAAAACATTTTACTTCTACAATCACAGAATTTTCATTTTAAAATCACTGGCAAATTAGGTAATAACGTTTTTTCCATGATACAGATAGTAACTCTATCATTTCTTTCTAAAATTACTTTTTTATTACGTATAATAGTCACAAAAAAATTTTAAAGGGAATTAAAAAAATGTAGTGAGGGGAAAATTACATTCCATTACTCAAAAACAACTGTATTGTATGTGTGTGTTATTAGCAAATATATACATATTTTGATATTTAAGCTAATTATTTAAACTGAAATCTATTTGAGTAAAATTGCTTTCTGCAATTCACAATAAAGAATCATTGAACTAAGAACCAACTAAAACAGAATAAAAATAGTCTCTAATTGTAAATGAAATTATATATTTTTGAAATAAAGTATTTTTATAGTATCAAGATTTTAGAAAAAAATAGTAGTAAATAGATTTTCTCATTCGTTTGTTAATTATCACATTTGATCATGGCCCCTGGTCTTTGAAATAATACTGGGTTCACTTAAAGGTGTATATATATATATTTTTTTCACTTAAAGATATATTTGTTGCTTTTTTTCCTTTAGTGCTATTTACATATTTTTATTATACTATTTCCAATAAAAATAATAAGTATTTCAATTTCTGGAAGGCAAAGACTTTTTTTTAATATAACATTTCTTTGATTCTTAGTATATTTTGAGTACACAATAAACGATTATTGATTGACATAACTACTATGTTGCAAATCACATCTTCATTACTGTGATGAAAAATTTAACTGTTCTAGATCAACTGAAAATACCAACTTTTATCTTGGATTTAGGGTATGGTTTTGGAAACTCTAGAAGTAAAAATCATCTGTCATGATCCTTTGTACTTATATTAGCAGTGCCTTACCTATAACTGTTGAGACCCCTTTGAAAGTATATCCTTAAAATTTAGCAAATCATTAAGATTATTCTTAAAAGTATAAGTGAAAGTGGCTTTAAAAAACTATTCAACTAGTAAATATAAGGAGCAATTTTTTTTTGATTGCCATTGGGATGTCTTTGACACTAATGTGAGCACTCAATACCCAATCTCAAATTCATAATTTTTTTAAAGATTTTTATTTATTATTTATTCGACAGAGATAGAAACAGCCAGCGAGAGAGGGAACACAAGCAGGGGGAGTGGGAGAGGAAGAACAGGCTCATAGTGGAAGAGCCTGATGTGGGGCTCGATCCCATAACGCCGGGATCACGCCCTGAGCCGAAGGCGGACACTTAACCGCTGTGCCACCCAGGCGCCCCTCAAATTCATAATTTGACAGGAGACTCAACAGTTGTTGATAAGTGTATATCTTCAGAATACACAGAATAAAGTACAAAATAGTTTATAATACAGCCTATGTTCTTTTTTTTTTCCAGCTTTATTGAGATATCATTGGCATAAAGCATTGTATAAGTTTAAGGTATACAACATGATGATTTGATACATGTATATATTGCAAAGTGATTATGTTGGCCTTCCATTAAAGACAACATTTTACATAATGAAGAATTCAATTTGATTTATGTAGATTTCCTTAGACCCAGTATTCTTCAGTTTCTCTACTCCTAGAACTTGAATGATCACTTTTCCAGTATGTTGAAATGTCAGTTTTAATCATTGGTAGGTTTTGCCAATTACAAATGTATTATATTCCCTCAAGATGTAATTTTTCTTTAGCTTACTATGCCACTAAAATATTCCCCTGTAAGTGATTTTCTACAGTTTTTCTCTCTCACACACCCTGAACAAAAACCTTTTGGTACTGAAATGATGGAATACCTACCTCAAATAAGACTGCCATTGAGATGACAAGGGTTACAGGTCACATGGCAGAAATAGAACATTTCAGGACATAGTTTTTAGTATGTCATTTTTATTTGGGATTTTTAAAATTTTTGGTTCAAAAATGTTTAAGATGTTTTAAAATATACATACACAGTGAAAATAAGTATAACAGCTAAAGTTTATTATATGCCAAGTAATGTGCTAAGCACCTTACATGCATTATCTTGTTTAATCCTCGATCAAGCCTATGAAGCTTAGATAATACTTTTAATCTTCATTATGCAGATGAGTATTTGAGGCTTGGTTGAGTTATGTGCCAGTTCCAGACTTTGGATGAAAATACTAAAACTAAAACCCTCTTTAATAAGAAAATTAAAGATTTAATAATAATGATAATGTCAGATAGAAAAGATAACATTGCTCATCTGTGATCATCTGACTATTATGGTTGTTTAGTGATTGATTCAGTATCTAAAAAATAAAAGCAGAGTGGAGAATTTGGGGTTTTTCTTATCAAAATAGTTATGCAAAGTCATCGATGGAGATGGATTTTGCATTTAATCAGGATTACATTCAAAATAAATTTTTCCAGTCACCCTTTTTCAAGGGGTGTTGATGGCGTCATAGAAAATAATGCCAATTATGGTTTCATAGAAGATATAGAAATTAAGTTAGAGTTTTTATACTGATCCTTCTTAGTGGCAGTCAGCCCGAGAATGAGCTCACTGAAACGTTCTCTGGTTAAGATGAGGTGTATCAGTCAAAGTTCAACCAGAGAAGCAGAGCCAGCATGAAATACATGTATATTAAGGGATTTTTATTGTGCGGATTTGCTTTATGAGATTGTGAGGGCTGGTTGAGGAAGCCTGGAGTCCATCCTGCAGGTGGCCAGAGAGGAAGATCATGATGAGGATGGGACCCCGTGGGCACTAGCTTCTTGCTGTCTATGAGCTCAGGGAAAGCCTATGCCCTCTTTAAAGGGCTCACCTGATTGTCACTCATACTGGGTATTAGCTCACAGTCAACTGAATAGGACCTTAATTACATCTGTAAGATCTTTTCACTTTGTCTATCGTGTAATCTGATCATGAGTGCTCTTGCATCATGTTCATTGGCCCAACCCACACTCAGGGGGCCAGGATTACACAGATAAGAGAGGGCTTTTCCTAAGGGGCTGTGATCTTGTTTTATTGCTGCTATGAAAGCCCATCAAAGGCCCTCCCAGAACAAGAAATTTTTTAAAGCCCTTCTCTCCACAAACCCACCCACCAGAGTGTCTCCTCAGATTTCTGAACACCAGGGATGAATAAAGCTATGTACTTTTTATAACCCTGCTTTGGATGGGCGAAACTTGGCCTGGTCTATCTGTTCTAGTAATTTCTCTGACCCTTTTGCATTGTTAGACTCCCCAGTTCTCAGCGACTACTTTGTGTTTAAGTGTGGCACCATAAAGAAGCCCAAAAATTTTTGACCTCTTAATTTTCCTCACTTCAACCACTGTTTGTCTTAAGCAGAACTGTCTATGACAAAAACAAACTCTCCATCCTTTAAGGATAAAGGCCTTTCCCCCCCCCTTCCTGTCAGTCACCTGAGAGAATAATTTGGAAGGATTTAAGGATGATTTCTATTAGTACTAGAAGAATCTCTCTGACCTACCTTGTCCATATAATAAGAACAAAATCATACGTGACTAATTTAAAAATCTTAATGAGCCTCGGGGCGCCTGGGTAGCTCAGTTGGTTAAGTGTCCGACTCTTGATTTTGGATCAGGTCATGATCTCAGGGTCATGAATTCGAGCCCCAGGAAGGCTCCATGCTGGGTGTGGAGTCTGCTTACGATTCTCCTTCTCCTTCTGCCCTTATCCCCTCTAAAACAAATCTTAATGGGCTTCATTTGGTATATATAATGCCCGTGTATCACTTAATATGGACGGTTGTCAGAAATAGTTTTGGCCTTATGGGCCAGTTTGGTGTGACCAATGCCAAAATATCACTTAATATTTTTCTTGCTGGTCTTTTTTACTTCTAGAATCATTTGATATTCATTAGGAAATCAGATTTTCTAAGCATTCATAAGTAGAATTATTTAAATGTTAGGAATGGGAGTAGTTTATACGTATATTTTCTGTGGGAAATCGGATGGGGTATGTGATTTTCTTCCAAAAATTTATTTATTCATTTAATAAGTCTTTATTGAGAATCTAATATTTGCAGGCTCCATTCTGCTCCTGGGGACATGGGCCATTGGAGTGAAGGAACCAGACATATGATTCCTGCCCTTGAAAAACTAATTAATAGTCAAGTGGGAAAGAAGGCTGTCGAGAAGCAATTTCAGTAAAATGCCAACATTTCTCTCATAGTTGAAGTATAGCATGCTGAGGTTGTCCGTGAAGCAAAAGAGAAAATATCTATCCAAAAAATCCTCTAATAGTAAAAAAAAGGAATCTTTTCAGCAGCTCTAGACTGTATTAAAAAGAGTTGTTTCCTTTTTGAACATTTTCGTGGCTCTCAAATCTCAAGATTATTCTTATAGGATGGACGATTAGACTATTTAAACATTTATGGATGTTAGTGAATGCCAAGATAATAGTGAGGATCTAAACATTTCCTAAGTTAAATGCAGGAGGTATGGGAATTAAATCTTATATAGTGTTTTGAGGAACGTTTCCACTTAATGGCAAAGTGCCTGTTATGTCCGAGTGCTCTTAAAGGCAAACTGATCTTGGGGGCGCCTGGGTAGTACAGTCGGTTAAGTGTCTGACTCTTGGTTTTCACTCAGGTCATGAACTCGGGGTCTTGGCATCGAGCCCCACATCAGGCTCCTCACTCAGCATGGAGTCTGCTTAGGACTCTCTCTCCCTCTGTGTCCTCTCTCTCTCTCTAAGTAAATAAATCTTAAAAAAAAAGAGTCTGATCTTGAGATTCAAAAATTGCTATTAATCGGTTTTCAACTGCATTGACTCCTTAGTCTGTAATTCCAATCTGATGTTATGTTGATCCAATTAATTTTGTATTTCAATTATTATTTCCATTTTGCTATTACAATGCATTTTACATAGTTTCTATTTCTCAACTGAGATTCCCATCAGTTTATTCATTATGCATGTGTTTTCCTTCATGTCCGTGAATGTATTTTATATTTATAATATTTGCTAATTGTGAAGGCTATCTTTGCATCATTTCTATTACCTGTTATTTTTTCTTTGGTATGGGTCACATTTGGTTTTGTTTTCTTAATTTAGTATAGATCACCTTTTCTTTTTTTTTTTTTGACAGTATATACTGGATATTAGAAATGATATGTTATAGAGACTCTTAATTTTGTTAAGGGTTTGTTTGTTTTTGTGAAGAGTGATTTTACTTTCAGCAGGCACTTAACCTGCTGGACTGAATCTCCAGTTTTGTTCTTTCCTTTGCAGGGGCAATGCCTTATATTCCTGCTCAGTTATTTCAGCTTTCATCTGCGGCTGTTCCACAGGGCATAGTTTAGTGGTCAGCAAGAATTTGGGTGAATTTTATAATCAGACTTTCCAGATACTTTTTTGGTCCAGGATTTAGGTCATCTAATTTTCTGGCTGCTTGTGAGCGCTAAAGTGTGTTCTCTGATATCTCAAGCCAGTAAAGCAGCAGATTTCTTCTCCCTGTGCTGCAGGCAGATTGGGCAGGGCATACCCCATGGCAAAAGGCAGCTTTTAAGAAATCACCTGGGTACCGTTTTCCTCTAGAGAGAAAATATTCTCCAATTTCTCCCTGCTTTTGGTCTCTCTCAAGGATCTTCTGATAGATTCTGGAAAGGATTTTTTTTCTCCAAATTTTATAATTGCTATCTACGGGAGGATTAGTGTAACTTAACTACTCTGTGATTTCCTAATGTCAGAGTAAGTAAAACAAAAACAGAAACAAAAGAATAAAAAAGAACGAAAAAAGAAATAAAGAAGTGATGCCAAAACCAAAGTCTGCTAATTTTGATACAGTGTAGATAATACAGAGTATTAGTAAAATTATTGCTTGCCTAATCTGGACAATGTATTTCTAGTAATACAGGCTAATTTTATGTTAGAGGCTTTTAGTAGCTGTCACACTCTCCACTCATGTTATGCTTATGCTTATAGTTGTTCAAAGCATCGAGATTATTCCCACCTGAATTTCTCCTTCTCTTAAATCTGACTTACAGAAAATGACAGTAAATAAAAGAAGGAAAGACCATGAATGGCTTGTGTTCTTTCGTACAGCAAATAATCACGCTTTACTTTTTTCTAATGTTACTTTAGCAGATCTTCCCTGACCTGAGCATCAGAGATAGTTACTAAAGCAGTTCTTCCTGAAATGTCATTATTATAACTTGTAACCCACAGAGTGATGTGAGCTACTTAATAAAAACCAAAGCATAACTTTACAATTAGTAGTTGTGACTTCTCAAAACATAATCCATAGTCTATAAGTAGACCACCAACTAATTCCCTTGGATAAAAGAAAAACAAAAAGTTAGAATGTTAGGGGCTCATTGTTTTATTCTGAGGAGATAATTACATTGTTATATTTTCCCCTAGAATTTAATTTTCCCATTGATAGGTTTGGCGTAAGCAGATTAGTAGTTTATCTTCTTTGATAGAATGAAGTTGGAATGGCTTAATTATCTGTTTTATTGCAGAGTCTTAGAATAGTGTTTCAAATTATTTGCATAATGGTTACATCAGCTGATAATTTTGTTCATTTTCTTATATGACCTTGACTCTTTGTATTAAGAATTTCAGTTCATTTTAATTTTCAAATGTTGGCATATTCCTAATCATTTTAGAATTATTAGTACAGTGTGCAAATGGCATGAACAAAATCTATCAAAATTTTGTTCTACTTGAATTATTTCTTTTGGTATAGGAAACAGCCATAAAGTTTACTGCAACCTAATCTTAAAAAACATTTGTGTAATTTCCAACTAATTAGTAATTTCCAACTAATTGTGTAACTGTTACTCCAAACTTATCTTCAAAAACATTTGTGTAACTATTATGAAAGCTAAATAAGGAAAGACACAGATGAAATGTAAAGTAAATTTAACAACAAAAGCTAGACCAAGGAGAAGAATAAGAAACCACAGAGGGAGGAACAGCAACCAAAAGAACATTAGTTGTTGTTGTTGTTGTTGTTGTTGTTGTTGTTGTTGTTTTTGCTGTTATTTTAAGGACTGTATAGAACTTGAAGACATCATGGGTGCCTGAAGACCAGAGTTAAGTGTGGGAGGGAAAATTGAAAGAGCGTGTTAAAGGAGGAAGCATTAAAATAGGGAGGGATTTGTATAGTTAGCTGGAGTCAGAGGAGTGGTTGGCTGTTCATAGCACAGGGAACTTACCCTAGTAGCCCTGGGAGCAAATGGGTCTGTAGTCCCCATTGGAAGTTGCAGTTGTAGAAACTGAGTTATGGCTTTGATCAGTTCAAGAAAAATCAGCACTGTTATTAACATCCTTAGTAACATCACCATCAACATTTATCAACACCATTTTCATGGTCAGAATCATTAAAATTTATGTATATTTATTTTATCCCAGGCTGAACACTTTATGTGCATTATCTCATTATCTCATTTTTTTCTGATACTATGGGTGAGATATTTTTGTTAACTTTATTTACAGATGAGAAGCCTGAGGCTTAAAAGGTTTAAATTGTCTTGAGGTCACAGAGGTAATCAGTGGCAGAGATTGAACTCAAAACTGGATTTTCTGTTCCCCTAAACCTATGCTCTTAACCGCCAATAATGAAAAAAAAATCTGGAAAGAATATGAAGCGTAAGCTACTAATTTTAAGATCTCTGGTTTGGAGTTTGCCATTAAGCAATATAAAATTTTATGTTAGGGCCAAAATAATTTTCTACCAGCATCAGTAATTCAAAGTATGTTTATTTATCTTTACAATTTCCCACTTTGATTTTTCAGTATCAGTTGAACTGCTAGAATAGAGTATTTGACATTATTTTAAAGGATGTCAGACTGCTGAATTTTTCAAGGAACATATTTACAAAAAGGCAAAGTTCTTTCAATATAAACTAGTAGTTTGGGCTCCTGGGTGGTTCAGGAGTCGTGGGATGGAGCCCTGCATCTGGCTCCCTGCTCCATAGGGAGCCTGCCTCTCCTTTAGCCTCTGCCCCTCTCTCTCCCTGTCTCTCATGAATAAATAAATAAAATCTTTAAGATATATATATATATATATATAGATAGATTATGTTTTATATATATAAATATATATAAATTTATAAATATATAAGAAAATATCTATATATATAAACTAGTATATATATTATACTAGTATTTTTAGGACTTTTGCTTATCTTCTTTTTTTTTTTTTTCTCTTTCTCTCCTTAGGAAAAATTGGATGTAGGAGTGAGAAAAGAAGTCGATGGCATGGGGACATCTGAAATAAAATACGGAGACTCAGTATGCTATATACAGCATATAAATACAGGCCTGTGGCTTACTTACCAGTCTGTGGATGTGAAATCAGTGAGAATGGGGTCCATACAACGTAAGGTAAGATTATGTAAAAACGCAATTTATAGCTGCCATTATGTATGACAAAAATACACAAATGCAAAACAGCAAGAGGTAGCTAACACTTTGAGCCACCTGCTAAACGTGCAAAAAGATCAAATCCCACCATAATAATCTCTTTAGTTTTTGTGAGGTGAACAATGCTGGATGTTACATCATGGCTTTAAATATTAAGCCAAGAAATAGACTCTTTTCTGGATTCTAGCATCTACGTACTTCACTTTGTTCTCTGTGCTCCTGCCAGGGTTATGTCTCTAAAATACAGGAGGGCTCATGCACTCTAGCTAATTAATTAATCTAAGTTTAAAGGCTTACACTTGATTAAGTTATTAGAAGATTTTTGTGCATGTTTGGGATAACTTAGGTATGTGAATATACTTTTCCAACTATAAATGTCATCAATTCTAAAACAGGTGTTTTCAATAATAATTTGGTATCTAAATCAAGATATTCTATAAGTATAAAAAATAAATACATAAGTATAAAAAATACACTGGATTTTGAAGGCAAAGGAGAACAACAGAAAGAATGTTAAATACTTTAGTAACGGCTTTGTTCTGTTTATTATGTGTTGAAATAATAATAGATATATATATATTAGGGTAAATCAAATATATAATTAAAATTTTACCTTTTTAAAAAAATTTTTTGATGTGTGTTCTGGAAAATTTAAATTTGCATATTTTAGAAACAGTTTCTGCCACCCTTCTCCCCCACCCCATGCTTCCTTCCAATACTACCACACCGAAGGATAGATGCTATCATTGCTTGTAATACTGGAGATGAGTTTTGTGCAGGCCTTTTTTATTATTTTATGAATGGTGATTTTATTGGATTTGCCATATGGCATTCTATATTGTTATACCTCAGTATTTACCAGAAAGGTTAATGTTCAAAGTATGATTGCACAAATCATAATAAACAGAAAGAGGGAAGAAAGTAAAATTCTTAACTCAGTTATTACTTTCTGTGAGCTCTTGTCTAATTCCACATTTTCTTTATAGTTTTAATTGAGTTGAATATGATAAATGGTTATGAGAAAAATATAGGTAGAAACGATAACATGTAGACACATTTTTTAAAAGATTTATTTCTTTATCAGGGGGGAAGCAGAGAGAGAGAGAATCTCAAGCAGACTCCCCATTGAGTGCAGAGCCCAATGCAGGGCTCTATCCCAGGACCCCAAGACCATGACCTGAGCTGAAACCAAGAGTGGGACACTTAAACAGCTGAGCCACCCAGGGGCCCATCGTATTTTTGCAAAGATAGAAATAAGTTTTAATCAGATCACTAGAAACTTCAGGTGTCATTTCCCCATTCTCTATACTTAAGTGGTAAATGCAATATATATATATTAACAATTGTCTTAAACAATTGTCTTCAATCTTTTTTTGCTCAAGTACCACTTGAATGAATTTTTAAAACCACACACCTCATGACATAGTTTTTGCTATAAATTTAAATAGTTGCAAATAAAATTATTTCCAACTTATTGTAAATAGGAACATTTTAAACCAAACTCTTTTAAATATTTTTTAAAATGTCTTTTAAATATTTTGCATGGGAATTAAATACCAAGAGTTTCCATAATTACCTTTCTGCTGAATTACATTCTGCTGAATTCAAAGAAAGTACCAAGCCCTGGAAATGTTATCTTCTAAGTGGACCTCAAAGTAATTCCCTCTGCCCCATCCCTACAGATCTAGTTCAGCCTTTCTCATCCTTTGTGTGCTCTATTTCCAGAGCCTCTTAACCAGTGTGTCTGCCTGCCTTCAGTCTTACTTTTCTCTCCAATCTATTCTGGCTTTACGACTGCCATGTTTAAAACCCATCATGGCTGAGCTTTACTTCCTGTGGTAATTCCAGCCTCTTTACCACGACAAACCAGATCACTGCTTAATCAGTCCTTTCTCTGTCTTCAGTCCATTGCAGTTTATTCTGGGGTTCTTAATCCTTACTCCACTATCTGATTCCTTAACCATGGGTTAAAGTCAAAGTGGGACTTAGACTCACCACCATAGGTCTTTCCTTCTAGAAAGCTAAGGGTGTTGAGAAGTTAACCAGTCTTAAGTTAGAGAAGACAGACTTTATAGGCCATAGAAGAGATAATCTAGTAAAATCTCTACTGTAGACTTATTACCACTTGGAGAACCATCTACTATAGTAAATCCTTAGGGGAAGACTTCAGTGTGGTCACCATATATGAGAACTTCTCAGTCCAGATCTCCTATGTTTTATATACTTCCCAGTTAGCTAGTGGCTTCAAATCATTTTAACTTTCAAGAAAAGCATGTTGGTCATATATTTGCCAGATTTTTACATATTTGAAACTGGCTTTCTGTTGTTTCATATAAATAAAAACTTGGTTAGTTAAAAAATGTCTGAATCACTATTCATAGCTTTAATGTATCCCACATCATGTGAATATTCATGTTTTGCTGCAGAAATATAAATTTATTGATTGCAGAGTGATGCACAGACCACGCTAGTGTTACAAATAGTATACAGTTTATATACTGTATTACCTTTTTAAGAAAATCTGAAAACATCTGTCACCAAGAATTTTTAATTAGCACACATATGTCTTTTTAAAACTGAGAGAATTGTACAACCTCTGTTTTCCTTCTGTTTGTTAGTTTCTTTCTCAGGAAATGGGCTTGTTCCTCTTCTCCATGTTGGCTGTCTTCTCTTTCTGTATTTTTATCTTTCTTCCTAGTTTCTAGATCACATTACTCATTTTGTTGTGTTTGGTGCTCATCTCCTTAAGTTCTTTCAGTGCCTTTGAAATTTCACTTTTCTTGTAATGTTTCATGATCTCATCCCCAATCACTTTTTCTGTCAGCTTTCTATTTTTCATCTATTCTGCTTGCTCATCTCATGTGCTTTCTTATTGTGAATCTCACTCCTATTTCACGGAAATTATACTTTCTTGCATCCCTCAGACAATTGGAATAGTTTATGTATGTAAGTGATATCCTACTATTCCTGTTTTTCTGGCTTTTTAAAAACTTAGGAATTATTGCTGAATTTTATCAATTAGAGGAATTATACATCATGTTTTAGCATCCTTCAGTTTGTTGATAAATAAAGTTAATAGACATTACGATATTGAAGAATCCTTAAAGGCATAGATGAAACCCTACTTGGCCATAGTTTATTATGCTTTTTAAATATTATTAGATCTTATTCATGTTTTATTTAGAATTATTACATATATATTCAGAGATAAAACCAACTTTCCTTCGTTAGGGATACAAATTTGAATTTGAAATTTGAATGCCATGGAATTTTCATATATCACAAAATATTCTGTTTCTGGTCTTTTTCAACCATTTAAAAATGTAAAATTCATTAAAAGCTCACAGACTGTACTGAAAAAGGCAACAGGCCATAGTTTTCTCACCTCTGGTCTGAGAGGGACAGTTTACCATGAAAATTCTCTGTTCTTTGAAGATTCTTTAGAGCTCACTTGTAAACCTGGGATCTTTTAAATAGTAACTCTTAAAGTTCCTTTCTAGTCTCTCTTAAATAAGCTGATCTCATCAAATTTTCTACTGTATTTAATTCTTAATTTGCTAGGAAGCCGTCTGTTTCCTCTGGGATATTAACTTACATTTTTTTGCCATTGAGTTGTAAATAGTATTGACTTATGACAGTGCTACAGTTTTAATGTGTTTTGTGTCATATCTTATTCTGGTTTTTTTTTCTTCTTTTAAAAAATTTTATCTTTAGCCTGGCTTGTGAAAGGTATATTTATTTTATTTATCTTCTTAAAGAATCAAATTTTGGGTTATTCATCCTTTTTAGCACTTTATTTGGTTTCTGGTCCATTAATTCCTCTTTTTATCTTCCTTAATTCCACTCTTCCACTTTGTGTTTGTTTGCTTGTTTTTTGAGTCTTACAACAAGTAATATGTGCCTTCATTTTAATCATTTTTTTTTCTTTGTCAGTGAAGACATGTAAGGCTACAGAGTTGCCTTTTAATACAGACATAGCTCTGTCTCATTGATTTTGGTCTAACGAGTTCCTCTTTACTTTCTAGATAGTATATAATTTTAATTCTAGTCATTAATCGTAGTTCAGTACACCTGCTTAGATGTGCTGAAATGTCTTGCTACAAGCATCGAGTGAAGGAAGCTAGATACACGTAGTCCCATTTATGTGTAGTACACAACTGACCTTTGTTATGAAGAGTCGGGAAGGTGGGGAGTAGTATGGAGGATGAGGCCAGTAAGGGTGCCCTAGGGGAGACTTTAAGGTACTATAATGTTCTCTTTCTTGATTGGGGTGTTGGTTGCATGGTGTGTTCATTTAGCTGTTCACCTAAGATTTCTACACTTATGTTATTACTTCTGTAGAAAGTTCAAAAACATAAAGCCAAACAAAAGAACTAATAAAATTATGTTTTTTAAAGAACTTAGATGCCCTGGAAACAATGATCAGTACTTATTACTCAGGCTATGTTCAGAACTGGTAACTGGCATACCAATGCAACATTTTCCTTTACTGCTTTTTTCAGAGTTTGCTTAGACTGTGGTTCAGTCATTGAACGTAAATATGTGAGATCTGGTGTCTGTTTTGTTTAACTCATTTATTGACTCACTTTTTAAAAGAAAAACTCAATGAATATATTGAGTGAGTGGTTTGTAAGAGAACTGTGCATATTATTTTAAATGTACAGATCAGCTTATTGTCCCTTGTACCTGCCTTTTGATTCTGTTTATTGTTAGGGCTTACCTTTGGAGTGCCCGTCTTCTTAACACCTATTTAGAAAGGAGATGGGAGTCATGGTGTTATTTATGCATTTCTGTAGGCTATTATGCATCATGAAGGTCACATGGATGATGGCTTAAATTTATCTAGATCTCAGCATGAAGAATCACGGACTGCACGTGTCATCCGGAGTACAGTCTTCCTTTTCAATAGATTTATAAGGTACATTTTCTTCTGTTGTAGTAGTGGTTTGACATTTTATTTCAATGTCCTTATTGGATTTACAAATACACAATTCTAAAATATACTGTGGTGGTAAACCTATAATTTCGTAGGTTGGCAGTACACATTAGAAAATGATAGATGATTTTATGTCTTTCTTATAAATAAACTTTTTAAAAGGGAATGTGATTTTTAGAAATTGTGTGTGTAATTTATAATTCATAGCTGGGGTTCAGAATTATTCTATAATATACCCTTATGCTGCAACTACTTAAATCTGCTTTCACACTGAGAGTAATGAAGCCTAGATACTTGTGAGTTTTGAACTTTATTTATTTATTTATTTTAAAGGGTTTGGGGAGGGGCAGAGGGAGAGGAGGAGGGAGAATCTTAAACAGTCTCCAAGCTCTGTGCGGAATCCAATGCAAGCCTCGATCTCACAACCCTGAGATCATGACCTCAGCTGAAATCAAGAGTCGAACACTTAACCAACTGAACCCACCCAGGCACTCCTTGAATGATATTTAAAAATGATTCTTGTAGTAAATAAGTTTTCCTACCTCATAACGGAAACAGTTGCAGATCTGCAAACTAAATCAAACTTGTGGTCAAGGTATTTCCTGGTAACATTAAACCAATATACTTTCTGGCTTATGATGGATATATCCTATGTCTTTTTAAACTTTCAGATTTGATGGGAAAAATATTTGTTTTATTAGTGTAGTCTTATTTACTATTAAGATCCTGATTTTTAAAAAAGTATTGGCAGATTTCTTTTTTTTTTATTCTTAGAGTGGAAGTCAAGGTCATTTAGATTTTCTTCATTTGAGTTTTCTTATGTAGTTTCTTTTTAAGATTTTATTTATTTTAGAGAAAGAGCATGCACGAGCGAGTGCATGCTTGAATGAGGGGAGGGGCAGAGGGAGAGGAAAAGAATCCTAAGAGGACTCCACACTGAGCACAGAGCCTCACGTGGGGCTCAATCTCACAACCCTGAGATCATGACCTAAGCCAAAACCAAGAGTTGGATGCTTAACTGACTGAGTCACCCAGCTACCCCTATAGTTTCTTTTCTGTGACCCTTCTGGTCTCTGTCTTCTAGGTCAGGGTAGTGGTGGTGGTGGTGGAATTGTGTGTGTGTGTGTGTGTGTGTGTGTGTGTGTGTGTATGTGCGTGTTTGCCTTTGGGTTGTGAGAAAGGATTTTATTCTTCTGGACTGCAAGAAATACATATAAAACCTTCTTTTCCTTTAGGTATATTAATAAATGTATTCTGAAAGTTATATTAGGGAGGAATCTGTGTTTAGTAGTAATATTGTTTAATCTTCAAAGTGCAAAATGTAGAGATGGAATTCATGGCTTTAATCTTTGCTCTGATATAGTATGATTCTACCACCTTTGGTTTTCCTCAATTATTCTCTTCATTTTTCTGTTCTTGATAAATTAAGATGGTGAATGTCTTTATAGGAGACAGACATTATAAAACTTACATAATTAACAATTTTAGGAGTTTTGCATAGTATTTGTCTGACAAGAGGCTTCTAGAAAGTAATGATTACATTGTAAGAGAACTGTGCATATTATTTTAAATGTACACATCAGCTTATTGTCCCTTGTACCTGCCTTTTGATTCTGTTTATTGTTAGGGCTTACCTTTGGAGTGCACGTCTTCTTAACACCTATTTAGAAAGGAGATGGGAGTCATGGTGTTATTTATGTATGTAGATACTGTAGATACTGTATGTAGATAATATATTTGATGGGGCACCTGGGTGGCTCAGTTGGTTGAGCATCCAACTGTTTGTTTTGACTTGGGTCGTGCTCTTGGGGTCATGGGATTGAGGTTCCCATCGGGCTCACACCGAATATGGAGTCTGCTTGTCCATCTCCCCTCCCCCCCAACCCTCCTGCTCACACACATGCATGCTTGGCTCATGCACGTGCTCTTTCTCAAAAAACTCTTTAAAAAAATGTAACTAGTATATTTGAATCACTTTTGAATTTCATTCACTTTAGTATGAGAGTTGAGTTTAACTTCTTTATAAATATATTTATGATTCAACTAAGGTTTAATAAGATAAAATGTTTAGAACAAAAGTATATCATCGTATATAAATTTTTATTATGAAAGGGGAGAAATAATTTTCTTCTGAAAAGTCATTTCTATTACTTTTTGAGCATAGAAAGACTTTTAGAGATGATAAAACTAGGTAATAGATAAATTCCATTGTAATTGATTTGAAATTGTGGACAAAAACTTTAGGAGAGTTGTACAGTTTTTCTATTTCTACTGTTTATAAGGCTGAATTCAATTATTTCAAAATTTTTTGTAATCTTTTGTAATTGATGATACATTTTAAATTATATTTGTGAGTATTGTAAATTCAAAGATTAGCTAATTCTCATTTATGAGGCCCTTATTGTTTTTAAAATGTAAATTCTAAAACAGATAATTAGCCAGGAACATTTCCTTGGAGTAAAATATTGCCACATAATTTTGCTGTTGCAGAGTGCAGGAAAGGAAGTATAATATTTTATGCATTAAATTTTGTCATGCCTAATATGAGTATTGCTATATCAGCTATAGTATATGCATTCGCCCATTCTTTTATGGTGTCTGTTGTCTGTTTTTAAATAAACTTCTTATTTTGAAATCATTTTGATTTACAAATACCCTATTTTAAAGTTTTTTCCATGTACATTCAAAGCTATGAATTTTAAGACTCAGAATCTCAGAAAGCTTAACAAATTAACCCTTTGACTTGCCAGTAATATGTTTTTCTTTGAAGAAAATGCAACACGATGTTCTTAATCCAATTTTAAATACTTTTTTTTTCAGATTAGAGAAAAGCATTTTAATATATTACTTTCTGATTAATAAGAAATTTTTAAAAATTAACATCATTGGAATGTATTTTTAAACAGGCAGGAATTTTCAGAATGTCAGTGAGGGTCACTGATCATGTAGCAGTTAACAATTCCTTCTCCAAAAACAAAACAGAACAAACGAAGTCAGAATTATGAAGCTGGGAAGCTGCATCTTAAACCTTGAAGTGTATGTAGTGATTTAAAATGAAAATTAATTGGTTTCTAAATATTGAGACCATTGGCTCTGTAGGAATTGGTTCTCAAGGCCCTTTATGTTTTTGTCTAGATGAGTTTCTCTTGATACTGTGTTTTTTAGTATAGCATTGTATATACTTGATAAAATTTACAATTTTTGTTTGAATATATTAATTATTGGTCTTTGAGGAAAACAAGGACCTTGCTTATGGGTTCCTTTAACGGTGGTGTAGGGAGAGAGAGTAAAGCTTTATATACTCTGTGGTCTAAAAAATAATAAGATTGCAGATCGCTGATGTAGAGAAATGTTTGCTGTTTATTTTAGGGGCCTTGATGCACTCAGCAAAAAAGTGAAGGCTTCCACGGTGGACCTCCCTATAGAATCTGTGAGTCTAAGTCTGCAGGACTTGATTGGCTACTTTCATCCCCCAGATGAACATTTAGAGCATGAAGACAAGCAGAACAGATTACGAGCTCTAAAGAACCGCCAGAATCTCTTCCAGGAAGAGGTGAGTTTCTACCAACATTCATCTCTTTATGCAGCTGTCTGGAAAGGAAAACAACTTCTCTGTGGGGCAGTTGTCTGACAGGTTTGCATTTTGAGTTGGATGAGCTGGTAAACTATGGCCTAAGGGAACCAGGCCTCGGAGGAATCCTGCAATTATTTTTATTTCTCTGTCAGGGAGTGCTCATTTTAAAAAATGGAACTCTTCGCTCCCCTGGCAAAGGACATTTTATTTTGCTGTCTGCTCAGCCTTCATGCTGATCATACGTTGCACTGCAGTTTAGTTCACGTTTATTATATAAATGCAGTATCTTGAAGTGTCTAAATAAATACAGGCTTTGGAAAACAAGAAGGTTTTTAGACTGTTGAGCAGGTTCTTGAGGTTACTTGGACGTGTCTGAGGACCCACAAGGAGCTTTGTGTTGGGAGGGAAGCTGTCCAGGAGAGGGCAGGACACCTGAGGGATGCAGAGCTCAGGGCTCTCTGCTTAGAGCAGCCCCACTTACTACTTTTTTGTGTATTCAGTTTTTGTGTGTGATTTTATTTCATGCACATTCCAGTTAAAAAGAGCTCAAGTGCCATATTTCATAGACAGAAGGACTGAGGGATATGTTTAATGACCCTAAAATGAGTGTCGGAATTAGTACTGTATATTCAAGAGTTTCAGTGGGAGGATGTCAGTGGTGAGCTGGCAAATCAGGCCAGCTCAGCAGGTGCTCCCATTCTTCTCAGTGCTCCCTATATGTGGAATAATGAATGTGTCTGAGTGAAAGCATCTTTGTAAAAGTAGCTAAGAAAAAAGTTAGAGAATTGCTGAGGACCCATGAGCCCTAACTCTACATTCTTCTAGTTTTAAAACATTTCCTGCTTTTCTGTTGAAGGCCTTTGAACTTCACATCAATTTTTGAGGACTTTTCACTGTGTATACAAAAAACTGATATGTTTAGAGACCATAGTGGTATGAAAGCACAGGGTAGGTCAACCTGAGCCAGTAACAACATGGAGTACTTTGTTGGGCCCTTTTCATTTGGTGTGTGCCAAAATGTTAGACTATGTTGCATTCATTTAGTGTCTAGAAAAACTAAAATGAAATACTGGTGTGTGAAATTTTGAAGTATTGATTTTGATATATTTTTTTCAATTTCTCATGGAAGACAGCATGGATGGAGACCTAGAAATGTGTTTAGGTCCATGGTGCCTCTTACAACTCTGTGAGAAATGGGTTCCCTTGATCAATCAACTAGAACTAGCTCATCCTTTCATGTGTGTTGCCTCATTTTGGCAACCTTGATCTAGCATTAATAATAAAAGCATAATTTCAAGTGCATACAGCATCTTACAAAGCTCTATAATGCACTTTTGATTAGCTTCAAAGATCTCTTTTCATGAGCTTTTTTCATTTATTAGATCTTTCATTTAATATTAAAAATAATGATGATCATCATGATCATGATGATGCCTGCCCTAAGAACCAGGATTCTTAGCTCTTATGCTTTTCTAGGGGAGGAAAAGAAGTCATTTTCCTCTACTCCTGTTAGGTTCATTAGTTGGGGTCCTGCAGATTAGAGTGACAAAGACAGATATATAAGAGAAAACAAAATGTTTATTAACATGTGAATCATGCATATCCATGGGAGCACTCAGTGATGAGCAACTCAAAGGAGTGGTTAGAACTCAGGCTTATACAGCATCTTAACAAAAGGACAGTAAATGTGTAGAAAAATAAAGAGACAAGGAAAGGAGTTTTGAGCTTCTAGGGGCAGAAAGTTGTGGGAAGGTGAATATATAGGGGAACTAGTGAAAGTTAAGGGTGAGTTAGTAAAGTTATGTAGATTCCTTTGTGAAGCCTCTGGGCTGATAAGTGTTGGGCCTTGCTTCTTGTGATGAAGCATCTCCTGTCCTTCCTGGTAGAGGAAAAGGGCAGAGAATTTTTCTTGTGTCTGCTTTTTCTCAGTTGCCTTCAGCTCAAAATAATCCTTATGCCAAAGTGACATATCTTGGGGTGGCATTCCCTGAACCTCTTCATTTACTCACGGTAAAATACAGTTGTGACCAATCCATAAATCCAGTAGTAAACCTTGCAAATAGAAGTATAAAGCACATATTTTTGTATTGTTCTTCTGCTTCTATTTGAGAATAGCCCTCAGGATTTAAAAACCATTTGAATTATGTCAAAAACATTTTATTTCTCGTGCAAGTGTGTTTCTTTCTGACATTTAAATAATATGACCTCAATTTTCTTTATGATTAACAGTCTTAATTTAAGCCAGACTTTTTTTTTTTTAATCAACTTAACATTTTTTTTTGTCTGTGAGCAAAATCACAGTTTCTTATGGTAATTTGTATCAACCTTCCAGGGAATGATCAACCTCGTACTCGAATGTATAGACAGGCTGCACGTGTACAGCAGTGCGGCCCACTTTGCTGACGTCGCCGGGAGAGAAGCCGGCGAGTCCTGGAAGTCAATTCTGAATTCTCTCTATGAGTTGCTAGGTAAGAAGTATGATGGTTTTCAAGGCAACTGACTCACATCTATTTGAAAGGATCACACAGCAATTAATGTAGTTTCATGATGTGCTTCTTCATCGAGGCTTTTGGTGTTTACTGGTGTTGCACTTAAAGCCAAGTGATGTTTATAATACTTACGTCCATCTCTGAGTGTGGACTGTGGCCAGAGCAGATTGGTCTTTGGTTTATGGAGGGGGTTCTTCGAGGGTGTGAGTTTATGGGTAAGGGGCCTCTGTGTGAATATGCATGAAATATTTCCTTTGTGATTCTCAGGCTAGTCTCACAAGACCCCTCTTTCTGCCTCACAAGAATCTTGTCAGGAACCTTCTCCCTTCTCCTTCAGTAGTCTTTTTGAGATTTGTGTTTTCACCTTCTAGGTGTGCTTGAGGTAAATTAAGAAACACTTGTGGTGTTTGGTGCTGCATTCCTATTGACTGTATGCAAACATATGTCATTATTTTTGGCCTGGGCTATTCTACTAGTTTCACTTGTCTCTTGTCAAGAACTATGAACTCACAAGTTAGTGAGCTGGCCTCCAATGAGGATAAAGAGGAATAGTTTATTTCTCAAAGCAATGGATGAAGCCAAAATATCAGCATTTGGGGGCTGGTTCCTTGAACTGCCCTTCTCATAGGACAATATGAAGGGAACAGTTGACATGCAGTCGGTTGAGTCACAGGAAAGGAATTGTGAGCTTGGGAGTCCAAATCAGTTACACTGGAAATATGCCTGCTTGCCCTTTTGCTTTGGATGGAGACACCATCTCTCTCTTCCAAGGCTGCTTGCTACAAACATCCTTGAAAAGAAAGCCCAAAACAAAGGCTTTCAGAGGCTCCTTTCACAGGACATGCAAAAACAGGAGACACGTGGAGAATGACCGCTCTCTTCACTCACGCTCAGTTCCGAAATCCCAGATTCATCTGGTACACCATAGCCACACATCTCTTCCATTTAGAAATTTCTCACCTTTTCTCATCATTCTAGAAGGTGAAGTTTAATTTGCTCTGCCTGGTACATGAGGCCCCGGTGAACTCTTCCAGACTGGTCCTTGTCATTGTTTTTCCCCTTTCTCTAGCCAGACCCATTTCTGAGTGTCCTGTCCACACTTCAGTGACATTTTTCTACTCCCACCTTTTCTAGAATTCCTTTATGTCCTGTGAAGCCCAGTTCATGCCTGGCTTTTTGGAAGTTAATCTTGGCCTTTTTTCTAACTCTCAAGCTTGGTTAAACAGTTCTTTCTCTGTCTCTCTCTCTCTCTACTTTTTTGGCACTTAGTATTTACTTGTGCTATGGCACTTACCCATTTCTGACTTAGTTACATATGTGCCTGTGATCTCCAGGGCAAGAATGGCACCTTTTCTGATTTTTGCATCTCTGTCCTTTAACTTCATGTCTGGCACATACTCAGTAAAACGTTTACTGATTAAATATATTGAGTTCTGATAGAGTAGGAAAGTATACGCCTAAGTGGAGAAAAGAGGTCTTGAGGCATTTTTTCTTAATATGAAGAATGAAAGGTAGTCAAAATATTTGGCAATTCTCTATAATCTAATTGAAACTCATTAAAACTTAATAATACTATTTAGCAAATAGAGCTCTTGTGCCTGCTAGCATTTCTAATATGCTCCCTTTAGGTGGGCTATTTGATCTGCCATGAAAATTAAACACATGTAGTTTGGTACTTTCAGAATAAGGGGAAGCACTGGCTAGCATTTCTTTGAGCAGGACCCAGGCCACAGAGTCTTTCTAGGAATCTGGATTTATTATTTTAGCCATGAAATCATTAGGACAAGGATTTTACAATGCCAACATTCTAGGGGCTGCATTTCTTTTCCAGAGAAGAAATTATGCACCGAATTTCTATATTTGGTAGAGACTGATGTGTGGTAGTGTTTTAACACCACAGTATAACATCTTCACTTCCTATGACATGGGATTCGTTTCTGTGACAAACTAGTTGCTTAGGGTCAAGAGGTGGCTCATCTGTGTGTGTTTGAGGGTAGGAAGTATTATGTGCAGAGACAGTGTTGTAGAGAAATCTGGATAATGCATATCTTACTTATGTTTCCACATCAGCTCTTTCCATAGTCTGTAACTTTTTTGTTTCATCCGGTCTGTGTGCTCATGTGTCCATAAGTAATAAAAATGTACAGAGAGAATTATAATGATTTTTCCAAAATCATAGAAAAATCTAATCCAGCAAAGTCAGCACTTGACTTTTATCATTTTGGGCTATGTATCCCTCAAGCTTATATTCCTTTTACCTTCACAGACTTCTTTGGAGATTAAATCTCATTATTTTAAATTTCTCATTATTTTATTACTGAAGTAGTAGTAATAAACTCTACAAAATACTGGAGACGTGGAGGGTGGGAGCACCGCTCATCAGAATTGGTTTCATGGTTTAATTTTTAATGAGACCATGACTAAACTTATGATTTTTAAATGGTTTATTCAAAGAGGGAGGGAAGAAGCAGTTGTTGTCAGTGGAATGATGATGGATCTCTTAGGATGTGTCCACTTGCAAATTACAGTCTTGACTCAAAGAGTCGGGCTCACACAGTGGACGGCATTTATCAGCTTGTAGAGCTGGAAGTCGGCCAGTGGGTATACTCCATGGCTTCATCATGGCATCCACAACCCACTTCTTTATATCTGTTCTGCCTTCCACAGGGTCAGCTCCCTCCAATTCTGGCTTCCCTTGTGTGGCCTCAGTGGGCTGACCTCAGCTCATGGTGCTGCAGATTTCCTCTCTGACTTGGAAGAAGTGAGAGAAGTCTGCTCCTGAAAATTCTCTTAGGAGAGCATGCCATCTTCTAAAACCCCCTAGCAAATCACATCTTTCATCTCATTAGCCCAAACTGTGTCTGTAGTCTTTCCTGAGCCCATCATCCTTGCAAGGGAGGATGGGAATTTCACCAACACTAGCTCTGACTTGTCAAGGACCCACTCCCGGAACTGGGAGCAAGCCCTTGGACTGTTTGGTTGCCTTACAGAGGTGAACATTGCAGAGAATTCTGGGGAAGAAGCTAAATGTCCAGCTCAAATGTTAACTTAAATACTAGACTCAACCAAAAGGTTTTATGGACTGAATTCTAATCTGAGTGCTTTTGTCCACCATGTGGCACCATGTGTAAACAGAGTTGGCACTCAATAAATAATTGTTTGAATTATTCAATAAATGTATTAGAGATTCCTGTGGAGGTTAGATTTTCCTGTAACAGGTTAAGTGTGGCCATTGAGTCACTATTACACACCAGTGCACCTGCTGTTCCACCACCATTGTGTCTTGTTTTGAAAAAACAAAAGCTTAATCTTTAATCCATAGGCAACAGTCTCTGAGAAAATGACCCTTCTTTTAGCCAAGCTCAGAATTAAAGCTCTATTAGTTATATGACTTTGGACAGATTACTAAACTCACACCCAGTTTCTTCATCTTCAGTGCCCAATCTAGAGTGCCTACTCCTTAGGATTATCATGAGATTTCCACAACGGATGTAAAGTGCTTAGAAGAATACCAGGCACATAGTGAGTGATACCTATTGTTATTATACATATTACCTGTAAATGGCTTTAATAATTCCCTTTATAATGGTGTTGGATGGCTTAAATATAGTAACGTATGTCAAATGCTTAGCATAGTGTCTTATTGCTCTCCTCATTATTCCATTTATTTATTTATTTATTTATTTATTTATTTATTTATTTATTTATTTTAGGATGCTTTTATCACTATCCTCCTCCTCATTAACATAGTAAAACTTTCTTCTTTGACCTCTGTTTCTCTTCTTATTTCTTTTGCTTTTTAAATATGCCTTCAAGGGTGCCTGGGTGGCTCAGTTGGTTAAGCATCTGCCTTCAGCTGAGTTTGTGACCATGGGGTCCTGGAATCGAGTCCCGCATAGGGCTCCCCACTCCTTGGGGAGTCCACTTCTTCCTCTGCCTCTGCCTCTCTCTCTCTCATGAATAAATAAATAAAATCTTAAAAAAAATAAAAATAAGTAAATATGCCTTAGAGGGGCTCTTGGGTGGCTCAGTCAGTGAAGCATCTGCCTTCGGCTCAGGTCATGATCCCAAGGTCCTGGGATCGAGTCCCCCACTGGGCTTCTTGCTCAGCAGAGAGCCTGCTTCTTCCTCTCCCTCTGCCCCTCTCGAGTGTGTGCTCGTGCACTCTCTCTCTTTCTCTCTCAAATAAATAAATAATTTAAAAAGTTAAATATGCCTTGGAAAAGAAATTTTACTTGTAACTGTTGGATATAACAAGGGGAGTTCTGGATTTTGAAATACAGAAGATGTAGCATCATGATTATTGTAGATACACAGTGGCTCTTGGTTTCCTCATCAGAAAAGGGAGGAAATAAAATTTTCTTCATAATTCCCTCCAGGCTGAAAATTTTATATCCCATTGTTCCACGCAGTCCCTGAACACACCCATCTCTTACATTCGTATCCTCCACATCTAGTGCATAGCTGGTATTCAGTAAGTACTTGAGAATCACATTGGTAATTGGATGCTGTAGGATTTCTGGTTAATCTCTCTGACTCCCTTCCTTCTCTCCACCAAACTTTATTGGAGATACTGGGGAGCCCTCACTCACTTCCTCATGAATTTGCATTGACTCTCAGATCCTTGGTATGCACCCTCCTGTTCTGTCTAGTCTTTGGAATACTCAAGCCCCATGCCTGGTCTCTCTCTCCCTTCTTACCTGTGACCTAACTTTGTCTCTAGTCCCTAGTTTTGGGTGCCTCCCATCCAGTACTATTCTTCCAGAATGTCTGGGATTAGACAATATAAGAGGTTTGATAGACAGTACGTATATATTTGTATTAAAGATCAGTATATAGATATACAGTGCATATTTCTTAAATATATATATCTTGTTTTCTTAATTATTTACATCCCATTTGATTAAGAAAGGATTTGTGGAAGCTATTACTTAAAATTGACACAACTATAATTCCCTAAGACTCACATCTTAAAGGAGGATAACAGGATAGTAATCATATATGTCAATAAGATAATACACAGTGATTTCAGACACATGCATATTTTGTGGCTTTTAAACTATTTTTTTCATGCAGCAAGAGACACGTTCTGACACACACACACACACACACACACACACACACACACACAATTAACTTTAACTTTTACATTTTCATGTTGCAACTCCTGAGAGTTTTTGTGAATCCCCAACACCCATCTCTCTCTCTCTTTATCTCTCTAAAGGGAAGCTTCTTTTTCCATTTTGTTATTTCCCAAGTGTCTTGAATCTCTGTTCCTTGTACGGTCTTCTCAAAGGGCGTCCTCTGTAACAGAGACTGTGCCATGTTGGGAAAATGTGGACTTGGAGTCCAGTGGATCTGGATTTAAATAGGAGTCTAATCCGTTGAAAAGATTGAGTGCTTGCTGTCCGAGATGCCCTAATCTGGGCAGTGAGGGTCAGCTGTGACCAGGATATAGTCCCTGCTCCCATGGAGTTAATGGTTGAACAAGAGACACACAGTGTAAATAACAAAGCTAGCCATGATGCCGTGCAGTTACTGACTTTACTGCCTTGACCATCTTGATGCAAGTTATTGTTAAATCATGTTAGTAAGTGATTAATACAAGACTGATAAATTTGACTATGCAAAAATGAAAATTTTATGATAAATAATATCATTAAAAATAAAAAAGGTGGAAATTTTGTAAAATATGCCATTTATATGAAAGACAAAAGCTCAGTTTCTGTAATATATAGAGTTTTCATAAATTCATAAAAAAGGAAATATTATCTAATGTAAAAACAGACAAAAGATGGAAACGGTTCCCAGAATAACAAATAAAATAATAAAAGATTCTCAACATGACAAATAACTACAAATGAAGATAATGAATACAGATCATTTTTCATTTATTAGCTTGGCAGAGATAAAAAATTTGATAACACCCGTTATTGGGGAAAACATTGGGTAATATGTTTTTGGTGGGAGTGTACATTGTTGGAATTTAAAACAAACTTTGGTTGGCAGTACACATAAAACTTGAAGTGTATTTCCTTTTATTCTAGAAAATCTACTTTAAGATATGTATTCTAGAGATATATTTGCACAAGTGTGGGAAGGATGTCCACTACAAAATTGTTTATAAATTGCATAAAATTGAAAACTATTTTTCTGTCAACAGGGGATTGGTTACAAAAATAATAGTGTAGTACTATGTTATCATTGAAAATCGAGATAAACAAATCATCAGGAAAACTATATAAGACAGGCCAGATTGCTGTTCTTTTTTAATATGGCCATCTAGGATATGGTATTAAATGAAAAAAAAAAAAAGAAAAAAAGATGAACACTGTATGCACATTAAGATTCCAATTGCATTGTATTAGAAATATGTAGAGGGGCACCTGAGTGCCTCAGTTGGTTAAGCATCTGCCTTAGGCTCAGGTCATGATCCCAGGGTCCTGGGATCAAGCCCCACATAGGGCTCCTTGCTCAGCAGGGAGCCTGCTTCTCTCTCTCCTCCCTGCTCATGCTCTCTTTGTCTCTCTCCCTCAAATAAATAAATAAATAAATAAATAAATAAATAAATAAATAAAATCTTAAAAAAAAATATGTAGAAAAAGATACGTTCTTGTACACCCTATATGTTTCTGGAAGGATGCACAGAAAACTGCTAGTTGACTGCTTTTTGGGGGACAGATCTTTTACTTTCCTACGTGTTCTATTATGTATTTATTCTTACCCTATTTACACAATTACTTCTATAATTGAAGAAGTCGTTAACATAAATGTGTAATATTATACAATCGAGGATGAAAGGGAAAGCTAGTATATTAATTCAGTTGAGTGAAGAAATGGGGTATTTATAATTCAGCACATGTATATAAGGAGGATCTCTTTCAGTCTATACATGGTAGGTTCACTAGTGGTTGTTCGAGGTGAAGAGAATGATGAGAGATTTTGTGGCTTAAACGTTTCTTTGGCTACTCTTGATTTTCCCTTTTTATTGTAGTGAACACTGATTTCTTGATTAGAAAAAACATGAGTACAGTCTTAGGTTGACTTAAGAACCATCTGTGGCCAATAATTTTTATTGATGTCATTGTGATCATAATAAGATAAGTAGCCATCCGTACGCGAGGCTATGCTTCAGTCTGCCTACAGAAGTATCAGACCTGCGACAGTATTTGGAGTTCATAAGACATTCATACCTCACAGTCCTTCCTTACGCAGCTATCAGGAAGTTTGGCTCAAGTGTCATTAACTTCAGATTGTTAAACCTCCTTCCCATGCTTCCAACCAGGTAGACAGTAGTTCTGTCTTGGCTTTCTGTGTGGAAATAGCCTTCTTTTTTTTTTCTCCTTCAGCAGGTTTATTTAGCATGGAGAGAGCAGGTGGGAATGATAATCTATACCAATTTTAAAATCTGACATGGATATATTTAATATGTGTTTTAGACAAACGTAGATTTATGAGCCTGCTGCCTGGAGGAAATGAGGATCTTAAAGATGCCGATATTCATAGTTTGAAAGTCTTGCTCTAGCATGCTTTTGTCTTTTCTGAAATCTGCACAATTAATCTGTAGGAGGCTTGCAAGCCAGGATGGTTTTCTAAAGATGTCTGAGACGTGGCTCTTTGGCAGACTGTCTCTATGAATTCTCATTTTATGGAGATGGAAAGGATGAAACAAACAGCAAAGACCACAGCCCTCTCAGGAAGGCAGAAGTTGCTGGTTTCTGAATGCTCTAACACGGGGAAAGAGTATAGTGATGAAGGATTTTGGCACATCCGGAGCATTCTCCTGGTGTCATAAGGTGGCATATCTTCTGAAATGCCGTAAAGCACTGGGGAAGGTGGTCGGGAGATGTAAAAGGGGGACTTGCTTCAAACTCGCTCGTACCAGGTACTACTCTGGCACTTACACGTTTCCGTGTTGTCCTCCAGGACATCCTGAAAGACAGTTTATAAACAAAACACATTACTTCAACTTGGTAATAATCTCATGTCTACGAAATGACTGTGACGGTCACTAATCCATTTTTAATGGAAATGCACTTTGTAATCTATTTTGTGAGATGGCTTCTTAATGTGTTATACACGACCAGGATCCCACTCCTCCTAATCTCTTCTAGATTGGGGGTTCCAGCAGGAAGAGACTGGTGGGGGTGGTCAGCGTAGACTGGACCTGAGTGTGGACTCTGGAATTAAAATCTCCTGGCTTTAAAGTCTTGGCTCCACTATGAGCTGTGTGAGCAGGAACACACCGCTGTCTCTGCTTGCCTTCTCCACGAGCCAGCTGTCGTTTGCCTCCTGATGACAGGAGAGAGGGAGGAGAGGACATAGCACGGTTGTTACTTGGTTGTGTGGCTGCCTCTTTGGCTGTAGCCAGAAGGTTAAAGCTGCCATCCCCGGTGGGGGGATTGGAGGGACGGGCAGTGGCTGGGAGCTGACTTTTTCGGGTGGGCATGTTAGATATTTTGAGCCAAGTCCCTGCTCGTGGGACAGGATAGCTGCAAGTCTGTTCTGGGTGGCTGTTGGCAGCTCCTTGCTTGGCCATGTCCAGCTAGTAGTCTACCTCCAGCCTCGTCTTCCTGAAGTCTTCCCGATGCTCCTGATGGCTCTACTGAGTGGACTCAGGACGAGTCCACAGAGATGCTGTCCCCCCAGGATCCATGAGAAATGCCCATGCATTCCTGGTCCAACACAGTGTTATAGGCCAGTCTATGCAAAGCAGGTGTTCATTTCTTCTCTTACCCTGTCCACTTCCTGGGCAGGGTTATCAAACCTGAGTTCACAAGGTCCCCAAACTGCACGGACGCTTCCTCAAGCTTTCCAAGAAGTTTCCATGGCACAGCACTCTTAAAATTTTCAACAACATTCTAGAGTTTTTGTTTGTGTTTGGTTTCTAGGGTTATCAGGACTTATGAGCAACCACTTGTTAATCTGAATTTTAAAAATTTAAATTAAATTTAAATTAAAAATCTTAATTTAAAAAAATCTTTCTAGATTCTAGTTCTTTGGTCCCTCATTTGTCTGTGCTGGAATGATTAGTATTTCCAGACTTTGCCTGCAAGCTCCAAAGGAGAACCTCATTTGATTTCCTGCTGTATCACTTACATGTAGAGCCGTGCCAGATGCAAAGCCAGGTAATCAGTATTTATTGAATAAATTTTATTTTTTATTTTATTTTATTTTATTTATTTATTTTTAAAGATTTTATTTGTTTATTTGACAGAGATAGAGACAGCCAGCGAGAGAGGGAACACAAGCAGGGGGAGTGGGAGAGGAAGAAGCAGGCTCATAGCGGAGGAGCCTGATGTGGGGCTTGATCCCATAACACCGGGTCACGCCCTGAGCCGAAGGCAGACACTTAACGACTGTGCCACCCAGGCACCCCTATTGAATAAATTTTAAAAGTGAGAGTTTTCTTGGAAGATCTTATACCTTAATCTATCTGTAGTTTTCTGATTCTTTGAGTATATTGAGAAGTTTTGAGTCTTGGAGCTTAAAGACACTAAAGCATGAGGACACAGGGATGTTAGAATACAAATAAGAAATGCAGAATGGAGGCGCACCTGCGTGGCTCAGTTGTTAAGCATCTGCCTTCGGCTCAGGTCATGATCCCAGGGTCTTGGGATCGAGCCCCGCATTGGGCTCCCTGCTCAGCGGGAAGACTGCTTCTCCCTCTCCCACTCCCCCTGCTGCTGTTCCCTCTCTCACTGTGTCTCTGTCTAATAAATAAATAAAATCTTAAAAAAAGAGAAAGAAATGCAGAATGGAGTATTTTTTATAATCATAAATTTTCAATTGACTGCCAATATTACCTGCATTTTATTTTCTGATTGGATACAAGTTCAGAGATTTCATTAGTTATTCAACATGAAAAAAATTGGTTCAGTGAACTACCACTTTCTTTTTTAGAGCTTAGTTCAAACTGTTTTTATAGTATTTAGGTTGTACTACACTTAAACCACAGATGTTCTTGTTCCGTAAGAGACTGGATGCTATTTATCCATTCACTATATTAAGAAATAACATGCCTTCCAAATTTCAGGCCATGTACAGAGATGTAATAAGACAGAGTGTCAAATATAAAAGAACCTGAAATATGCTAGAAGAAGACCCTCAAACCATTGTATTATTGCATTGTATTATTATATATATTATACATTATATTATATTCAAGCTCATACTCACAAGTGCCAGCTGTGGTGCCTGATGCATTTACAGTCATTTTTTAACAGATTCTATTTTTAAGCACTCTGTACAGCCAGCGTGGGGCTCAAACCCACAACCCTGAGATCAAGAGTCACACATGCCACCCACTGAGCCAGCCAGGTGCCCCCTACCTTCATATTTTTTAAATAAATAAGGAAAAATAGAGATGTATAGAAGATGAAAGGTCTTGACCACCTTTAAGACCCATTAGCCAGCAATGAAGGAGGATTTGAAGGGGTTTGGCATGCTTCCCCTGCATGAGGAAGGACGTTTGTCTTGAGTTGGTTTCTGCATCTTCACCTTGAAGCACCATGAGATCAAAGTTGCCATTGTGGCTTGGTCTTGAGACATCCGACAGCAGTTGTCAGTAAAAATGATGTTTTACCTTTTCTTCTTGAAAAGAAAGTAACTTTGTATTGTATTATTTGATTTTAAAATTAATACTTCATTATAAAAATTAGATAATAAAAGAAAAACGTAGAAACCTTGTTTAAAATGTAACTACCCATTTTAATGTATAACCTTTTGAAAATGTTTCTTTGAACCTATAGGACATTATACACATATGAAACTTTACACACCCACGTGCACACACCTACTAAAGCATTGTCTGTTCACACCTGTGCAAATCCAGCATCGCTAAGACATCAGTTGGGGCCCTCCTCTCCTGAAGGCTTAGTTAGCTCACTCCAAATTCCAATTTCAGGGATTGAGACAGGCTTAATTCTCCTCTTTGACGTCTGTACATTTTGGGGGATTATTAGGACACAGTGTTTCCCATTTCATGCTTCTTCAATATCCTCTGTCTAAGGTTACATAATATCTTGGCCACAGAACTCCCCCTCCTTACAGGTGCGTACAAAACAAACTGCCGTTCTTACTGAGCATTTTTTATTTTATTTTTTCCAATGGAAGTTATTATGGCTTCAGGGGTCTTTGTGAAGGAACACATCACAGAGCATGATCCTTTCCCCCCGCCTGGCTTTATTCATCTTCTTTCCTATTTTAAAATAAGACCATGTTCCCTATTGAACTGGGAAAGCAGTCCCACCCTTATCAATGTTCTTTACGGTCTGTGCTTCTGTTCCAGGGACTGATCAGGATATAGTTCCCAGAGGCAGTTCTCATTCTCCAAGAAATATTCTGAAAAAACATGATTTTTCCATGCTATGCATATACTTACATTGACTATCTATATTTACTTCACAAAATGGGATCATACGATCAATATTCCTTTATAGCATTTGTTTGCACGGCCTTCTGTATTGTGGGCATCTCTTCTTGGCGGTAAATGATGACCCTTCATCAGGTTCTAGTGGATATATACTAGCCTACTGAAGGGATGTGCCGTTGACTTAGCCCACACTCAGGCCGTTTCCAGTATTTTGCTATTATAAACTGTATTGTGCTGAACTTCCCTATAATTCTCGGTGTAGTTTTCATTTACTTTAGAAATTCACTTAACTGATGTCTTCTTAACCAACTTGCTGAATTGTAATGTTTCACACACTCTATTTATCTGTAAAGCATGCTGTCTACCTGCACTCAGATATACACACACACGGAGAAGGTTCAGGACGCATTCTTTCTAACGGAGCTTAATTTATTTTTCATTAGGAATATATATTTTGTCAGAGTCTGTTGAGATCATCACATTTTGTCTGTGACTTATTAACAAATTTCTTACTACATTTCTGTCTCATTGGAGAAACGAACCCCTACTTGAATTAATGTTGCTAATGTTTTACTGAATATTATTTGTAAATACCATCCTTTTGTAAGATTTTTGGATCGATATTTGTAAGTAAGAGTTCCCTCTAGTTTTCTCATGTGCATACTTTGTTAGGCATTGATGTCAAAGTTATACTGTCTTGGTAAAATAATTAGGGAGGTTTCCTTAGTTTCTTTACTTTGAAATAGTTTAGAAATAACTTATTTCTTGAGTATAGAGAAAAAGGTTTTGGTCTTTCACTACTCAATATTAATCATGATTTATTTTTCTATTTAGATTTTTCCCTTTAGATTTTTCTTCTTTGGATCAGTTTTGGTGAAAAGAAATGTATATCTATGCATAATTGGAAGCCATTCTTTTTCCTAGATGTTTAAAAATTCTAGTACAGAGATCTGTGTAGTGGCTGTGTTTATAATTCCTATTTATTCTTAATTTTGTCTTTTTCCTTCATGATTAGAGCAGTTGGTATTTAGCACATATTTAAAAAAAATCTTGACTCTATTGATCAGTCCTACCATTTTAATATATTACATTGATCACTTTTTCTATCTCTAATGTTTTTCTTTTTTGCTATTTCTTTTTCCTATGTTACTTATATTTATTGATGTTATTTCTTAAATCTTGAAAGGATGTTTAGGTAACATTTTTCACCCGGTTGGTTAGCAGTGAAAGAAAGTGTTTTGAGTACAGTTTTGACCATCTACCACTGATTGTATTAGGTAACATTTCTGTATTTGCTATTTACTAGATAGTCTATAATTGTGGTATTGATTCCCTACTGACTCAACAATTATTAATGAGACAGTTTAAATTATTAAGTTCTTGGACTTTATGTGTGTTTTTAATTTTCTTACTAATTTCTAGTTTCATTACATTACTATCAGTGGGCTAGGCCAACATGGGCTATACCATTTCTGTTTGCAGTAAATTTAATGAAATTTTCTTTTTGTGGCTTACTATATGATTTTCTTAAATGTTTCGTGGTTTATTGAAAGGATTCATTCTTACATTGTTCGTTTCATCAAAAAGCACCTTATCTCTAATATCTGACCTCTAGAAAACATTTATTATCTTTAATTTTAAAACTCAGAGATTAAAGAGTGAGTTAAAGTTTAAACAAATGAGACTCTGTAAATATTCAAAAGCTTTACTGTATACTCTCCTTCAGTGGCTGTTGTTGTAAGTCATGAACAGATATTCTTATGGATTAAAATTAGAAACCTCGTGGAGCACATAGGACTCCTTATCATTCTACACTTCATCCTTGACATTTGTCCCTGGCACCTGTCACTTATCTGTGTGTGTGTGTGTGTAGCTGCTTGCTGGTTCTTGCTGGGGCTCTGGTTCCAGGGAGTCTAAGTAATCAAGTGCATCATTGTTTAATCTTCACACAAAATAAATTAGTCTTTAAGATTAATTGCACTCTGTTACAATAGGGACTCCTCTGTCTTGTTGTTACTAAGGAGATAATCAGGCAGTACCCTCAAACTTCAGTTCCTTCCGACTGCTTCCTAGCACTACCAGATTTTAAATAGTGATTGTTTTCTCACGGCAACATCCTTTTCCCATTAAATATCCTATGTCAACACCTCACCAACCCTTTATAAGCAGTTGTACTGTTTTGGAACAATCTCATGGGCAAGAATAGAATTTTTATAAAATATTTACCAGATTTACTTTGGAAGAATTGCATGATTGTGAGACATTGAAAGTTTTAAATGGATTATGTAAATTGGGTTGAAGGAGATCGTAAAGCTTATATAGGAATTTCATGTAAGATGGCTTCTTTCATCAAGCACATGTCAGAAACACTCAGTGAAGCAAAGTTAGAACAGCTGACTTGACTACAGGAGTTCTGAGTCCTTTAAGTGCATTGTGAACTTTATAGGGAAGTAGAGATACAGGAGCAAAACAACATTTTCAAACTTACTAGCCATTTGCACTCCCACTCTTCTTTCCAGGTAGCAATTAATTATATCTCTCTGTGTGCCTGTTATAGTTACTAACTATATCTCCTAGTATTTTGTGCTACATTTTCAGGAAAACTCACGTGCTCTTAACTTCTTCATTATATACGTAAGAAAGTTGAGCTCCAGGGAAATTAAATAATTTAGTCTCACAGCTAATTAAAAGCAATGAGTATCAGAACCCAAGTGAGGAGACTCCCAGGACACTGGTTTTTCCATTATCCTTTATCATTTCCTCCCAATATGAAATGTTACTTTCTCAAAATATATTCCTTCTAATGAGCTATGTGGTTTTCCAGTCCCTATTAATAAATATCAATTCTTTTAAAAAAAAAGTCTCAGTACCACCTCACACCAGTCAGAATGGCTGAAATTCACAAGTGACAGATGTTGACGAGACAGATGTTGACGAGAATGTGGAGAAAGGGGATCCCTCTTACACTGTTGGTGGGAATGCAAGTTGGTACAGTCACTTTGGAAAACAGTATGGAGGTTCCTCAAAACGGTGAAAATAGAGCTACCCTATGATCCAGCAATTGTGCTACTGGGTATTTACCCCAAAGATACAGACGTAGTGAAAAGAAGGAGCACCTGTACCTCAGTGTTTATAGCAGCAATGTCCACAGTAGCCAAACTGTGGAAAGAGCCCAGATGTCCATTGACAGATGAAAAGATAACGAAGATGTGGTATGTGTACACACACACACACACACACACACACACACACACTATGAAATATTACTCAGCCATCAAAAAGAATGAAGTCTTGCCATTTGCTACAGTGTGGATGGAACCAGATGGTATTATGCTAAGTGAAATAAGTCAGGCAGAGAAAGACAATTATCAGATGGTTTCATATGTGGAATTTAAGAAACAAAGCAGAGGATCATAGGGGAAGAGAGGAAAAAATAAGATGACACCAGAGAGGGAGACAAACCACAAGAGACTCTTAATTGTAGGAAACAAACTGAGGGTTGCTGAGGGGAAAGGGGTGGGGGAAAGGGGTAACTGTGTGATGGGCATTAAGGAGGGCACGTGATGTAATGAGCACTGGGTGTTGTATAAGACTGATGAGTCACTGAACTCTGCTTCTGAAACTAATAATACACTATGTTAATGGAATTTAAATTTTAAAAAATCTCAATTTTGTATATGTAGATGTGTCTATATATTTGTATATGTCTCAGATGTAAAGTCAAAGTATATTGTTCTTGTTCCAGCATTTAGGGTTTACTACCAGCTTACCTTGCATTTTAAACTGGAAAGTCACATAACTGTGATGTCTGTTTTTTTCTTTTTTCAGCGGCACTAATTAGAGGAAATCGTAAAAACTGTGCTCAGTTTTCTGGCTCCCTTGACTGGTTGATCAGCCGATTGGAAAGACTGGAAGCTTCTTCTGGTATGTTTTCTGGTTATATCCTTGTCCTTATGCATTATTCCTGTTTTCTTCTATTTTACGTTCTTTAAGATATAAAAACAAATTCTGAGCATCAGTGCCATTTAAATGTTTTCCTTTTAATAGTTTAAAAATGTTACTTATTGTTAAAATCATTGGTATTTTATTATTTCTGAAAAGCAATTTTACAGTTCATTTACATTAAAAAAAATGAAGTCCCTAAATGTAGAGTCAGAATTCCCATTCTTTTTCAAATCAGTTACTCCACGTGTATTATATAAACAAAAAAACTGGTTTGAAACTTCTACTTTTAACTTGTGTTCAAAAGATTACTTGGATAATAGCCTAAAATCTGATTTTTTCCAAATCCTACAGCACAATATTTTAAAGTGATTGAATGGATATTAATATTAGTAGTCTTTGTCATAGCAAAATAGTTACAGGCAATGAACCTGATCTCTCTCTCTCTCACAAGTATGTTATTCTTTTTTTTTGTTGTTCTTAAAATCTTTTTTTAAATATTTTTTATTATTATGTTAGTCACCATACAGTACATCCCTGGTTTTTGATGTAAAGTTCGATGATTCATTAGTTGTGTATAACACCCAGTGCACCATGCAATACATGCCCTCCTTACAAGTATGTTATTCTTATTTGGGTGTTGTGGAAACTTAAAATTGATAACCAGGCCTGCCTGAGCTTGTCTAGCAACATAGATTGTATCAGCGACACCCCAAACCAAAATGGATTGCTCCTCCCTCTTTGCACAGCATCTCATTAGTTGCCATTCTATATCACTAATGCCCCTTTATGTTACGTACTTTTCCTCCAATGAGCTCCTTGAGGCTGGGGGCATCATTTCATTCATCTTTGGGTCAGTGCTTCACAGTATTTGTTGAATGGTTGAATAAATGAACGTATGAATGAATGTTTGAATTCACTTAAGAAAATGCTTACCAATAGAGACATAATTTCATGACTTTTGCATAAGAAAGACTCACTCAAGGATAGGTTTTTTGGAATTGAATGAATAGAAGAACGGATGGTTGTAGTCAAAGAGGGAAATTTTAAGTCACAGAGTGAAATTTTAGTGTTTAAGATATAGGAGGAGGGGAAATTTGAGTCACACACTGAGTTTTAAGGCATTGCTGGATTGTTGGGTTGCAGATATAAGGAAGGAGATTGTTGAACTAAAAAAAGGCAGAAGAATTATAAGATGAGGGTTTTCAGGGTATCGCAACATGAACGGGATGAGTGTGGACCAATACAGAATATCTGGAATAAGGAGAAAAGTGAATAAATGCTAGGAGGAAGGGGTCAAGTTAGTGGCAACAAAATGATGGCAAGATTGCAAAAATGGATACATTATTGGGTCAAAGTATCCAGAACTGTTGGCAATCTCTAGTAGATACAAAAAAGTATGCTGATCCCCTTTTCTGGGCACAGGGAATCTCCAGACAGGAGGGCCGAGCTACCTTCAGGACAGTGTTAATGTTAGATGAATCAGAGGCTTCACTTAACACACACACACACACACACACACACACACACACACACACAGAGTGCTCACAGCAGAAGAGAGAGAGGGAAGGAAAGAACAGAGTGGAGCACCCTTTAAACTCAGCCAAGTAGAATCCAGTGTCTAGAGTCTTCAGTTTAGTTGGTTATAGGCACAGTTCCACTGGATACAAATTGCTCTTTGCTATGATCTTTGTCCAATGCAGCTGTTGATCACGGGCACTTCTATGTCAGGTAGACGTCCCGTGCGCTCAGAAAGCACAGGGAACGTCAGGAGTAGGAAGGACCTTTGGAGAACACTGAACCTGACATGGCACTTTAGAGGAAAGGAAATCGAGGCACAGTGCATTCAAATGACTGATTGGAGAATTAATTGTTGTAACAAAGATGAAACCCCAACTCATAATCTTACCTCAGGCTTGAAGTATGTTCGCTGTACTGTATAGCCTCCTACTTTGTACGTATCTGAAATGTTTTTCACTAAGCAGATTTTCTCTACTGCAGTTACGTTCATGCTTTCAATGAACTGCTTTTCTTTCCTAAAGGAAGTAGAATACTGCGGAGTTTTTAGAGACAGTAACAATAATGATATGCATAAGACATATACACACATGCATAACTTTATTTCAGTCGTACATTATTGTTTCCTGAGTGCTCACATATGCAACATCTTTCTCTCTCTCTGAGACTCCTGAACATGCTCTCCTCAGCTCGTCCACTTCCAGCTGCATTGCTGGTCTCCGTGTCTGTGTATGAGCCACAGAGCAGAGCGAGGGGCCCTATGAGCTTTAGATTTCCTTCAGTTAAAAGGCTTTTGCACAGCAAAGAAAACAGTTGACAAAGCCAGAAGACAACCTACAGAACGGGAGAAGATATTTGCAAATGTCTAATCAGATAAAGGGCTAATATCCAAAATATATAAAGAACTAATCAAACTCAACACCCAAAGAACAAATAATCCAGTCAAGAAATGGGCAGAAGACACGAACAGACACACTTCTCCAAAGAAGACATCGTAATGGCCATCAGGCACATGAAAAAAATGCTCTCAATACCACTTGTCATCAGGGAAATACAAATCAAAACCACAATGAGATACCACCTTACACCAGTCAGAATGGCTAAAATTCACAAGACAGGGAACAACAAATGTTGGTCAGGATGTGGAGAAAGGGGAACCCTCTTACACTGTTGGTGGGAATGCAAGCTAGTACAGCCACTTTGGAAAATAGTGTGGAGGGTCCTCAAAAAGTTAAAAAAAAAAAAAAGAGCTACCCTATGACCCAGTAATTGCACTACTAGGGATTTACCCCAAAGATACAGATGTAGTGATGCAAACGGACACCTGCACCCTTAATGTTTACAGCCAAACCCAATGCCCACAACAGCCAGACTATGGAAGCAGCTCAAATGTCCATCGACAGATGAATGGATAAAGAAGATGTGGTGTATGTGTGTGTGTGTGTGTGTGTAAAATGGAATATTACTCAGCCATCCAAAGGAATGAAATTTTGCCATTTGCAACGACGTGGATGGAACTAGAGGGTATCATGCTAAGTGAAATTATAGAAAGAAAATTATCATATGATTTCACTCATATATGGAATTTAAGAAACAAAACAGAGGATCATAGGGGAAGGGAGGGAAAAATAAAACAAGACGTAATCAGAGAGGGAGACAAACCATAAGAGACTCTTAACTCTAGGGAATAAACTGAGGGTTGCTGGAGGGGACGTGGGAGGTGGGGGGATAGGGTTACTGGGTGATGGGCATTAAGGAGGACACATGATGTAATGAGCACTGGGTGTTATATAAGACTGATGAATCATTGACCTCTACCTCTGAAACCAATAATACATATGTATTTATTAATTGAATTTAAATTTTAAAAAAAGATTTCCTTCAGAAAAGGTCAATGGACAAAAATCAGAATAAATTGGTGCATACTTAGTGATCTGATGAAGACCTTCAAAGGGTCAGCAGAAGAGTGTGATAATGAAGAAGCTTAGGTTCATTTGGTGCCCGCAGTCGACCTTAGGAAAGGTTTAAAGGTTTATTTGGGAAGTGAGTCCACATGAGACATGGTGGAGACAGAGTGCAAGGGGGTGTGTTGATGAGCAAGTTACCCCCCTGGGTCACTGGAGCTTTTCTCTTGGGGAATTCTGGGAAAATCTGTAGGACATGTGCCTTTCAGTTCTTCCACCTGGGGTGGGGGAGGGAGACATTTAGGGTGTTTACCGCCCACTTTTCTCTGTCACTGAATGGTGCTGCTCCCAGAGAGCATGAGTTCTGTGGCTTTTCCAGCTGCCACTGTGCTCAGAGCAAATCTTGAAGAAGAGAACTGCCGAAGCCGGCCGCTGACAGTTCATTGAACACAGAGGATGGGAATTTGAGCAGGGCCCTGACGGTATCTGGTACCCAGCCAACTACTGTTTATCTTATTATATAATCGTGGGGGTTCAGAAGGAGGAGTGAGCATTTTTTTTATGCATGTTCTGATTCATTGAAAATTGACTAGTATCGCAAGTGCACGAGGCATAGTATCTGATCAGTCTGTAAAAACAGCCACTATGAATTTCTTGGGAAGAAAAAGGATCAATTAGACCTTTCCCCATGCTTCCTGTGTGACTGTGTCTCTAGGCCAAATTTAATTGAAAAGACAGGATGTGTATGAGCAAGTCCAGGGGATTGAACTGATATGTTTCCCAAGGCTGGGTCTCCACACTGAGGATGCTCTCACACTTGAAATGCTCTTTGGGCATCTCAAGGGACAGCTGACGAAGCACAGTCCACAGGTCAGGAGGCTGCACACCTTCTCTGGGTCTTACTTTTGTGCGGTCTGTTCTGCAGATAGTTTTGCAGTGGTGAGAGTGGCTTTCCTGGGGATTCCTGCCAACCTCTCCCTACTCCTAGTCAGTGCCATGAAGGAAGTTCCCTCTGGGTTCAAGCAGAAAAAGGAATTTTGGGGGGATCGAACTGCCTGAGCGTGTGCTCACACACCATACAGCATGTGGTACCTGGAAATACGATAGTTTAAAGCTTCCAGAGATGTCACAAGTAATTCTAGCAGAGCATAAGCTCCTCATTTTTCAAAAGGGAAAAATGTTACTTGTGAATAATCTGACCCAGAATGTTGTGTGTCAGGAGCCTCTTCCTTAATACATACGTAGGTAAAGGGGCGCTTGGGTGGCTCAGTTGGTTGAGTGTCTGCCTTCGGCTCAGGTCATGGTCCCAGGGTCCTGGGATCAAGCCCCACATAGGGCTCCTTGCTCTGTGGGGAGCCTGCTTCTCTCTCTCTCTCTCTCTCCCTGCCACTCCCCCTGGTTGTGCTCTCTCTCACTGTCTCTGTCAAATACATAAATAAAATCTTTAATTAAAAAAAAAACTATAAAAAATATGTACTTAGGTCTGAACAATTGAGTTAGAAAAAGCAGGAGCCCACAGAATATTGTATGAGACCCACCGTTGGTGATGCAGAAATCCTAGCTAACCTTTCGGAATGGTATCCGCAGTTTAAACAACACATAATGAGGCCACAGAAAGGGACAATTTTCCAGGAGGTAACTTTGAAGAAGGCAACTTCAGCCCTTGGTTGATTCAAATCTTTTTCTTTTAAGATTTTATTTATTTATTAGAGAGCACGTGAGGGGGAGGGGCAGAGGGGGAGGGAGAAGCAGGCTCCCCATGGAGCATGGAGGCACTGGGCTCAATCCCGGAACCCTGGGATCATGACCTGAGCTGAAGGCAGACGGTTAACCGAGTGAGCCACCCAGGTGCCCCGATTCAAATCGTTCGATTGTGCGGAAAGTCAGCTCTGGTTATAGCGAGGAGACTGTGCACCTGACCCTTATGAGAAACATAAAATGAGAATCATGATGATGTTGCAGATTTTGTAAAGAAAACCTTTTGTGATAGCTGTTGGGGTCAATACCTGTTTGACCCTACCATCCACCATGATGTAATCACCCATCTGCCTGTGTTGCTTCATTTAAAACACATTATAATGACTGGTGTTTTTAATAATGACCTGGGTCATCATGATAGTAAATTACATTTGATGCTGATGGATCACTTATGACAGGGAAACATAGTGTACATTTTTCAAGGATATTCGCTCAATGTTTGAAATAATGTATTAGCAATTAAAGGTTACTAATTTAATAGCCAGCTAAGTCCCTTGTCAAAAATGACTCATTTTTGAACGATGCTGGAAGAGTCCTCATACAGCTGTACTCCTTCCTTTCTCAGCGAAGCATTAAGTTATAGCTGCAAAGAAAAAGAGAACAGAGAATGGGGAATCTAGATTCAGAGGGCTTTTTAAAAAATATATTTTACCAGCAATGTGAAACGTGAAAAAAAAAAAAGTCCCTCCAGGTAAGTCCAAGTGAAACAGAACGTTCTTTTCTGAATGAAAAAAGTGATCAGTGTTGCCTTGTTATCTGGAGTCTCTGTGCTTTTCAGAATGCTCTTCTAAAAGCCTGTGTGTGGTAGATAGATGGCAAATTGTGTTTTTAGAAATGGTTCTTCTTTTTTTTGATAATAATTTTTTATTATGTTATGTTAGTCACCATACATTACATTCCTAGTTTTTGATGTAATGTTCCATGATCCATTACTTGTGTGTAACACCCAGTTATCCATGCAATACGTACCCTCCTTTTATACCCAACACCGGCCTATCCCAGTCCCCCACCCCCCACCCCTGTGAAACCCTCAGTTTGTTTCCCAGAGTTCACAGTCTCTCATGGTTCATTCCCCCTTCTGTTTACCCCCCTTCATTCTTCCCTTCCTTTTCCTACGGATCTTCCTGCTATTTCTTATGTTCCATAAATGAGTGAAACCATATGATAATTGTCTTTCTCTGCTTGACTTATTTCACTTAACATAATCTCCTCCAGTCCCATCCATGTTGCTGCAAATGTTGGGTAATCGTTCTTTCTGATGGTTGAGTAATATTCCATTGGAGGGATCCCCTTTCTCCACATCCTCTCCAACATTTGTTGTTTCTTGCCTTGTCTATTTTTGCCATTCTAACTGGCGTAAGGTGGTATCTCAGTGTGGTTTTGATTTGAATTTCCTTGATGGCTAATGATTTTGAACATTTTTTCATGTGTCTGTTAGCCATTTGTATGTCTTCATTGGAAAAGTGTCTGTTCATATCTTCTGCCCATTTTTTGATTTGTTTATTTGTTTCTCGTGTATTGAGTTTGAGAAGTTCTTTGTAGATCTTGGATACCAGTCCTTTATCTGTAGTGTCATTTGCAAATATCTTCTCCCATTCCGTGGGCTGCCTCTTAGTTTTTCTGACTGTTTCCTTGGCTGTGCAGAAACTTTTAATCTTGATGAAGTCCCATAAATTCATTTTATCTTTTGTTTCTCTTGCCTTTGGGGATGTGTCATGAAAAAGGTTGCTTTGGCCGATGTCGTAGAGGTTGCTGCCTATGTTCTCCTCTAGGATTTTGATGGATTCCTGTCTCACATCGAGGTCTTTCATCCATTTGGAGTTTATCTTTGTGTATGGTGTGAGAGAGTGGTCAAGTTTCATTCTTTTGCATGTAGCTGTCCAATTTTCCCAGCACCATTTATTGAAGAGACTGTCTTTTTCCCACCGGATGTTTTTTCCTGCTTTATCAAAGATTAGTTGCCCAAAGAGCCGAGGGTCCATTTCTGGGTTCTCTATTCTGTTCCATTGGTCTATGTGTCTGTTTTTGTGCCAGTACCATGCTGTCTTTGTGATCACAGCTTTGTAGTACAGCTCGAAATCCGGCATTGTGATGCCCCCAGCTTTGTTTTTCCTTTTCAACAATTCCTTGACGATTCAGGGCCTTTTCTGGTTCCACACAAATTTAAGGGGTATTTCTTCCAGTTCTTTGAAAAATGTCATTGATATTTTGATCAGGATGGCTTTGAAAGTACAGATTGATCTGGGTAGCATAGACATTTTAACTATGTTAATTCTTCAGATCCATGAGCATGGAATATTTTTCCATCTTTTTGTGTCTTCTTCAATGTCTTTCAAGAGTGATTTGTAGTTTCTAGAATATAGATCCTTTACGTCTCTGGTTAAGTTAATTCCAAGGTAACGTATGGTTTTTGGTGCTATTGTAAATGGGATGGATTCCCTAATTTCTCTTTCTTCAGTCTCATTGTTTGTGTATAGAAATGCAACTGATTTCTGAGCATTGATTTTGTATCCCGCCACACTCCTGAATTGCTCTATAAGTTCTAGTATTTTGGGGGTGGAGTCTTTTGTGTTTTCCATATAGAGTGTCATGTCATTGCGAAGAGAGACAGTTTGACTTCTTCTTTACCAATTTGGATACCTTTTATCCATTTTTGTTTTCTGATTGCTGTTGCTAGGACTTGTAGTACTATATTGAATAATGGCAAGAGTGGGCATCCTTGTCGTGTTCCTGATCTTAAGGGAAAGGCTTTAAGCTTTTCCCCATTGAGAATGATATTCGCTGTAGGCTTTTCATAGATGGTTTTTATGAAATTGATGAATGTACCCTCTATCCCTACACTCTGAAGGGTTTTAATCAGGAAAGGATGCTGTATTTTGTCAAATGCTTTTTCTGCATCAGTTGAGAGGATAATATGTTTCTTGACTCTTTTCTTGTTGATACGATCTATCACACTGATCGATTTGCGAATGTTGAACCACCCTTGCATCCCAGGGATGAATCCCACTTGGTCATGATGGACAATCCTTTTAATGTACTGTTGGATCCTCTTAGCTAGGATCTTGTTGAGAATTTTGGCGTACATATTCATCAGGGATATCAGTCTGTAATTCTCCTTTTTGATGGGGTCTTTGCCTGGTTTTGGGATCAAGGTAATACTGGCCTCATAGAATGAGTTTGGTAGTTTTCCTTCTGTTTCTATTTTTTGAAACAGCTTCAGGAGAATAGGTATTATTTCTTCTTTGAATGTTTGGTAGAATTCCCTGGGGAATCCGTCAGGCCCTGGACTCTTGTTTTTAGGGAGGTTTTTGATCACTGCTTCAATCTCTTCATAATTAATCGGTCTTTTAAAATAATCAGTTTCTTCCTGTTTCAGTCTTGGTAGTTTATAGGAAGTCATCCACTTCTTCCAGGTTGTTTAATTTATTGGCAAAAGCTGTTGATAAAAGTTTCTAATGATCCTTCCTATTTCATTGGTGTTGGTTGTTACCTCTCCCTTTTCATTCATAATTTTATTAATTTAGGTCCTTTCTCTTTTCTTTTGAATAAGTCTGGCAAGTGGCTTATCGATCTTATTTATTCTTTCAAAGAATCAGCTTCTAGTTTTGTTGATCTGCTCTACTGTGCTCCTGGTTTCTAATTCATTGCTCTCTGCTCTAATCTTGATCAACTGCTTTCTCGTGCATGGGTTAGGCCTGTTCTTCTGTTCCAGCTCCAGCTTCTTGAGGTGAGCATATAAAAACTGCATTTTAGGTTTTTCTATTCTTTTGAGTTAGGCTTGGATGGCTATGTATTATCCCCTTTGGACCGCCTTTGCAGTGTCCCATAGGTTTTGAACCATTGTGTTTCATTCTCGTTGGTCTCCATAAATTGTTTAAATTGATTTTTTTTTAAGATTTTATTTATTTGACAGAGATAGAGACAGCCAGTGAGAGAGGGAACACAGGGAGAGTGGGAGAGGAAGAAGCAGGCTCATAGCAGAGGAGCCTGATGTGGGGCTCGATCCCATCACGCTGGGATCACGCCCTGAGCCGAAGGCAGACGCCCAACCGCTGTGCCACCCAGGCGCCCCTAAATTGATTTTTAATTGCTAGGTTTACCCAATCATTCTTGAGCAGGATGTTTCTTAGTTTCGAAGTGTTCGAGTTTCTTCCAAATTTTCCTTGTGATTGAGTTCCAGTTTCAAAGCATTGTGGTCTGAGAATATGCAGGGAATAATTTCAGTCTTTTGGTATCGGTTGAGACCTGTTTTGTGACCCAGTATATGGTCTGTTCTGGAGAAAGTTCCATGTGCATTTGAAAAGAATGAGTATTCTGTTGTTCTGGTGTGTAGTGTTCTATATAAATCTATGAGGTCCATCTGGCCTCATATGTCATTCAAAGCTCTTGTTTCTTTGTTGATTTTCTGCTTAGATGATCTGTCTATTGCTGAGAGCGGACTTTTGAGGTCCCCTACTATTAACATATTATTATCTAAGTGTGTCTTTATTCTGGTTAAGAGTTGGCTTATGTATCTTGCTGCTCTCCTATTGGGGGCATAGATAGTTATAATTGTCATATCCACTTGTTGGATACATCCTTTAAGAATAATATAGTGTCCTTCTGTATCTCTAACTACAGTCTTTAGTTTAAAATCTAATCTGTCTGATATAAGAATTGCTCCCCAGCTTTCTTTTGAGGTCCATTGGCATGAAATATGGTTTTCCATCCCTTTACTTTCAGTCTGGATGTATCTTTAGGTTCAGGATGAGTCTCTTGTAGACGGCAAATGGATGGGTCATACCTTATTATCCTATCTGCAACCCTGTGGCATTTTATGGGAGCAATTAGGCCATTCACATTGAGAATGATTATTGAGAGATATGATTTGGATGATGTCATGCTGCCCGTGAAGTCTTTGTTTCTATAGATTGTAAATTTCTGTTCTGTATCACTCTTGGGGCCTTTTTATTTTTATAGAACCCCCCCTTAATATCTCCTGTATGGCTGGTTTGGTGGTTATGAATTCAGTCAGTTTCTGCTGATCCTGGAAAGTCCTTATCTCTCCATCAATTCTGAATGACAGCCTTGCTGGATAAAGCATCCGTGGCTGCATGTTCTTCTCAGATAGAGCTTTGAAAATACCCTGCCAAACCCTTCCTATCTTGCCAGGTTTGTGTAGACAGGTCTGACGTTACTCTGATATTTTTACCTCTGTAGTAAGGAATCTCTTCACCCTGGCCACTTTAAATACTGTATCCTTGGATCTAATATTTGCGAATTACAGTATGATATGATGTGGTGTAGGTCTGTTCTCATTGACCTTGGGAAGGGTCCTTTCTGCCTCTTGGACACGAATGCTTGTTTCCTTTGTCAGATTAGGGACGTTCTCAGCTACAATTTGTTCAAATACCTCTTCTAGAACTCTCTCTTTCTCCACCCCCTCAAGGATGTTGATGATTCTGACATTGGAACGTTTCATTGAGTCTGTAATCTCCTGTAGTGTACATTCTTGAGATTGGATTTTTTTGAGCCAAGTTTCTGTTTTAACTTTCTCTTCTACCATCCCATCCTCAATTCACTAATTCGTCGTTCTTCTGCCTCATTTACCCTGGCCATCAGAGCGTTTAGTTTAGACTGCAATTGATTTGTAGTATTTTTAATTTCTGCCAGGTTTGCTCTCATTTCTGCCCTTAGAAATTCTATATTCTCGTTAGTATTTTCGTTAATATTTTTTTCAAGCCTACACATCATCTTGACCATTGTTACTCTGAACCCCATTTCTGATAATTTGGTTACATCCATATCCATCAGTTCTGTGGCAGAGGCCACAGACTCATTATCTTTTCTTTGCTGGGGGGGATTTCTCCTTCTCGTCATTCTGATGAGGAGAGGTTGCGGGGTTGCCCAGAGCCCAAATTAATGACCAGGACCCAGGCAGTGTGCACTTGTTTTATAGGGACCTTAGGGATGTGGGCTTCTTGGTTTTTCAGACTGCTTTCTGGGCGAGGGCCCTGCTGCACTAATACTCAGGCAGCCCTGTTGGATAGAGTCGTCCTGTCCCCTGCGAGGGGGGATGGGGATGGGCACAATGTGAGTCGGTATTTCCAGGCTTTTGTCCTCTGGCGTCTTTCCCTGGCAGTTTTCTGTGCCTCTTCTGAGAGTCAGAGCAGCAGTGGCTGAATCCCAGCCTCTGTTTCAGAACAGAGGGATCGCGGACCGTTCTCCACTGATGTTCTGGCCACTTTAACTCTGTTTCTGTTGGTGCTGCTAAAAACCCTGCAGGGTCCGGGGTTGTGCGCCCCACAGCTGGCATCCCAGCCCTCACTTCCAGCGCCCTCATGTCTCTGTCCTTTGTGCTTCTAACACTGCCAGCCACCAGCCACCCCTGCGCACTCCTGAGCTCTCTGTTTCAGTGTGGTTGCACGCACTCTGGAGCGCCCATTTTCAGCCTGAACGTGTGCCCGCTCCCAAGCTCCCAGTCTCAGTCTGGTTCCAGTGAGTGCTCCGGAACTCCGGATTTCAGTCTGGTCGTGTGCGTTCCCGGGCTCAAGGTCTCAGTCTTCTCTCTCCCGGGTGTTGGTCCACTGAGTCTGCCTGCTCCCCAGTGCAGGTGGCTACCGCTTCCTGGCGCCCGAACGCGGCGGCTCCCTCCCCTTCCGTTTATCTTCCGATATCTGTGCACAGCTTCACGGCTCCCCGCTTCGTACCTCAATACTCAGTGCTGGAGATGTTCATTTGTAGAGATCCAGATGTACCTTCCTGTGTCGCAGGCTGATTCCGTGGGTGTTCAGGACGTTCTGGTACCTATCCAGCTCGACTCAGGGGACTGGCTGAAGAAGGGGTCCCCTACTTCTCCACCATCTTTTCTCCCTCCTAGAAATGGTTCTTCTGAGATGAAAAAAATCTTCAACTGTCTCACATTTGAGAAGAAAACTATCCTGTTCTGAGATGCGGTTGGTTGGTTTTATAATCATTTCCCACAGTTATTTGTTAACCGTAGGACTCACCTCTGGCTGAGGGTGTGAGTTTGAAGGAGCCCGGAAGTGACGGGGTGAAGGGCGTCCCAGGGTTTAATAGACAGGTGGAGTCTGGTGGCCTTGTTCCCGGGTGGTGAGGATTTGCAAGGCCTTGGTTCCTTTCATGTGTTTTGATATGAAAGAGGAAGTTGATGATATTCACAACAAGTGTTTAATTCTTGCATCTGTCTGTCATCTTTGTTTTATGTTCTTGTTCTGCTTGACATTTCTGCCTTAGTGGTCAGTGAACTTGTGTGTTCCTGGGGGCGCCTATTTCTCAGATAGGTCTGATGGCAGGAGGGCCAACGCCAGGCTCAGTCTTTGTCAACCAGTCTGTTTAAGCAGCGAGGAGAAAGCGAGCCCCAGGGTGAGAGTTGGCAGGTGCCCTCGTGCTGCTCACTCCATTTTTGCCAACATGGCCAGGATGCTGGTCAGGGCTTTCTATCTCAGAGGCATAACTGAACAGAGATGGTTTTAATTAACTAGGCTTTAATTAGCCAGCCTCCTGAGGATTTGGATGAGGAAAGGATAAAAGATTGAAAGCCCAAGATCATTTGGCCCCTTTTTAGTCACTTCCTGGCCTGAGGTGGGGTCTAGTGCTCTCCTGACATTACTCCATACTGGCCCCAATGGCCACCAAAGGGCACATGATTGTCCTAAGGCAATGGGGAGAGGAGTTTACACGTGAAGCCTGCCCCCACCTGTCCTGTGGACATGCTCTGCATCCAGGCTGCAGCCACCCACCTCTAACCTCCTACCAATTCAGGAGAGCCTTTGTCCCTGGGGGTATTCTTGGACAGTTCCTGGAATCCAGGTTTCCATCCTGCTTCCTTTCATTCCCCAGGGTCGGTTTGGAGGTTGGAGCATTGGACCCTTTTGCTGACTTTATTTCTCCCCACACACAGCCAGTTAGGGAGGTGTCCTACAAACGCCTGGTTAGCTGGAAGAAGAGAAGAGGAAGCTTTGTCTCCCAGAAACTATGTTATCTTGGAAGCGCTTGCTTGACGAAAGCTTATTAAAAACAAAATCACAGACAGTGATTGCTGCCATCGACTCAGACGGTTTCTTGTCCTCTTGGGTTCTGTGGACAGAGCGGAGGCTTGAGCTCTAATGAGCGGCTATGGATGGATGGCTGTTTAATGCCAGTGTCTGGTCTGACTGGTTTTAGCTCATACCGTGCTGGGTATTAAATACTTTCAGCATCGTCTTTGGTGAAATAATTGTGCTGTGTCACTCGCTTTCAGTCATGCTTAAAGTTAAGTGTCTGTGACCTCCCTTGGGTGCATTATCCTGGCTTAAGGACTTTGTCTTGAACTGAGTTCATTAAAATTTCTTTGCAATGTGTATCACTTATCCCAGTTTTCTCAAGCCAACTTGCTTCTTGATTGAATTGAGCCTTTTAAGTACCGAGGCTTTTAAAGTGGGTTCTATTTACTTGGACCCAGTAGTCAAAAGAAGGAAGTCGATCACTACCCAAGGCAGATGTACACTCTTCACGTGCCTTCCGTCAGGGTTGATGTAATACAGGAAATGTAATCTTGATGGACATTAGCTTGGCTGCCTGGGTGCCCACTGGATGTGGCCACACTGGAGAAAGGTGGGTAGTGTTAGATCTCAGGGTATAGACGAGGCAGTAGGAAATGATGTCTCAGTTGAGGACAGTGGGCCCTTCTCCTGTTCCTGGTCTCCCAATTGGGTTTCCTACCATTTCATCATCAAAAACAGGGTGGAGCTCTGCCAAGACTGCCTCATCAGAAATGGCAGCTCGGTTTTTAATCATCTCTTGTTTCTGCCTACTTTTACACTGTGTTAGGAGAAGCAGAGCTTAAGATTAATTACCAGTCTGGATTCTGAGTTGGACTGGTTAAGTTCCAGTTCCAGCATCATCCTTGATAGCTGCATGATCTTAACCCTTTTGTATCTCATATTATACATATATTTGTAAAATGGGGATTGTAATAATACCTGTCTCAGAAGGATTGTTAGTCAACACTATGGATGTGTTCATTATGTTAAATGAACCAAAATATTACAATAAGTGTTTCACACCTTTTTCATTTGTCATTAGCAGTTGTTTTAACTACAAGATCACTTTTATTTTCTTAAGAGAGCAGTGTATAAATAAACTAGACAGGTGTTCTATCTTCTACAATAAAGATAGTGAAGACCACTGAGCGCTCAGGTGAAAAGTGTGCCTTCAGCACAGGGTGGGGGTGGGGTGGGGGACAATTAGATATTGGGTGCCAGATCTGTGCATGAATGTGGAGGTGCAGACTTGTACTCTATGCACAGTACAAAGACCATTAGCCAAAAACTTATAAAACAAACAAACAAACAAACTTGGGGGTGCCTGGGTGGCTTCCAGGTTAAGCATTTGACCGGCTCAGGTCATGATTTCAGGGTCTTGGGATCAAGCCCCACGTCAGGCTCCCTGCTCAGCAGGGAGTCTGCTTCTCCATCTCCCTCTGCCCCTCTGCCAGTTCGTGCTCTCTCTCTCTCAAATAAATAAATATTTAAAAAAAATAATAAAATTAGGTCAGTTTTTAAAAACATTTTAATTGTACTTTGCTCTGTACATAATGTTTCATCTCAGGACCACATACCCTTCTGCATGTAATACGCTCTCTAAAATTTGTGAGTTTCGGAACACCTGGATGGTTCAGCAGAGCACGCAACTCTTGATCTTGGGGTTATGGGTTTGAGCCCCACATTGGGTGTAAAGATTACTTAAAAAAAATCTTTAAAAAATTTTGTGTTTTGTTAAATGATGTGTTGTACAACGTTTCCCCTTTCCTTATTCCACACTTGCCAAGTATTCAGAAATAGTTATTTTATGCACTTTCATTTTTTTTCTTTTGTGCTTATTGGAAATGAGGCCCCTGGGCTGTCTTCATACTGCAGGAGAACTCCCCTGCCTGATTTTATTGTCGACACAGTTGACACACATCACTGTGTAAGTTTAAAGTGTACAGCGAAATGGTTTGGCTTGCATAGATTGTGAAATTATTACTCTAACAGGTTTAGTTTGCATCCATCATCTCATATACATACATTTTTTTAAAGAAAGTAAAAGAAAAAACAGGAACACCTGGGTGGCTCAGTCCGTTAAGCATCTGACTCTTGGTTTCACTCAGGTTGTGATCTCAGAGTCGGGGGATTGAGCCCTGCATTGGGGTCTGCACTCAGCATGGAGTCTGCTTCTCCCTCTCCTACTGCTTCTCCCCCTGCTTGTATGTGCGCACATGCTCTCTCTCTCTGTCTCTCAAATAAATAAGTAAAATCTTAAAAAAAAAGGTAAAAGAAAAAACAAAAAAGAACTTTCCTTGTGATGAAAACTCTTAGGGTTTATCCTCTTACCAACTTTCCTGTGTATCATAGAGCAGTCTTAGTGACCCTCATCATCTTGGACGTTACAGCCCTAGTACTTAGTGATTTTTTCCTCTGCCACGACTCCCTGCCTCTGGAGACCACACATCTGATCTCTTTTTCTCTAAGGGTTTTGGAGTTTTTTGTTGTTTTTGCTTTTGGGTTTTTTTTTTGTTTTGTTTTTTTGTTTTGGTTTTTTTTTTTGCGTTTTTGGTTCATATCTTGTCTATCTCAGCTATTTTTAGTAAATAATGCTGCTATGAACATGGAGATGTAGGTATCTTTTACAAGTTAGTGTTTTTGTTTTCTAAGGGTTTATTTATTAGAGAGAGAGTGGGGGGGGGCAGAGGGAGAGGGAGAGGGAGAGAATCTCAAGTAGGCTCCATGCTGAATGCCGAGCCTGATGTGGGGCTCAATCCCATGACCCTGAGATCACAACCTGAGGTGAAATCAAGAGCTGGCCGCTGAACCGACTGAGCCACCCAGGTGCCCCAGTGTTTTTGTTTTCTTTGGATATATTCCTGGAACTGGAATTGCTGGATCATATGGTAGTTCCGTTTTTAATTTGGGGGGATCCTCTATATTGTTTTCCACTGTGACTGCACCAGTTTTCATTCCCACCAGCAGGGCTCCAGGGTTCTCTTTTCTTCAATCCACACCATCATCTGTTTCCTCGTCTTTTTGATGATGGCCATTCTGATGGGTGTGCAATGATGTCTCATTGTGGTTTTGATTTACTTCTCCCTGATGACTAGTAATGTTGACCATCTTTTCATTTATCTTTTGGCCATTCGTATAGCTTCTATGGTAAAATGTCTACTTGGGTCTTTTGCCTATTTTAATTGGATTATTTTTTTTCTGATGAGTTCTTTATATATTTTGGATATTAGCCCTTTATCAGATATTTGGTTTGCACTTTCCCCACCATTCTGTAGGTTGTCTTTTTACTTTATTGATGGTTTCTTTTGTTGTGCAGAAGCTTTTTAGTTTGATGTGGTCCACTTAATTTTTTTTAAGATTTTATTTATTCACAAGAAGGAGAGACAAAGACAGAGAGAGAGAGAGAGAGAGAATGTGCACACAAGCAGCAGGGAGGGGAGGAGGAAGAGGGAGAAGCAGGCTCCCCAGTGAGCAAGGAGCCTGATGCGGGGCTTAATCTGAGGACCCAGGGATCATGACCTGAGCTGAAGGCAGACACTTCACCGATTGAGCCACCCAGGTGCCCCTGATGTGGTCCCACTTATTTTTTTATTTTGTTGCTTGTGCTTTAGGTGTCCTATCTGAAAGATCATTGCCAATTCCTATATCAAGGAGGTTTTTTTCTAGAAATTTCATGTTATCAGGGCTATATATTTATATTTGTATCTTCTAATACATTTTGAGTTAATTTTTGTGAGTGGTGTAGGATAGGTTCTGGTTTCATTCTTTTACGTGTAAATGTCCAGTTTTCCCAGAGCCGTTTATTGAAGAAGCTGCTTTTTACAAGAGAATGTTTAAAGTTGACCCAAAGCTCAGTCAGACGTGGTGATCATTTGACATTCCTGCTCAAAATAATAGTTCTCAATAAATATTTGCTGCTTTGGGGTAAGTATCTTTTTGAAGAGCTGATTAATCTGCATTTCTCTTGCCCTGGAAGATGCATCTTAAAAGTACTCAGATGTATGTATCTTTGAAAATTTTATTTAAAGGCCTCTATAGCAATTGCATCAGCCAGCATTTTTACAGGCTCTCATATTTCACAGAGAGGCACGTTTTTGTTTTTCGAACATGTAAAGGGCACATTGTGTGGCCAAGGAAATCTTAGGTGAATTTAGGGTACTGTGCTGAGATGCCATATGTATTACTTCACTGTGTCCCACAGGACTCTATACGGTAGGTTCCATCATCATTTCTATTTTACAAGTGAAGAATCTGAAGCCAAGAGGGGTATCCTTTTCAAGGTCAAATGAAAGTAACGGAGTGAGGACTAAATTTGTGTGGTCTGTAAAGTCCACAAAAGCAGGGATAATATCAATTTCTACTGCTCATTTTACTTACATCCAGAACCTAAACTCATTGAATGGTCCCTTTTATGGATTAAGTGATAATTGAACACGTAAATGGGGGAAAAACTACCAAGAGTAAATAACAACATAAGAACATCTTCAAGTATTTGTGATTTCTTGTCTGGCACTTAGACCTCTGTGGGTTTTGAGACGTGCAATCTATACAAATAAATATTTGTGTGGCATAACATTTCTAACATTATTATTTAGCTGTTGCATCATGAACTGCCTTTAATTGACATTTTATTTTTTTAATTGTCCTTAACTCCTCTAATTTGTCTTTTATAAAATATTGCTTCCTAAATTGAAAGCAGCAAACCATCAGAAGCCTAATTAAGGCTGAATAGTACACTATAATTACATTCATGATCTTCTAGCTTTCTATATATGAGTAAAAATGTGATATATACCTTTATATTCACCAACTTCCACTTTTATTAATGTTCCTAATTTTGTCAAATTTTGTTACATTTTAATCATACCTCTGTCACGTTTTCTCTCCTTTCTCAGCTTTTTGTTAGCTCAGGATTTAATGAGCTTATTTTCTTCTTGTGCCTCAAAACCATTCTAAAAAAAATGGAAGGATACATAATTATGTGTTTCCCTAATTTGGCTTGAGACCCCCACCTCTTGAAATTGTAATTCCTAAGCCTCTGTATATCTTAATATTGATATCAACTTAGTCCATTTTTCTCTTTCTGTTTGGGTGAGATATGGAAACTCAGTGTTTATTTTACAAGTAGGGACGACTTGGGTGCAATCCATGGTTTATCACTCACTGGCAGTTCTATTCAAATTAGTGGAATAGGACAGAAGAGGTGTGTCTCTGCAGAGCCTTCTCGGATGCACAGGCCCAGGAACAAATTAACGCCTTTGTACATAACTCAGATTCTTTCTCCCTTGCCCCCACCTTTGGAGTGTAGCCAAAAAGACCTCCCAAACTCCTCAGACCCTTTGTCGACATGGAGCTAGCTGGACTTCTCTTCTGCTTTCTCTGACTGCTGGCCACTTCCTTTGCATGTTTGTTCATTTTAATACCAAGAGAGGGGGTTCTTGTCAAAGGACTTTATGCCTTTTCAGCATTTATTAGCCAATAGGTCTACTTGTTGTAACCTTTCATGGTATTTTTGGCCCAACAGTCCTGCCGTCTCCAGAAGGTAGTTTCCTGCCGTTCTGTCTGTTGCCCTACATGTGCGTCTCTGTCTTTCCCTCAATGTCTACTATTCTGGTGTAATTTCTCCTAGATTTACTAATTTAACTATTTTGATAATCTAACTTTGGTTTCATTTCTCCATAGTGATCAATAAATATTTTCCCTGGGTTTCCCTTCCGATCAGTGTGGTTCCTTCAGCATTTCTCTACCTTTTCCTGATGGAACGTTTTTAATCTCTGTATAAAAAGAAGCCTAGTTGTCAGATTTCTCAGTCGATCCTTTTTCATTCCATTTCATTTGTCATTTCTATTATTTTGTTACAACCATAAGATAAGAGCAGATGCTTACATTGCACTGTTCGAATCCAGGCCTTTTCCTAAAAGCTTTACACGTGTTAATTCCTCACAACAGCTTCCCCCCGGGGTTTGTACCATTATTAGAATTCGGTTTTAGAAATGGGGACACTGGAGCTCAGAGAAGTTAAGTAACTTGCCTAAAATCCGCCAGGACTCAAATGGGGCACATTGGTTTGAGTCCTTGGTTATAACTACTACGTAAGGCAACAGGGTAATAGCAACACCTTTTGCTATTATAGTTTCTCATGAAGCCTAGTACATATCCAGGATGTCAGCCCCCCTCCTGAGAGGATGACGGTCCATGACATAGACAGCTTTGGCCTGGTGTTTCATGTTCTGTGTTGTCATGTTATTTCTCAGTGCCTTTCCCCCAGTCTTTTTACTTAAGTCATTTTGTTTACGTGAATTATCCATGACAAAAAGTACAACTTTCCTTCTTTCCATTTGCCTTCAGTGAGCCCTGGGCATGTGACTAATAAGGTCTGACTGAAAGGTTAAGAAGGATTTTAACCCCTAGATAAGGAAAAAGTAGAAATGCAACCTGTGATTTGAGTGATTTGGAATTCACAGTCTCTCTAATTGTGATTGTTGCTGACTCTGCAAGTGGGCATTGCAGCTCTTTCTGTTATCTGTGCGGCGTCCCCAGCCTTTCTGTCACTGGGGGACAGTCTAATACATACCGATTAGCACCCAGGTTGAAGCCTTCTGTTTGCTTGCCCATTAGACAGGAGACTTCCATGTTAAAATTGTCAGCTACGGCCATGTGCTCCATTAGGAGTGGAGTCCTTTCCCAAAGCTGAATAATACCCGTGTGTCCCTCTTGCAGTGAGAACTGCGTTCCATCTAAACCCACATATACCTTGGTATTCTGAGATTTTTTAAATTTTGTTTTATTTTTGCTAAACACTTGTAATTGCAGGTGAAAAAGCAATTTCTGTTGGCATTGTCTTCCGAGTCAACTGGTTTTCCTTGTTTTCCTGAGATGATAAGGGGAGCTGTATCTCCACACTGGCCACCTGTGCCTGGTTCTATTCACTTCACTCAAATGTGCAAGACTCACCACTGAGCTTGTGCCTACTGGGTATTGGGCAAAATCGCCAGGCTAGATTCTTTCTGTCATATAAAGTCAGACCAAATATGGCATTTCTGTTCTATGGCTTGCGTTCTGTTTTTCCATGTAGACCCTCAGCCTTGGACAGCTCTGGGCACGCCCCACCATAGCACTTGGGTCCTTCCAATACCATTAGGTTATTTCCAGACATTTTGTTACACTCTCAGAGATTTTTCTTTGTCATGAGTCCTATAAATAATTCAGAAAGTTACAACCATAAAAGTTTTAAGGCAAAGAGCTAAATATTTCATGTGTCTTACGTATAAAGGGCTTATACCATTAGTTTTGAATTTTGTGCATGACCCCCACAGACATAGACTAACGCCTACAAAAGTTCCTGTCATTCAGTGAGGAAATACTGGAACTAAGAAATATAAATTCTCCATCGGTGTTTTATCATATGTCTTCTCTACCTTATAAAAAAAATTTAATATTAAAATCTCTAGATAGAAAATATGCCAAAGTAGCTATTGTGTATACTCTTCATAATAATGAATCTTGCTGTGATTGAATAAGCAAATCACAGGTTTATGTAGTTTAAACTGAAAGTGTGTACTAATAGTCCATTTATATTCATTCACTTACTCAGTTGGCGAACATGAAATGGGCCTGCCTGGGCCCCAGTGTGCTGGGTGATAAGGAGACAGTATTCAACACGTCTCTACTCTCAAGGACTCCTTCTCCAGTGGAAGATTGAAATGAGCATAAATGATTTTAACGCAATGTGATCAATACTACCAAGAAAGAATAATTCATTCTAGGGTGTTGGTAAAAACCCATCAAATGAGGTGACTTTCTGCCTTTACAAGATGATTCAGATTTTGCAACCTCCAAAGAGGGAAGTGTATTTCAGTCTGAGAATAATATGTGCAAAACATGGAGGGTGGGACAGAGCTGACAAGCTCCCACTGGGCCCTGGCAGGCCTTGGTTGCTGACGGTCCCACTGCCTAGAACGGTTCCTGGTAGATGGTTAATAAATATAGCAGTGTATTGTAAATGCATTAGTACCTAAGCATTTTTATAATATGCAGTTTGAAGTAAAGTATATACTGACTGTGCTTTGTCAGAGGAGTTGGTGGGAGTTGAGGCGGTAAAGTAGGGTTGGGTCACCCAGCGAAGCAGCTGATGTACCCTGCTCTGGGGAATGCACTTTTGCCTTGGATGGGCCAGGAAGCCATGGGAGCTTTTTAAGCAAGGAGTGACATCAATTAAAAGTGTGCTTTAGTTGGGGCACCTGCATGGGGCCGTGGGTTGAGCCGCTGGCTCTTGTCATGATCTCAGGATGCTGGGCTCCATGCTCAGTGCAAAGTCTGCTTCAGGATTCTCTCCCTCTCTCCCTCTGCCCCTCCCCCAGCTCACTTGTACTCTCTGTCTCTCCCTAAAATAAATAAAGAAATCTTTAAAAAATAAATAAAATGGAAATAGACCTTACTTCCTATTTTGTTGTGGTCCTTTCTAAAAATATTTCTTACTGTAAAAGTAATGCATACTCATTTCCTAGAATTCATCAAATATTGGAAGAGAGGTATACTAATCCAGCAATGACCAGCACCCACGTTCTGGCATACTAACTCCTGGTGCTTTTTGAAAGGCACATTTTATACACATAATGTATTTTACATAGTTGCAGTCCTAATGTATATCCAGTCGTGTGTCTACTTATGAAAGTTTACATTATACATTATGTGTTCTGCATGTTCTTAAAATTTTTGCTAAAATAATTTCTGTAAATTTATCAGAATTTATAAAATCAGATTATATGTTCAAATTACAAAATCTTGTTTTGTCTTGCTAGTTTTTCTGTGTGTGTATGTGTTTTTGACAGTTTATGTTCATAATTCATTCTGGTAATACTTTTATGGTCTACCAAGCTTTAAATGTATCCCTTGAGAATCTGGCAATAGTGTTACGGACTATTCCCATTTCTGGGTCTTATTCAGTCTGTTTAGAATCTAATTGCCAAATCATCGTTAGTTAAATGTTGCCATTGTAATATTTATTAAGCCCTGTTCCTCTGACTCTTTTTTCACCAAAGTGTTTGAGACATATATTGGCATAATTTACATATACATATAATATAGTCAGTCTAGCTAGTCTTTATTTGTTTGAGAATGAGTCTTGGTATTTCTAATTTGTTTACTTTTAGGAATTTCTAACCACACACAACAAATAAGTTTATTTGCTGTTTATTCCAACACTTGAAAATAAAAATAGTTTTCTCTAACCTTTTACTGTCAGACTTAGAGGCAGTCAATGCTTTTCAACTAAATGTTTATTTGTTGGATCTGATGTAACAGTGTTACATCCCAAAGTCTGGAAGCCTTCGATGTAAGCAGAATATGGGAAAAATCAGATTTCTTTTTTTTTTTAAGATTTTATTTATTTGACAGAGAGAGAGACAGCCAGCGAGAGAGGGAACACAAGCAGGGGACTGGGAGAGGAAGAAGCAGGCTCCCAGCAGAGCAGGGAGCCCGATGCAGGGCTTAACCCCAGGACACTGGGATCATGCCCTGAGCCGAAGGCAGACGCTTAACGACTGAGCCACCCAGGCGCCCCATATTTTCATATTTTATATTGCCAGTCTTGCGTTTTTGATCTCTGCTGTTCATTTTTCCAATCCAGTCTTAAATCTTTTCAGATATATTCAAGTTTTTGAATGCTATTGGTTTTCATGTATATTTATTTACAAAGAGAATTTATCTTTCTTGTGGTCTTCTACTTTTTGGTCTTTAGTCTTAATGGTTCTATTAACTCTGTAAGTAGAGATTGGCAAACTTTTTTCTGTAAAAGGCCAGGTGGTAAGTATTTTATGCTCTGTAGACCATAGGGCTCTGTTGTTGCAGCTGCCCAGTTCTGCCTGCTTAATGCAAAAGCAACCATAGATGACATGTAAACAAATGAGCATGGATGATACACAGTATAATTTTCATTTGCAAATACAAGCAGCTGTATTTGTGCTCTGCAGTAACAGGTAACAGGGAGAAAACAGATATCAGGATAAAATATGAGTAATCTATTAAAAATGCTTTTCTTTTTCTATTATTTAGTTTATTTTAGCTAAGAATGAATGAGTTTATTTTATTACCCCATTTTTAATAGCAGAAGCATTCAGCTTAAGTACCCTTATATAAACATCTTTATCCATTAGCTTGTATTATTTTCTGTCTTGGATTTTTTTTTTTGATGTATACATTTTATAATAACCTCTGCGAATCAAATGAGATACCATATGTGATGGCACTTTGCAAGCTGTGTGCTCTTCAAATTAAGGCATTAATTTCATTGCTGTTACTATGTTTTTATTTATATAGGTAGCTTATTGGTATTGTTTTTTTATAATAATTTTTATTATGTTAGTCACCATACAGTATATCCTTAGTTTTTTATGTAAAGTTCCATGATTGATTATTTGCGTATAACACCCAGTGCAACATGCAGTACGTGCCCTCCTTAATACCCATCACCAGTCTATCCCAATCCCCCACTCCCTTCCCCTCTGAAGCCCTCAGTTTGTTTCTCAGAGTCCATAGTCTCTATGCTTCATTCCCCCTTCTGATTACCCCCCCTTCATTCTTCCCTTCCCCTACCGATCTTCCTAGTTCTTATGTTCCATAGATGAGTGAAACCATATGATAATTGTCTTTCTCTGCTTGACTTATTTCACTTAGCATTATCTCCTCCAGTCCTCTATCTTGGATTTTTAACTGGCATGGATTGTTGGAACACAGCAGTTGATTTCAAAAAATTATCTCATCTTTTTGGGTATTTTTTTTAACTGAATGTACATTCATATCATACTTCACCAAGTTAAGTCATCAGTAAAGAAATTAGCATTAATAGCCCCTGTCCTATAATGGTTTGGGATTTGGATCAAATATAGATTGTGGCAGCTGTAGTCTACCATTACTTCTGTATTCTGCCATTTGTAAACCTGAGCACTTTTCCAAGAGGTCCACTGGAGATGTATAAACCTTTCTGCGGATTTCCTTCCCACCCTTCATGATAGCTCTCAGAGATCACATTTTCTGAATGTTATAGCTAAGTGCTACAAGTGGTCTGCACTCTCATTAGTGACAAAGCAGGCTTGCTCGGAAACAGTGAATACATATGTACACATTCAACTTTCCCAGTTCACACTAAAAATTCTGATAATGAAAATTATTTTCTATTCTCTCTCTTAAGCTTTAAGATAAGAAAGGGTATATTCCATTTTATTTTCTCTGGTGGCTAATACTTTAAAATACCCCATTCTTGGGGAGCCTGGGTGGCTCAGTTGGTGAAGCATCTGCCTTTGGCTCAGGTCATGGTCTCAGGGTCCTGAGATGGAGTTCCACATCGGGCTCCTTGCTCAGCGAGAAGTCTGCTTCCCCCTCTGCCTGTGTTCCTCCCCCTGCTTGTGCTCTCTCTGTCTCGCTGTCTTTCTCAAATAAGTAAATAAAATCTTGGGGGAAAAATACCCCCATTCTAAATCAGGTTTTGTAATTGTATATCTCTATGTATTTTTATATTATTCTCTATACTTCTCTTGTTCTGTAAACTAAGAAACATTCTTACATTTACCTCCAGGAGAATGTAATGATCTTTGTGGGTTAGGATGCACTGTTTAGGGCTGTACTTTCAAGCTGAGAAACTTCGTAAGCTGTTCCTAACCTATTACCTGTCTTGTCCCCTACTTGCTCTATACTCCAGGCACCCCAGGTGTGCATTCTATTCAAGACTTCATTCAACCTCATACTGCCCTAACTTTCCTGTCTGGAAAATGGTCATGACTGTGTCCCTCTGAGGCTCGAGTCATACCCTCCCAGGCAGGGATACCCGCTTACTCTGCTCACACTGCCTTTTCCTCACTAAACTAGGACTGCATCATCTTCAGTTATCCGTCCCGTCACAAACATCACTTGTCCCCTATCACAGTGCCCTGTGACAAACACATCTAGCCCATGATAATTACATGTTGACCTGCAGGAACACCTAGAGAAAAGGAAAGACACTGATCATTATAGACTCTTTAACCATACTTTTTTTCTTTATCTTTAGGTATTCTTGAAGTTTTACACTGTGTGTTAGTAGAAAGTCCAGAAGCTCTAAATATTATTAAGGAAGGACACATTAAATCCATAATCTCACTTTTAGACAAGCATGGGAGAAACCACAAGGTAAGGGGATGAATGTATTGCCATGGATGAATTCTGGAATAATTTTGAATATATTTTTTAAATAAGATAACTTTTAAAAGGTGTGTCAAATGTGTCATGAGTGTTTTCATTTCTTAGTTACAATCAGGTAATACTGATGTAGCACCATTGAGACACTGAGCAGTTCTCAGTGTGTATCTAAGAGAAACGTGGACGATCCGTGACCTTGTGGCTGTCATGTTCCAATGGCTGGGTCAGAGGGAACGTGTTTGCATTCCCGAGAAGGGCTGGGATGCTCAGATATGAGTAAGGGAATTAGTCGGCTGACAGTGCTTTCTCTCGTCAGGTCCTGGACGTCTTGTGCTCCCTGTGTGTCTGCCATGGAGTGGCAGTCCGTTCTAACCAGCATCTCATCTGTGACAATCTGCTGCCAGGAAGAGATCTACTGTTGCAGACGCGTCTTGTGAACCATGTCAGCAGGTAGACTCGGATACATACTGGCACCAAATGGGCGGCCTAACCAGGAACTCACGTTTTAGCTCTGTAGTTAAGGCGTCCTGTGGTCTGTTTGTTTTACTAGGTTATTTTACATATTATCTCAGGGAATAGCGCAGTTTTCCTATCAGTGGAATGGGATAATAACAATAGGTGAACCAAGAAGAATGTGCATTTATCACAAGGCTGTAGACTTTCATATTCACATTCGTGTGAGGCTGGCTAATCCCTGACATCTTCAGGAGCAGCCTGACAGTTCTACAGGGATGCCTTTACATATAATTATGTCTTGTGCTTTCTTAGAATCTAAGTAAAAACGCTACCCTTCAATGCCAACTTTGAAGTGGCTACTATGTGTAACAGAAAAGTTGCATCGGAATGTCTAAGATATAATAAATTCCATAAAAAAACAATAAAAGGACATTTTTGGTTAGATGTCCCTTCCAAGATATCAGACATTCCTTGAGTACTGTGTGCCGGCCACTATTCTCTATGCTTTATATGTATCCTACACTGTGTTTGTACCGGGTTCAACTAGTCCAATTAGGATTAAAATGTTGGACTGGAAATGGAGCTCAAGTCTAATGCCAGAGACTGAGCCCTTGAATACCAAGCCGTGTTGCCTTCCTTATACCAAATAGTATAATAAAAATAATAATACCACTTACAATTAAGAAAATATTTTGTGTGATAGTAATAATTTTGTTATGTCTAGCAGCTATCCAGGAAGTACTCACTACCTTACCCTGTTTTAAACAAAAATGTAGGATTTGGTGTATATTTCCATATTGTGTTTTTTTTTTTTAAACAGGATTGATTTAAGCCTTCCTGAATGGCCGTTTGTATAACAGACGTGCTGTTTTTGAGTGGTATTTCCTGAGACCATTACTAATCCTAAGCATTAACAGAGGGTCTAAGCCCCTTAGAAATGGAATTAAATACAACCACCTAGAAATTCTTCTGCCCTCAGAGGAGGCATTGAGAGAACAACAAAGCTGCTTATCATCCTGGTTCCTTTACCAACAACATGGCTTTTCGGCCTCGCACCTTCCCTGACCCACAGCTTAGTTAGGAAGATGTCTGCATGTCCTGAATTAATAATAACTCCGTGAGTTCTAAGGGCCTGTTATCCTGAGCAGCTCACCTTAAACATGATTGATGGTATAAAATATGCCGAAGAATAGTTCAGAAAAAATCATCTCAGATCCCTGAGGGACATTGCCAAGTAACCCGAAAAGCAGGCACCCATCGCTGGATGCTAACTGGAGGCTGCCTCAGTGACTTAGTAATTTTGTAGTACTGAAGGAAAACCTCGATTTCATATGTTGCATCTTGGAGAAACAGGACTATGTTCAAAATAGACGTAAATGAACACAGCAGGAAGTTTGTCCAGAGTTTCTCATGTGCTCCTTCTGTCTCTTTAAAGCATGAGACCCAATATTTTTCTGGGCGTCAGTGAAGGCTCCGCTCAGTACAAGAAGTGGTACTATGAGCTGATGGTGGACCACACGGAGCCGTTCGTGACCGCCGAAGCCACGCACCTGCGGGTGGGCTGGGCTTCCACCGAAGGGTACTCTCCCTACCCAGGAGGCGGTGAGGAGTGGGGTGGAAACGGAGTTGGAGACGATCTCTTCTCCTACGGATTCGACGGCCTTCACCTCTGGTCAGGTCAGCAGCACCCCGCGTCTTCCCCTGCACGTGTGAAGGAAGTCTGTTGCCCTTGCTCCGTGTTTCCAGAAGCTATCCGTGCCGTGTATATTCAGATACATTTATTCTTCAGAAATTTACCATGGAAACGATGAGTGAGAATGTTAAGTAAAAAGCAGAATTTCACTCGGGGGAAAAACAAAACTGTTAAAGTTATAGTGTATTTCCAAAAGATTATATTGTTGATGAACAGTATGTTCAAAAGGTGGCATTTTGATTCATAATCAACCACAAAAAAACGAAAAACAGAACAAACACACCAAATTTATGTGTTTCCTCTTGCTTTAACAGGTGTGTGTGAAGCTTTAGCTTCCAATATAAAAACCAAGAAACAGGTCCTGGAAAATAATTGGAGGAAATAGATTAAGTTCCACCTCCTGGTAGATAATGCAACGTTCGGAAACCGGTCATTTGTGATGTGTTCTGTGAGGAGAGTCCGTTTATAATCAGATGACACTTGGTTTGGAACTGTTTAAAAATAAGTGTATAGTTCATTTCACTAGCCATCAGCCTGAACTTTGAGAGCTGAGTATATATTAAGAATGAGTGATAGATATAAAAAATCATATCCTTTTCTCTAATTTAATAGAAGGTGCATTTTAGTTGGCTCCATTTAAAAGTTTAGTTCTTAACGAAGTAGCTGTTTCTTAAAAACTGGAATTCATCTGAATTCTGCAGACATACGCTTGTGCTCATAAAGCTGCATTTAGAATACAGTTCTCATATTATTTTGTAACATGTTAAGCATAGGGAAAATATGGAAAGTATATGTGTTTTTATACATAAAACGCTGAAATCTGTCTTCTAGGGGGTACAAGTGATATTTATTAATGCTTTAGAGGGCTGGTAGCTTATGAACATTTTAAAAGTTAAGATGAATTAAATCTGAGAGTTTATGGTAATGGATTTATAAATAAAAGCCCTTCGTGTCATTGTATTTTATCATTAATACTTACTGAATTTTTCCTCTATTCAGTGCCGGTAGCTCAGTAGTCGGGAAGAGGTGAGGCTCCGTGTTGGATGTGTCATCTAGCCATGGGGAGTGTAGTTGGGGCCCAGTAGGAGAGTGGCGTGTCTTATACAAGCGGTACTGTCTGGCCAGACTAGAGTCAGAGAGCCAGTTCCCACAGTACAATTTTCCTACTGACCAAACAAAGACAAAGGGCACTAACATCAGAAGGCCTAACAAACATAAAGTAGAGGTAATGTCTCTTTTATAATACATTTTATTTTTATTTTTTTATTTTTTATTATTTTTTAAGATTTTTATTTATTTATTTGACAGAGAGAGAGACAGCCAGTGAGAGAGGGAACACAAGCAGGGGGAGTGGGAGAGGAAGAAGCAGGCTCACAGCAGAAGAGCCTGATGTGGGGCTCGATCCTGTAATGCTGGGATCACGCCCTGAGCCGAAGGCAGACGCTCAACGACTGCGCCACCCAGGCGCCCCATAATACATTTTAATTCTCACCCTTCAGATTTTCTCTCTCCTCTCTTTACCTCCTACCATAGCCCCACATGCCATGGGTACTCAGGTAAATGCATGAAACACGTTAACTTGTTTTCCCATTACACAGAAATGAGGGGGAAGATTACTCTGATAAAATAATGCTGAATTGCTTCTAATTATTTTAACCGTACAATGACACTTCATTTTCATTTTTGCATTTAGTTTGAAGCTTTTTCTTTCAACTCACAAAAGGCACCCTACACTCATGGAATTGACCTGTATGCCTTACACTTTTTATTACAAGGCATCTGTTAAATAAAACAGTAAGAACGACAACAAAAATATTCAGTGTATCTATGAATGTATCTCAGGGAGGAGGATGGGTTGTAGAATTCAGGAGAAAATCATTTGAAATTTTATATCAGGAGAAAATATTCAACTCTTTTTTTTCCTTTTTTTTTTTTTAATGGCAAGAAAGTATGCACAGTGTCTTGCCTGTAGTTGAGAGGTATGGTCTCTCAAGCTACTGGGGTCTATCAGTCAGACAACAGAAAGAAATAAGTGGCATCCAAATATTTTGGTAAGGGAGAAGTAAAACTTTCTCTATTTATAGTTGACATGCTACTATATATATAGAAAACCTGAACTACTCCACCAAAAAAACTGCTAGAACCCATAAATGAATTCAGTAACGGATACAAAATTAATGTGCAGAAATTTTTTGCATTTCTATACACCAATAGTGAAGCAGCTGAAAGAGAAGAAAACAATCCCATTTACAATTGCACAAAAACCATAACATCATTAGGGATAAGCCTAACCAAAGAGGTGAAAGGCCTATACTCTGAAAACTGTAAAACACTGACAAAAGAAACTGAATCGACATAAAGAAATGGAAAGACATCTCATGTTCATGGATTGGAAGAGCAAATATTGTTAAAATGTCTATACTACCCAAAGCAAGCTACATATTTAATGCAATCCCTAGCAAATGCCAGTAGCACTAGAACAAAAAATTCCTAAAATTTACACGGAACCAGAAAAGACTCCAAATTGCCAAAATAATTTTGAAAAAGAAAAGCAAAGCTGGTGGTATCACAATTCTGAACTTCAAGCTATATTACAAAGCTGTAGTAATCAAGACAGTTTGGGCTGGCACAAAAATAGACACATAGATCAATAGAATGGAATTTAAAAAAAGCAGAAACAAACCCACAATTATATGGTCAATTAATCTTCAACAAAGCAGGAAAGAATATTTAATGGGAAAAAGACAGTCTCTTCAACAGATAGTGTTGGGAAAATTGGACAGCAACATGGAAAAGAATGAAACTGGACCACTTTCTTTTACCATATACAAAATAAATTCAAAATGTATCAAATTCCTAAATGTGTGACCTGAAACCATAAAAATGCTGGGAGAGAGCATAGGCAGTAATTTCTCTGGCATCGGCCGTTTTAAATGCTTTCCTAGTGTTAGATTCATACTCAACAAAGACAAAGCTAAATTGATTGGCTTCTAACTGATTTACCAAGATCAGAGCCATAGTAATTCAGATAATTGTCTTGGGGTCACTCTCCTGTTCTGTTTCTTTTTAATAGTTAAAGTAGAATTTAAATCTGGATTTCTGGTATAGAGCACATTCCTTACCACTTATCCTACTATAATTTAAGGGTGGTGATTTTTTGGAACGAGAATTGGGCTCATGAGTAAAAGTTTTGAGCTTTGTCTTCACTTATCCTTTCCAATTTAAACTCCCTTCTGTGAATGCAGAACTGGATTTTGGGCATCCAAGTTCCAAGTGTTTGTAAGGGAGGGCCAAAAGTGTGAAAAATCTTGGTGCTTTGGGAGCTTTTAAATATGGAAGTGTGGAAGAATGTCCTAGAACAGTGGAAGTGAAAGATGGGTACAGATTTCTAATCCAGGAGTGATAAATCAGACTGTTGCTGTCTTCCTTTTGTGGCTAATGCAGAGAACAGGAATGTGGTTCTCATCTGGATGTGACAGGTTTGCATAAATGTGACCTGACAATGCCTTTAAGAGGATTCAGGGGTGTGAGTGCCATTGAAATTGTTGGCCTGAGGTTGTTCACTAGTGATCTTCTCCATCTTACCTCTTTGTTTCAGGTGTCACAAGAGAGTTTGCCATGGTGGTTTTAGTAATATCCCTCGGACTGAGCAGTATGCTTGGTGCATACAAATATCTGTGTGATAACATTTTTATTAGCTATAGACCTTGATGCAAACAAGGGTATAGACCTTTTTATGTGAGTTGCATCTCTTTTATATGATTTTTTAAAAAGCCATCTTTATTATATTTGGGGAATTTTAGAAGTACTACTTGATAATGGATTTATTGCTTGCAGATTTGAATATTGGTAAAACAGAACACTGACACATTTTAAAAAGTAGATATGTTCTACCATTGGCATTGCAGATATGCCGTTGGTAAAAATTTTGACATGCTAGAAATTTTAAAAAGGTCTCATAAAAATGCAAATCTTGTTTTGTGAAATCTCTCTCTCTTTGCTCAAATTGAGAAATTTTATATGCATTTGTGAGCATGTGTTTGAGAGAGCCTTTCCTTCATGTCTTCCAGTGTATCCACAGAGACTAATTAGCAAAGGAGTTTTGACATAGTCAAGAATGAGCGTAGGCCACAGGTTGGCCGGGGCAAGAAATGACATTTATCAAATAATCATTGTCACACCTCAGCTCGTATCCTGCTGTTCTCAGGAAGCCAACCAAGATCTTGTGTGAAATAAATTGTAAAACAAACCAGTTGGCATGCATTTGCCTCTCAGCAAACAGTGCACGAATGAACACATTTTCTGCTTTCCTTATCCCTATTGTTTTTATTTTATAAAACAAAGGGGACTGAATATTTGGAAAGGGTCCTGACGTGCAAGTCCTGCTGTGTCTGAGACTCTGTGTTCTTTTAAACCATTCATTTAATCATCATAACGACTCTGCAAGGTGATGACATTTGGCTTCCAGGAAATCAGGGTGTAGAGAGGTTATGTAATTTGCTGATGGTCATACAAGTAGGAGGTGGTGAAGCATCTGTTGGAACTCAAGTCTCTCCCTGAAGATTTCTCTCTGACATCATTATATTATCAGCTTAAGCTGATTTCTGCATCAGACGCCATCCTTCTCCAAGCAGAAGTTTCTTTGCGTATCAGAAGGTCCATTTTACAATAAGGAGAGCAACATGGCTCCTGGGGGGGAAGGAAAAGCAACAGTTTTTGGACAAAGGATTTAACATAGAGCATTAATATGCCTTCAAGTTTTATTCTCTTCCAGTATTGTGCATTGATTTGTCAGTACCTACTCGAATCTTTGCCTCTGAAGATGATTCTGTGAGGGTAAAAAAAAAAATCACTGCCCTTACTGTTTTTCCTCCATAGGCTGTATTGCTCGTACTGTCAGCTCACCAAACCAGCATCTGCTGAGAACCGATGACGTCATCAGTTGCTGTCTAGATCTCAGTGCCCCGAGCATCTCATTCCGAATTAACGGACAACCTGTTCAAGGAATGTTTGAGAATTTCAACATTGATGGCCTCTTCTTTCCAGTTGTTAGTTTCTCTGCAGGAATAAAGTTAGTATTTCTGTGTGTTTTGGTCTGTGTCCCTTCTGACTTCTCATACTTTCCCAGAAGGCTGCACTGCCATGCCCCATGCTCTGCTCGCCTTCTGCCTCACTCCTGGGTGTCTGTCCCCAGGGCGTTTTTCTTGTTCCTTGGCGGAAGAGGTAAGATTCACCCAAGAGGGATGTCTTGGGAGGCTGAATGCTTTGTCCACCTGTTCTACCATTTAGACGGGGCAGTCTGCTGACCATACCCCAAATCTGTGTCCTGAAATATTTCAAGCCTATTTCAGTTTACTTTTTTATTTAAGAAGGGAAAATGAACAACAGTGCATAAGAAAATACCACTTATTTCCTTATATTTCATTAATTTTCCTTTTCTTGTCATCATATTGCCCCACCCCACTCCAAACCCCCTCATTTTTATAGAAACTAAGTGGATTTTTTTTGTTGCTGCTTATCAGGTCAAGATATCTCCTCTCTGTGTTACCCTCTACCTGTTGCACTTGTAAATTATCTGCTGTGATAGCTGGGTCAGGATGGTTTCCTCTAACCTTTGCTTTCTTGCTGTTACCAGATGGAAAGAGATAAATGATAATTTTTTGGAATTCTGCAAAGAGAACTTTGTTTTTTAAAGATTTTATTTATTTGGGAGAGAACGAGAGAGAGAGAGAGAGAGAGAGAGAGAGAGCATGAGGTGGGGAGGGTCAGAGGGAGAAGCAGACTCCCCACTGAGCAGGGAGCCTGACGTGGGACTCGATCCTGGGACTCCAGGATCATGACCTGAGCCGAAGGCAGTTGCTTAATCAACCGAGCCACCCAGGTGCCCCACAAAGAGAACTTAAACAAGTGATGGTCTGTTGTGATAAGGGGCTATGCTGTCACCTATTAATATGGGTATGTAGCTACCTCACGAGAGTGGTTCCCTTATTATGACTGGCCATCGAGTTATTCTGGTTATTCTTCCCATTATAATTCTATTCATATGAATAATTCATGGTTATAGAAGCACCATATTGAGGAGGCGACAGAGAAAGCATGAAATGCACCAATGACCTTTTCTGGTGTGTTCGTACAAATTATATTTCTTTTTATAAGCTCCTGGAATGTTTTAAAATTTTTGTTTTCCTCATTTTTTGCCCTTTGCTTTTTATTTTCTTTGCTTTTTTGTTATTATTTTTGGCCTGGAAATGAAACACAAATTAGAAAAAGAATTGTAAGGAAAATGAAAATTTGATTTTATTTTTGTAAGCTGAGGGCCCATGAAATCAGTATTGTTTAGCTGTGTTTCATAAAACATTGTTCAATGGAACTTAGATTAAATTATTTTTAATTAAAGGACTTTGATGTATAAGGTTTTTTTGTCATTGAAGAAGAAATAAGGTGATATTCTTTCTTCCACAAAGGAAGTATCATTTGAGTCCCCTTTAAGGAATTTCACTGGGAAGTTGGACACTGGAAAGTGGCTATTTTTTCTTTTTATCAGACCTTATCCAGTCCAGCCCTGTAATTTTAAGTATAATAACGTCTGCTCTCTGTTGACTATTTGGGCCCCTGGAGACATTAAATGACTAATTACTGTGCACAGCTATTCCTCCTGTAGGAATATGATGCAAGTGCTTTTGCTATTTCTCCAGGGAGTGAGAAGTTTTCTCGGATCCATCAGGGTAATGTAATCAGCTTTTCCTCCCATCCTGTTTTACCTTTTGTGCTTAGAGGCTCTTAGACTCCAAGGTGCCCACACTCTGATGGTACTCGGGGGCAAGTGTGGCTTCTGATGAAGTTAATTTTGTGCTGATCGTTTATTCCGTGTGTTTTGTGGATTAGGGAACTTTCTGTACACCCGAGCTAGAACTGACCCTGACATGCATCCTTTTTAGGGTACGCTTTCTGCTTGGGGGGAGACACGGAGAATTTAAATTCCTCCCGCCACCTGGGTATGCTCCTTGTTATGAAGCCGTTCTGCCGAAAGAAAAGTTGAAAGTGGAGCACAGCCGAGAGTACAAGCAAGAAAGAACGTACACACGGGACCTGCTGGGCCCCACAGTCTCCCTGACGCAGGCCGCCTTCACGCCGATCCCGGTGGATACCAGTCAGGTACCCAGAGCACCTGTCATGGCGGCCGTTGGTGCTGTCGTCCTCTTGTGGTGTTGTTCTGTGTGCCGTGGCTTTCTGACTCTTTCAACCGCAACCCACAGGAACACATCTGAGAGTCATACAGTTTATACGCAGAATCGAAGAAAGTTTCGTAAAATAAAGCTTACCTTTATCAGATCCACTCACCTATTTTGTATTCAGTTCTATTCTGTTTTTTTAAGAGTAATCTCAAGCCACTACCTTGATTTCATGATGCACTAATGTGGGTCACAATTGGAGGTAATGCATGCTAATTTTAGGGTGCACTTTCTACATATGGTGGACATGGAGTTTATTTCTTCAGCCTTCTAGATATACTATTATTTTGAAGCAAGTCAGCTGACCTTTATCTTAAGTAGAGCTGCAGATCCTGGACTCTAGAGTCAGAGTGCCTGGGGTCAACTGCCTACTTTGGGAGCAAATCCTTGTTCAGCTCCTTGAACTCTGTGTTCTGTTTTGTCATGCTGGCCCTTTTATATTATTGAGTAAAAGAAGCAAGCTTTGTTCATGGCAAATTTCAGTGTGTGAGTAGTAAACACGATTAGGAGGCTAGAAATGGACTGGAATGGAAGATTAGATTATGCAGTGGGAGCACATTGAGGATTTCCTACGACATAGATTATCTCCACCATTGTGGGGAAAGGGAGCAGTGATAGCCTGCTCCCTGGGGACACTGTCTCATCAGTGAATGCTGTAGGCAATCGCCTGCTCTCTGTTTGTGGAGGGACTGGCTGTGGGGTGACACCTAAGTGCATTGCCAAACACTAACAACCAACCCCTGACCTTGAAAACCCTTCATGTTCTTTATGAAGAGGTCATTAAACTTCCTCTTTTGAATGAGAACATGCAAAGATTGTTTTCCCTGGAAGCTTGTTCTTGGAATCCACTAGAAATAACAGAAACAAGTCAAGGGAAAAACATAAATCACTGTAAACATTTACAGGCTCAAAGAGCCAATGGATTATTTTATTTTTTTTAAAGATTTTATTCATTTATTTGATATAGGGAGAGCAGGAGAGCACAGGCAGGGAGAGCAGCAGAGGGAGAGGGAGAAGCAGGCCTCCCGCTGAGCAGGGAGCTCAATGTGGGGCTCGATCCCAGGACCTGGGATCATGACCTGAGCCGAAGGCAGACGCTCAACAAACTGAGCCACCCAGGTGCCCCAGAGCCAATAGATTATTAACCTTTGGTCACTGAATTGCCTTCATTCTGGCATATGGGTAATGGCCAGGTTAGTTTAAGAACTTTGGGGTGATTTATCTTCTTAAGTGATGCACGCTCTGGTGGTTACATCCCACATTCATAACAGCATTGTTTTTAATGGTGACTGTCCCCACCAACACCCGTGTTTTCCTTCTTCCCAACTTTTGTTCGTAAATTCACTTGGGAACCCAAGCTGTCACACCACAAAGTCCCCAAATTACCTAAACAATTTTTAGATATACCTAGTTATATTTTTATAACTACATTAGAAGGGTTAGAATCTAGTCATATTATTAACATTTTAATGGTTTACGATGGTTTTATTTGGTTCAATTCACAGTAAGGACAATTAGCGGGGTTTAATTGCATTTGTTTCTGATGTGTTTTCTTTCTTATTTTAGATTGTGTTGCCTCCTCATCTAGAGAGAATAAGAGAAAAACTGGCAGAGAATATCCATGAACTCTGGGTTATGAATAAAATTGAACTTGGCTGGCAGTATGGTCCGGTATGTAATTTTGAAATTTATTTTCAGATTTATTAATACATCTTTCTAAAAAAAATAACTTTTTCTCACTCATCCTGCTATGTGTTGACATGAATAGATTAGATTGATTTTTTCCCCCTACACATTAAGTTTTCATTCAGTTTTTCTTTACAAGAGGGAATGACATTATTGGCATGTTTGTTGAAGGATGGCTCAGTTGCCTAGACAATTGAAAAGTCGTCATTCTTGAGGCTGAAAGTTGTATTTTTAAATCAAGGTCAACATATACAGACAATAGGCATTGATTTCTAAGCCACTGAGGGAAAAAAAAAAAAAGCGCATTGAAATTGAATGTGAAAGCTGAAAATGGAAAGAAATTAGTCATTTTACTTTTCCTTTATCTGGTGCTCTGCTTCTTTTATTATTTTATTTTATTTTATTTTAATTTTTAAAGATTTTATTTATTTATTTGACAGAGAGAGACAGCCAGCGAGAGAGGGAACACAGTAAGGGGGAGTGGGAGAGGAAGAAGCAGGCTCCCAGCGGAGGAGCCTGATGTGGGGCTCGATCCCAGAACGCTGGGATCATGCCCTGAGCCAAAGGCAGATGCTTAACGACTGTGCCACCCAGACGCCCCGCTCTGCTTCTTTTAGTCTTACCTGTGTATAGCGGTCAGTACAGGGCCTGTCGGCAGACGGCCACAGTTGGTTTCATAGGTGGAAGACTGGCTGAGATGTAATGATTGAATATATTTCCAAATTATTATTTAAAGATCTTAGGGGGCGCCTGGGTGGCTCAATTGGTCAAGCATCTGACTCTTGACTTCAGCTCAGGTCATGATTTCAGGGTTGTGAGTTTGAGCCCCCTGTCAGGCTCGGTGCTCAGCAGGGAGTTTGCTTTGAGATTCTCTCTCTCTCCCTTTCCCTCTGTCCACCCTCTCCCCCCACCCCGTGCTCACTCACTGTCTCTCAAATAAATAAATAAATAGAATCCAAAAAAAAAAAATCTTAGTTTACGGTTTGTCAATAAAATTTATATTTAAAAAATTTCCTATGTAATTCCTGTGTATCATATACCTATTTTCGGCAAGACTGTGGCAGTACTTTTATTAATAATATTATTAGTCTAAGTATCCCAAAGGTTGTAACACTTTCTTATATATTTGACTGAACAGAGAAAGGAGTGCATTCACTTTGGCATAGTTTATTGCATTGAGCTCTAAAGAAAGAACATTTTTTATTAGTAATAGTGGTGAATACTGTATGCTATTTAGAGCTTCCCATTTTCACATACACAGTCACAGGTTATTGGGTTAAATGTTCATAACAGTACACGGAGCTGTTATCAGTTTTGCTGGTAATGACATCTCTGAGAGTCAGGCCTTGACAGCAGTTGCAGAGCTCATGAGGGTCTAGGACTGGGGTCCAGACTTTCTAGCTTTTACTGGAGAACTGTTTTCGCTGTAAGACTTGCCAACGCCCTTATGGTGGCCAAGGTGGGAGATGGCAAGGTTCACAACTGTGTGCCTGGAACTGGGAGGGGAGACATGATTGTGAGACTTGTATTAGAGTTCACGTACGGGGTATGGGCAAGAGAGGGAGGGAAGTCTGGGCAAATTTCTGGTTTTAATTTGGACACCCGAGAGGACGGTGGTGTCCGTGATTCTCCTGTGTGGAGAATGGAGGCAAAGTGGACATTACATAAATGGGGAGTAGATTATCTCAGGACTTGGACACCTTTATTTCTGCTTTCATGTTTAGAACTTAGAGTGAAATTTTGCAATTCTAGACTTCATTGCCGGACCTATGCATTTAATCAAGTACATAGGATATGTGCTTTTTTGTAAGCCCTGTTCATGTGTAAAGATCACTAGGAAGGAAAAATAATATGTTATTTTTAACTTAGCAATGCCTGAAGAGTTTAAAAAAGTCCTTGCTTAGGTTCGTATACTTTTTAGGTGGCATTTCTAGAACCTGGTAATTATTCTTGTGGACTAGTTTTATACCCCAGCAGCACGTGGCTGTCACCCAGGGGTTACCACACAGCAGTGCCTGTGTCATTTAGGGCTTCAAGAAGACAATCTGCTTACTAGCGCAAGGATCTAGAACATCTTTCTCGTTAGTTCATTCCTAAAATCTTGAATTTTGTTCACTCTGATAATATACACTTCCAAGGATTAATATGAAAAGTGCCTGCAAGGCTGATTTTGTGAAGGTAAAGGAATGATTTGCGATATCTGCACGTGACTTACAGTGGGTGAGATGGACAGCTGGGACCACCGCAAAGACTTTAGTTCAGTCAGTCATGTCATCGATCGACATCTCTAGTCCATCTGGCTCTAAACACATAAATTTACTACACGTAAGTCAGCACTATACCTTTCTCACATAGACTTCATTTCAGTGTATGAAACATATGTTGGGTGCCTACCAAGGGCCAGGCGTGTTCTAGGTCCTGGAATACATCAAAGAAGAAAAAAGAACAAAATCCCTCTTTTCTTTCGTCTTACAGTCTTTTTTCTTTTTTTAAAGATTTTATTTATTTATTTAACAGAGAGAGAGAGACAGCCAGTGAGAGAGGGAACACAAGCAGGGGGAGTGGGAGAGGAAGAAGCAGGCTCCCAGCGGAGGAGCCTGATGCAGGGCTCGATCCCAGGACCCTGGGATCATGCCCTGAGCCGAAGGCAGACGCTTAATGACCGAGCCACCCCCTGGTCTTACAGTCTAGTATTAGGAGATAGATGGTAAACCAGTGAGTCTCTGGTTCTGCCAGCAGGTGGAATTTGTTACAGAAGAAAACGAAAGTGTAGGGCGAGTGGGCAGATGGCCGTATTGGGAAGGGGGACAGGATGAACCTGGTTGAGAAAGTGAGATTTAAGCAAACACTGGAGGGGGCTGAGAGGGTGAGCATGTGGGTGTCAGGGTAGAGCAGGCATGGGCCCTGGGGCCAGGAACTCTACTGAACAGAACAGGGGGCCCAGATGACGCCAGGTTTTACCACTGGCCACAAACATTAGCGTGCCTAGGGGCTTACAGGGGCAGCTTTGCTGGGGTGATGAGCTGAGCCTTTCTTCTTGCTTTTCCCCTTTATTTTCTGCTGCGCAGTGGGATTGCCATTGCTGGTGTCTGAAATTTGAGACTATTTTTTTAAATGCATTTAAATTTTATTCTATTATTATTATTTTTAATAATAATATTTTTTATTATATTATGTTAGTCACCATACAGTACATCCCTGGTTTTTGATGTAAAGTTCAATGATTCATTAGTTGCGTATAACACCCAGTGCACCATGCAATACGTGCCCTCCTTACTACCCATCACCGGCCTATCCCATTCCCCCAGCCCCCTCCCCTCTGAAGCCCTCAGTTTGTTTCTCAGAGTCCATAGTCTCTCATGTTTCATTCCCTCTTCTGATTACCCCCCCTTTCTTTATCCCTTTCTTCCCCTACCGATCTTCCTACTTCTTATGTTCCATAAATGAGTGAAACCATATGATAATTGTCTTTCTCTGCTTGACTTATTTCACTTAGCATTATCTCCTCCAGGGCCGTCCATGAAATTTGAGACTATTATTATGAGGATTTTCTGTCCCGTTCCAGGTTAGAGATGACAATAAGAGACAACACCCATGTCTGGTGGAGTTCTCCAAGCTGCCCGAACAGGAGCGCAATTACAACTTGCAGATGTCGCTTGAGACCCTGAAGTGAGTTTCTTAACTTTTCCTATTTTCTGATCTGCCTGACCTGAAATAAACAAGGTATCAATACAGTTTAATTCAGTTAGAATTAAATTAATTAACTCCGAACTTTTCATAATGCACAGGTGGATTGGGTCAATATTTGTTGGGAATTAGACTTCTGACCCTGCTATTTTATGTCTTTGTGCTTTATAAAGTATTTACCAAAGAGCGGTCTGTGGACACTTTCCGTATTGCAGAATACGAGGGTTCTGTGATCAGATGCGGTGCTACTCGCAGTGTGAGCCAAGGGCCAGGTCTGTCACGGGTTGTTTTTGATTTGTGACAACATAAGTGAAGATACTAATAGTAAGTGTCGAGTAACTTTTGTACCGATTTAAGGGAACAATTTTATGTCTTATTGAATCTCATAATTTATAAAATGTAGGCTTATATTTTATATGTCTCCATTTAAAAATTTTAATGATCTCTAACAAGTTTTTTTTGTATTTTATCAGAGAATCAGGCCACAATACGTTGGAAATGAAAAGAAAACTGGCCCTTCGTCACAGACAGACAGTCATGCTGAGTTAAAAATCATTGTTTATTTTATTGATGGGTTTTTCAGTGCTGTTTGTCTCTACAATGGGATGGAGTCTGTTTACAACATTTCAAACTTATTTAACCATGGCATCTTTTTTTTTGGAGAGTGCCTTGGGACCATGTGCCCGAGGAACACACTTTGAGAAAAGCTCCCTTAGACCGTTTGCATGTCATCTTTGAGGGCACATTTGCAATTTTTCAGTGACTGCTAACTGCTTTCAGGAAATTCGCCACTTACTGTTGCAAATGAAAGAACGAGGTGGGGTAAAATAAAGCAAGCAAAATATTTTAAATTTTAATATAAAAAGTTTAGAGAAGGGGCGCCTGCGTGGCTCAGTTAGTTAAGCATCTGGCTTTTGATTTTGGCTCAGGTCATGATCTCAGGGTTGTGAGATCGAGCCCCGTGTGTGGCTCTGTGCTGGGTGTGGAGCCTGCTTCAGAGTCTCTCCCTCTGCCCCTCCTCTCTCTCTCAAAAAGAAAAGAAAAGAAAATTCAGAAAATGTTCTGGAGAAGACTATAACATTTCTTTAATTCCTTTTCCTATGCTTGGTGGCTTCTAGAACTAGATTTATTCAAATAGGTCACTTACCCTAATGCACGTTTATATGAGGCTTGTATACTGGTGTCCATTTTTGTTTCAGTTTTGTTAAGAGTAAGGAGTTGCTCCCTTGGAGCAATTTTACTAAGGACTCAGGACGTAAAACGTCACCACCGTGTCATGCTGTAGTTTTTTAGTTCAGGTGTATTTCTTCAAAGATGTGATCGTAATAAGTGTTATGGAAATTAACATATTGGGCACAGAGTGAGTTTAGGTGCTACTAGTAATTTAAAAGGAAAGGGAAATATATACAAACCGGTAAATTGAGAACCTCCCAGAGATAAAAGTTGACGGAGCTTGCCTGGGATGAAGAATGCATAATGCATGGCTGTTGATGGGGTTTTGGAATATCGGTGAGGTTCCGTAGGGTGGAGTCCAGAGCCCACGACCAAGACGGAATTCTTGAGACGTCTTTGGTGCGAAATGGTGGTTTATTAAAGCACGGGGTCAGGACCCGTGGGCAGAAAGAGCTGCTGCCCTGGGTTGTGAGGGTGGCTGATCACATACTATGGGGCTGGAGGAGGTGAGGAAATGGAAGTTGAGAAAGAAGACTCATAGGATATGGGAGGCCTGGCCATTGTCAAGTGAAGGTTGCTTTCCCCTTGCTAGAGCATTGAGATAGCTGGGGGCTTCCTGGAGGAATGTCACCCAGGTCCCACCTGGGAGTGGGGGCTGGGGGGAGGTCACAGGGTGTCAGCTTGTGCTTTGTCCTCAGCCAGCTTCTGCTCCTCCTCAACTGCACCCTGTGTACTACCGTACGGTGTGTTTAGGACCCGTCTCTCTTTGTAGTCATGATGAGAGGCTTGCCCATGCCACTAAGTGATTCACAGCAGCTCACCATTTGCTCATCTTTTACAACAAGATGTTTTATTGAAAGGTCACGGTCTAAGATAATTTAGTTAAATTTGCAGTGCATTCCCTATAATTTTAGTGATTGACAACTAAGCCAGCTATTGCAAAGGACAAATCCCAGCAAGCAGGGAAGTGGAGAAGTCTCCGTATTTGCATAGCATGTGGAGTCCCTCTGCCTGTAATCCGATCTCATTCCAGAGAGAGACTGGTAGCTGGTTTGATTAATCATCACACTGTATGTGCCCTGGTGCTGTTGCCCATGGTGAATATTAATGACCTTTTCCATGAGTAATCCTCAATATTTTATGATTTTACGAGGAGCTGATCTAACCTATTTCTTTAAAATTTAAATTAGAACAGGGAGAACCCCTACTTCTCCAAAATTCACACTTAGCCCAATCTCAGTAGTTGAGAGTAAGCAGGGTAGTTTCTTTCTGTATTTCCCTTAGAGCCTTCTGTAGTTGGTAGCCCCCAGAGCAGAGTAAGTGAGAACACAGGCTTTGGTGTTGGATGGCATGGGGTCAAGGACTTGCTGCTCCAAAGGGAAACTTAGATTTTCCGAACCTTAGATTTCTCCCATCCATAAAGTGGGAGTCATGGTGCATGTACTTCATGGAATTGTGGTGGGGACTAAATCCTATAATGTTGATCGAGCTTTGAGCACCATATGTCTGATACACTCCATAAAAATATTATGGGAAGGATCAAAACTTTATTCATTTGAATTCTGAGAAAGGCCAAGTGACAAAGAAGCCAAAGATTACTCCAGAATATCCCTTATTTTGGACTGAAGAGTGATTTCATGTGAATGTGAATTTGAGATGCTTTCTGTGATTCAGATTTGCTGGTCATACGTGTAGTGCAAACTTCTGGCACCCTCTCTCAGGACAACAGAGTGCTTCCAGCACGCCAGTGAGCCCCACCCCCACTTCAACCAGTGTCACTAAAGGTTTAATTTCTGCTTTACTTACGGTAGTTTCTGAATTCCAGGTCTTAATTTTTGAGTCAATGCCTTATGTTTAGGAAATGAACATCTTAACATCTCATACACTTTCAGAGAATCTTTCTTTGGAAGTTAACAAAAATAGAGCAAGACTAGAACAATATTTTTCTTCTGGTCAAGTAGTTTTTTCCTTAAAATTGATTTTGGGAAATGCAATGTGTTTGTATGTATACGTAGGGAGCGATGGGAGGCATAAGGACACAGGGACACCAAGCAGAGCAATAGGGAAGGGAGAAAAGTAGTTAGGGAAGAGGCATGATTTTTGTCTAAAAGAACAGGTTTATTTAAGCAGTTTTATGGCTTCAGTCAGTTCTTGATCTCTCCGTAGTTATGCAGGTTAAAACTTGAAGGGTGATCTCACAAGGTCATCTTGATTTTGACATGTATAACCTAAAATTTAATGTGATAACAGTGTTTGTATAAATACATGCAGCTCTATCTACCTATACCATCTGTCTGTCTGTCTCCAGATTTTCATTTTTCAGATGATGTGAGGGTAAGCGTAAGTGGACTGTAGATATTTGCCACATCCGTATTGGAACTGGCTAGACCCTAGAAATTCTGTAATCCCAAAAGGATAAGCCATTGTATCTTAACTCTGTTGAGATAGGAGAAACACACTCATTGTCATGGATAGTAAAGTCATATTGTTCTATATAAACCTAGAGGACTCTAAAGGTTGAGTTTGGCATGTGAATTTGAAGTATCTTTCTTGGGAAAATCAACAGAAGGTCATTCAGGGGAGGGGAAGAAACACAGAGTATCTTAAAAAATGGACAAATAGCTCCTGGCAAACGGGGACCCGGATATGTCATTTGAAAATGAGATTTGTTTCTAGACTAGAAAGTCCCCTAAAGGATTAAAAACATATGGGGAATTTGTATCTAAGAAGGTTGCATTTCAAACCAGGGGTAAAAGATAGATTATTTGGTAAATATTTCATGGAGAATTAGGTATTCTGGAAAAAAAAATAAAGTTACATTTTCCTTTAAATGATTTTACAAATGGGGAATTTCTGAGTGCCATATAAAACCCAAAAGCCATAGAAAAGATGGGAAACTTCAGTTATATAAAAACAGATTTGGAATTATGCTTAGAAATAACAATATAAAGAAAGTAAAAAGACAAACTAGAGAAAAATATTTGCAACTCATACCTCAGACACAGGAAGAGCTTCTAAAATGCAATTAAAAACCCATATCTAATGGAAAGTTGAACAAAGAATATTTTCACAGAAAAAAGGTAAGTACAGATATCAAGCATATGAAAAAGGAGCTCAAATACAATTATTTAAAGAAAAAAACGGTGGTGCCTGGCTGGCTCAGTTGGTGGAATGTGCACTCTTGATCTTGGGATTACAAATTCAAGCCCCATGTTGGGTGTAAGAGATTACTTAAAAATAAAATCTTAAAAAAAATACAAATTAAAATGATAATGAGATGGCTTTTCTCTATTTTTTTAAAAAGATTTATTTGTCAGAGAGAGTGAGAGAGAGCACAAGAAGCAGGGAGAGTGGCAGGCAGAGAAGGAGCATGATTCAGGACTCGATCCCAGGACCCTGGGATCAGGACCTGAGCCAAAGGCAGATGCTTAAATGACTGAGCGACCCAGGTGCCCCTAATGAGATACCTTTTTGACCTACCAATTGACAACATTCAAGCCGTTTGAGAACTGTATGGGAAGGAGGCAATGTCATACATGGCTGGTAGGTGTAAATGTAAATGACTACCAACCGTATAGACATTTGACAATATTTGTGAATCTTTAAAATGTATTATACTCTATGACCCAGTAATCCCATGTCTAGGAATTTTTAACTTATAGATGAAGGACATAGTACATGTATTAAATGTATGAAGTTATTCATTGGAGCATTGTTTGTAATAACAAGAGACTATGAACAAAGAACATGATGTGAAAACATTGTGACCCATCCAACTAATGCAATACTTCAGAGCTGTTGAAAAATAAACCAGCTTTATGTGAAAGAACAGTATATTAGAGTTACCACGTAAAATCAAGATAGAAAAATCCAGAGAGGGGCGCCTGGGTGGCTCAGTCGTTGAGCGTCTGCCTTTAGCTCAGGGCGTGATCCCAGAGTCCTGGGATCGAGCCCCACATCAGGCTCCTCTGCTGGGAGCCTGCTTCTTCCTCTCCCACTCCCCCTGTGTTCCCTCTTGCGCTGGCTGTCTCTCTCTCTCTCTCTCTCTCTCTCAAATAAATAAATAAAAAATCTTAAAAAAAAAAAAAAAAGAAAAAGAAAAATCCAGAGAACGGTCTCTTGTGTAAAAGGGGGAAAAGGAAACCATATGCATGCCCATGTGCACGCACACGCACATAAACTTGTGTTAGTATTTGCACAGATTGGAGCAGGATATTCAAGAATTAGTAGCAATCAGTGCCTT
>NW_024426885.1:82688168-82837338 GCF_017311325.1 Ursus maritimus | reverse complement strand
GGGAAAGAAACAGGACTACAGGGAGGGGATTGGAGAAGGACTTACTATTCAATACATTGCTTTTTGTGATATTTCAGTTTTCAATGACTTGCTCATTACCCAAAAGTAAATGACTTATAAATAAACGGTTATTTTTTTTTCCTTTGCTTTAAAGGCAATTTCTGTTCTGCTTTCAGGGTGGACTGTTACACCTGATTCCCCTCCAACATTATGTTGGGTTATTCTGGAGATAGAGAAGGAGTTCTTGCAGCTTATCTCGGGTTTTGTTTTCCAGGACTTTGCTGGCACTAGGATGTCATGTGGGTATCTCAGATGAGCATGCTGAAGAAAAGGTGAAAAAAATGAAGCTTCCCAAGAAGTAAGTTGGATGTCTAAGCAATATTAAATATTCTGTGCATTGATTCAATCGTGCATTCAGTTGGAAAATCCATTTGCACCCAAGGAGCTCTTGATGGATACCTAGATGACTTGCCCAGAGAGGAAATAAAGCTCAGAAAATATCAGGATTATGTATAAAAAGTGTTTTATTTTCCTTGTATGTAGGTATGCACGAATACACCAGTGCCTATATCTGTAACTGCTTATGTCTGGTTTTCCACTATGCACCAAAAGATATTTTTATAATTTAATTTGATTTTTTAAAGATTTATTTGAGAGAGAAAAAAAATGCAAGTGTGGGAAGGGGCAAAGGAGAGGGAGAAAGAGAACCCTGGCAGGCTCCATGCCCATTGCGGAGCCTGACATGGGCCTTCGTCTCAGGACCCTGAGATCACGACCTGAGCCGAAACCAAAAATAGATGTGTAACCTCCTGCACCACCACGCACCCCTAATTTAATGTTTCTTTCTTTCTTTTTTTTTTTTTTTATCAAAAGAACATATTTTAGAAAGAGTTATAAAGTTGGTATTATTATCTCCATTTTAAGCTGAGTAAACAGAGGCCATGAACACTGTAGGGATGATTTGGCCTGCCGGGCTATAACCTCTGTCTGTGATCCTATTGAACTTCTTAAAACTTCAGCTTTCTTAGTTGCTACCAGGTGATGCCTTTTTCCTGGGGAAACTTTGGGTATTAAATGAGTGAGTGCTCGAGACATGATTGCTGTTTTGCGTTATTGTTTTTGTTTTGTTTTAATTTCCAAGGCCTGTCTGTGCCTTAGAGATAGCAGGTCTGGCCATGGGTTAAGTAATACCATGAGGATAAAGCAAAGCCACCACCCCTTACTCTCCCTCAGTCACCCTGGCCTCAAGTTACCCCCGATAGATGTAAGATCAAAGTGCAAATCATGAGCCTGCTTTGCAGATGCCGATTCAGGCAAGTCCTCTAGTTCAACAAACACTCTTGCTCAGGGACTCCATGAAAAATGTGTACAAGCTATGTTATTATCTAGCATATTTTTAGGTACTAAAAGTTTTTTTCAAAAGTTTAAGCACTTCCATTGGATGCTATTTTATGACATTTTCAAGTATTTACATTTTGAAATGACACTTCTATGTCAGTGTTGAGTGTCACTAGTAAAAGCAGATCCACAGTGATTAGATATGTACCATCATCTACTGAAAACTATACATAAACGTTGATAATATGTTTTTTGCATCATTTTGTTTTTCTCTTTGAATTGTATTTCCAATCCATTTCCCTCACAAAATGTTACCCTATTAAAATATATTTTGATTGATCACTCTGTCATACTTCTTTATAACCAAATCTAAATTGGATTTTGTTTTGTTTTCTGTGATCACAGTCAGTAAATGTTGACATTTTTCTTCTGAGGTATTATGATTAATTGGGTATGCAAGTCTTCAAAATAAACTCATTTTTGATAAAAATCAATGTAAAAAGGAAGATTTTACTGGAAACAGTACATAATGAAATGGATTCAGCTATTCTTTTTCCATTTATCATGTACCCATGTGTAAACATTTATTGCTAAAAAGAGACTAGTTCTGGGTCATTTGCGTTCTTTGCTTACATAAACAAAGAAGTTTTTCTTTAAAAAATCGTTCAATTCAAAGAAAAAAATCTGTTGAAAGAATGAAAGAAAGTAAGAAAAAAAATCAGTTCAGTGAACTGAAACTTCATAGTGGGTCATCCTCAGAAATCATGTTTAATGACCTATCACACAATGACTCAGTCATGTCCTTCCTTGTCCAGTTTTTTAAAAGCAAAAAAAAATTAGAAACTACCTTACATGAGAAATAATTTATTATCTTCTTATTAAAGTCACTATCTCAGTTTTTTGATAAATATCGTAAAGGCATTATTAAGATGAAAACAACAACAGAAACTAGTAGTTATACCTGTTACTCATTTACTTAGAGACACCTTACTTAACATAATGTACGTAAGGATAAGAGGATGGAAATGTTAATTTCAGATTACCTTTGCCAGCATTCTCTATTTAAGAAATTATTATAATCATGTGCTGTGTAAGTGTGTGTGTGTGTGTGTGTGTGTGTGTGTGTGTGTCTTGTTAAAACTTTGGGGCAAAGTAGTCAGTCTGAGAAGTATGAAAATATACTGTATGATTCCATGTATATGACATTCTGGAGAAGGCAACACTAGAGAGTCGATAAAAATATCAGTGGTTGCCAGGGCTTGGGAGGTAGGAAGAGATGAATGGTCAGAGCACAGAGGATTTTTAGGACAGTGAAAATACTCTGTATGACACTATAATGACTAGATAGTGTCATTATACATTTATCTAAACCCATGAAATGTACAATACCTAATATAAGCCAGGGGCTTTGGATGATAATGTCTCAATGTAGGTTCATGAATTGTAACAAATGTACCACTTTGCTTGGAGAATGTTGATAATGGGGAAAGCTTTGTGTGTGGAGGCCGAGGATATCTCTGTAATCTTCCACTCAATTCTGCTATGAACATAAAACTGCTCCAAAAAATTTCAAAAAACAAAAAACCCCATCTGGGGTCAGAATTGAGCTTATGCAATTTATGGAATTCATTTGCCATAAAATCTAATTGGTAAAACCAGTTTTCACTGTGAAAACCATCAGTTTAAATAGGATTATCTTTGGTCAGAAAATGTCAAGCTTCTTTTTTCTGTTGAAATAGATGAGTTAATATATGTTTCTGTGATAGCCACCTCAATTCTGATCTCTAAATCCGAGATAAATAGAAACCAAATGATTGATCAATGGATACATAGAGCATAGGGTTTGCACTAGGTTAGTCTTGTTGAGGAATGGATTAAAGTCCTCCGCCTTCATAATTTTTTTACTGATGCCTTTTGTGTTGCTTTTAGTAGTTCTGCATTACTTGAAAATAGATGGGGAAATGGACACAATGATGTCATTCAATGAAAACTGTTCACATCTGCTGGTAGTCTAGACTGAATCTCAATTTTCCATGAGGTGCCATTTTATTATTTATTGGAAAAAATTAAGAAATTTGATAATAACAAGGATTGATGTGGATGTAGATTCACACAAGTTTAAAAGGTTGAAGCGTGTTTCCATTTTAAAGCAGTTTGGCATAATTGTATAAAATTAAACATTTGTACATCTTGTTACCCAGCAATCACTCCTAGAGATATGCCCAGAGAAAGTCCATACCAACAAACATGAAAGCTGTTATTTTTAGAGATATTATTTGTAATGGCATGAAAATAAGGGAGAGGAATAGGAGAAATATTATTCAGTAGGAAGATGAGTTAAGTTGGATATAATCACATAATAAAACTAATGAATTATTGTCATAAATGGCAACATAGATGAACCTAAAAAATAATGTTGAGGATGGATAAAAATATATCCCACAAGGCTATATAAGTATAATACTATCTTTAAGACTGAAAAACAAATAAAACATATTTATATATAATACACACACACACACACACAAATACACACACACACACACACACGGGAGCACACATATAGATACAGTGGTATTAATAATATTCTAATTCTTAACATGGTGATGGATTAATGGAATTCATTTTATTATAAGGCTTTAAAGGATACACTTTTGTTTGTATCAAGAATAGTTATTTTAAAAAATAAAAGTATGACAGAGAAAAATCCAAGTATATCAGTAATCACCGTAAATGCAAATGGATTTATTTCTTCAGGTAAGATGCAGAGATTGTCAGATTGGAGTAAAAAAATAACTCATGTTGTATGCACCCCACAAAAATAAAACTTAGCTATGGGAGACACATCAATAAATTTAGAAAAATGTAACTACTTTAGGATCCAGCAATTGCACTACCAGGTATTTACCCAAAGAATACAAAAAATGCTAATTCAGAGGGATACATGCAGCCTGATATTTATAGCAGGATTATCTATAATAGCTAAATTATAGAAACAGCCCAAGTGTCCATCAGCTGATCAATGGATAAGGAAGATGCGTTGTGTATATACAATGGAATATTACTCAGCCATAAAAAAGAATGAAATCTTGCCATTTGCTACAGCATGGATAGAACTAGAGAATGTTATGCTAAGTGAAATAAGTCAGTCAAAGAAAGACAAGTACCATATGATTTCACTCATATGTGGAATTTAAGAAAGAAATCAAATCTTTGTGGTTTCCATACCTTGCACCTTCTGCAAGGGACCCAAGAGGAATCTCACTCACCAGTGCAGATGTTAGGAGACAGACAAACTCCATAGAAACTATGGAACCTGTGTAGCTGGTGAAACTGCCTGGACCCTTCTTGGGGCAAATGGGCAAGAATTGAGTGAGTGCTGAACTGAGCAGGCACTCCTTGACCACAGAGAACTTGCAGAAATCCAGCCTTCCAAAAGGCAGATGCCAACACACTGTTGAAGAAGAAAGGAAAAGGAAAAAGGAAAATAGGAGTTTAGTTATAGTGAAAGTGGTAAGAGAAACTTTCTAGGCAGTGCCCTACCTCCAAGAAGGAGTCTTTGGGGGCTGATTTTTGGTATAGGTGACCTTTCCTCCAGGCAAAGAGGCAGATGGTAAGAGAGGATTTGGCTTCCTCAGTTGGCAGGATGCAGCTTGAGAAACCCATTTCTGTCCACCAGCACCCAGAGTACTAGGTGGGAACTTAGTCATGAGAGCTTAGGGAAGATTTTTGGAAAGAGATAGATAAGAATTTCAAACACTCTTGAATCTTCTCAGCAGAAAGTCCACCCACAAGCCTTTGGGGGTGACATGCCCTACCCCATCTCCCTACGAAGTCCATGGGCATGCCTAACTCTGTGTTAAATTGATACTTCCCCCAGCTCTGTTGTCAGCTGTGTGTGCTCCTGAGTATGTCCAGAAAGGCAAGCTTCAGGAGGTGGGGAGCATGCTCAGAAAACAGGCCACATTTGGTGGTCAAGGGAGAAAACAAACTTGAAATGTAGCAAGCACCCCCCTCTGGAAAAAAAAAGTTTCTAATAACCTGCCTAGCAAACTGTAAGAACCAGAGAAGGTACAAAGCTAATTAAGAGGGTCTTGGCTACTTCAAATGCAAAAGCAAAAATGTGTACCTTACAAGTAATATGAAAAATCAAAGAAATATGGCATCACAAAAGGAAAATAATTTTCCAACAACCAAGCTCAAAGGCATAGAGTATTACAATCTGATAAAGAAATCAAAACAGCTGTTAAGAAATTCAGTAAGCTACAAGAAAACTCACAAAGACAAGCCAGTGAAATCAGGAGTAAAGTTAATGAACAGAAGGAGCTCTTTACCAACGCGATTGAGATTCTAAAAAAGAACCAAATGGAAATACTGGACCTGAAGAATTTAGTGATGAGATGAAGAATGTAGAGGAAAACAATGTGTCTCAGGGCAACTCAGGTAGAGGAAGAATAGTGGCTTGGAGGATACAAATATAGAATGAATACAGGTAGAAGAGGAGTGAGAACTAAGTTTAAAAAGAGAGAAGCAAGCCTAAAAAACAGCTCTCGGATTCTACCAGAAAAGCAAATATCTGAATGATCAGGCTCTAGAAGAAGGGAAGGAGAAGTGGCAAAGTTTCCTTAAAGAAATAATAGCCAAGAACCTCCCAAACCCAGCGAAAGACTTGGACGTACAAGTGCACGAAGCTAATAGCATACCATGTAATCTCAGTGTAGAAGCACCTTCTCCAAAACACCTGTTAATGAAGCAGTCAAAAATCAACCATGAAGAATCTTGAAGCCAGGGAAAAAAGAAATTAACTGACAAAGGAAACCACATTAGGCTATCATCAGATTTCTCAACAGAAACTCTGACAGGCCAGGAGAGAGTGGAATGATGTCTTCAAAGTGTTGAAAGATAAAAATTGCCAGCCAACAATAGTCTATCTGGCAAAGTTATCCTTCAGATATGAAAGAGAAATAAAGGCTTTCCCAGACAAAAGCTGAGGGAGTTCACTGCCTCTAGACCTGCCTTGCAAGAAAGGCTGAAGGGAATTCTTCATGCTGAAATGGGAAGATGCTAATCCAGATGCTATACTGTTTATATAGACATAGCACATGTACCAAATTCAGTTTATGTAAATATTTACCTACGTGAAAGATGGTGTCACAAATACAGTTGGATTTTTTCTTTAATGAAGCAGCACGTGAAAGCTAACAGGACACTGGTCATGGGGAAAAATCAGACAGACTTAGAGACTGTAACTCTATATTCGGATGGTGTGTTAACCATGCAACTGTAGTATGGAAGTCAAAGGAGAAGAGTAAAAAGAAATACAGGTACTGGGGCTCCTGGGTGACTCAGTTGGTTGAGTGTCCAACTCTTGAGTTCAGCTCAGGTCATGATCTCAGGGTCGTGAGATGGAGCCCCACGTCGGGCTCCCTGCTCAGCGTGGAGTCTGCTTGGGAATCTCTTTACCTCTCCTTCTGCCCCTCCTCCCACTCACATGCTCGCGTGCTCTCTTTCAATAAATAAGTAAACAAATAATAAAATCTTAAAAAACTATAGCTCTCTATTAATGCATGACGCAAAAAGAGGTAAATATATGAGAGTGTAAAAGTGGAGACTTTATAGATGTTTGAAGATAAGTTACTATCAGCCTAAAATGGACTGTTTTATCTATAAGATGTTTTATGTAATTCACAAGGTAACCACAAAGCACTCGCCTTGAGTGGATCTGCAATAGACAAAGGGAGACAGCATACCTCCATGGAGTATAACGGATGTTCAAAAGTTGGCATGAATGGAGGGGGGGAGATACAGTGGAAATACAAAAGGACCAGAAAGCAATGAATAAGATGGCATTCATTACTAAGTTCTTACCTATCAACAATTACTCTAAATGTACATGGATTGAATTTACCAATCAAAAGGCACAGAGTGGCTGAATGGAAAAAAAAAAATCCAACTACGTGCTACCTACAAGAGACTGATTTCAGATATAAGGACGCACATAGACTCAAAGTGTCATTGAATTATACGCTGCATTTCCTATTTGAAAATAGGCTATTTGAGTATTAGTTTTTCCTTATGTAAAATACACATCATTTCATTAAAAATCCTTAAGGACTTTTGTGGAATGTGTGATTCATTGTCATTCTTCTCCCCCTTTCTTCTCATTCCTCCTCTAAAGAAACAAGCAGGCAATTGGAGAGTGTAACATATTATCAACAATTCTTAATTCATAAATCTTCCTACATTTACTGTGAAGTGATGCTCTTGACCACTGCATAGTTTGATGAGCACAGAGTCCATTTACTGTAGGGACAAAGAAAAATACAGTGGGAAGAATCTACTTTGAGAATTCGTGATTGCCAATTTCTAATATGCCTGAGTAATTGAGATTTAAAAACAGAACAGAATTATAGGTTTAAATGAAAAAGAAAATCTGGGGCACCTGGGTGGCCCAGTGGTTTAAGTGCCTGCCTTCGGTTCAGGTGATGATCCCAGGGTCCTGGGATCAAGTCCTGTATTGTGCTCCCTGGTCAGCAGGGAGTCTACCTCTCCCTCTCCCTCTGCCTCTCCCCTGGCTTGTGCGTGCGCTCTCTCTCTCTCTCTCAAATAAATAAATAAAATCTTTTAAAAAAATGAAAAAATTGTCTGAATATCAATGCCATTTATTAAAACTTTTCTTAATTTAGCACTTATCTGTGTTATTAAAACAGCACAGAACATAGTAGATCAGGAACTAGTTACCTGTATATATCACTGGGAAATAACAGGTAGTGTTGAGTTATGAATTGGTAGTGTTTAGAATTGTCTGAGTGGTTTTTAAATCCAGTGGTCAATTCCCTCTGTCCACTATCACCTTCTTACCACTAATGCTATGAAGCCCCTGGTAGTGATGGGAAGTGGAGGGGTGGGTGGTATCTCAGGCATATGGGGCACTTTCTCACTGCTATAGGTCTATATAAATGACTTTCTGAGATGAAGGCTTGGATGCTGAATGTGTAGGCCCATGATATATATAGATATAGATATAGATGATATAGATATAGATAGATATAGATATAGATATAGATAGATATAGATAGATATAGATAGATATATCTATAGATAGATAGATAGATAGATATACTGTTTATATAGACATAGCATATGTACCAAATTCAGTTTATGTAAATATTTACGTACGTGAAAGATGGTGTTACAAATACAGTTGGATTTTTTCTTTAATGATGAAGCACTGTGATCATGAAAGAATAAAAAAAACAGGTTTATACACTCCTTTTATGTGTAATGAGTAAATTTCACAAACCACAAATTTAAAAATGTAAATATGTAGTGTTCTTTATTTTCTCTGATCAGGTTTAATTTCGTATTTAAGCCCGACGGAACTTGCTCCAGAATGAAGCTTAGTATTAGAAACTTAATCCTAGTCTGTTCAGTGAAAATTCTGTTAAAATCAGTGTTTTCTGTGTTTATTTTCACCTTTAAGTTTTGATTCAAATGTCATCTTCTCAAAGCAATCTTTCTTCACCTCTTCAAGATTATTCCCTATTTAATTAAAAAAAATTGCTCCCTATTTAAAATTATACATTTCCCCATGCTGCCTTTTCTCCTTTATTTTTCCCACAGCACTTACATCTTCTAACATACTATTGTTTTACACTTACTTTGTTTGTCTGATTCTGCATCAGAACAGAATTCCTATAGACTATTTTGTCCATGTTATTCAACGATATATATTAGTTTCTACAATAGGGCCTAAAACATTCAACCACTGAATGAGTATTTGTTGTAGAATTTGCATTCAATGTCTACCCCCCTCTTACCACGGGGGCTACCTGTGTTTGGGATACTCACCCATTGGGGAGGAGACATTGGACATTGGATCCATGGTCCATCTCCTTTGATTTTGCTGTCATGACTGAATTATGTCAAAGCAAACCAGAGCTGGACAGAAGTTAAAGCTGTAAAGGCAAATTTTATTCAGGAACTATTGCAATAGGGGAAGAGAGACCTCTGTATTAAACTGAACTCCATTCTGAATCCAACAAGGATGAATGGTGATTTATCGCCAAGGAGAAGTGTCAGGGGTGGGGGTGGGCAGTGGATAGAAGATTACTAATAGAAAACATCAAGGAGAAGGGGGATTCTGCAAAACGAATTTGATAGGATTCTTGTTGAAGGTAGACCCAGTAATAAGATGTCAGGAGTGGGAGATGAAGAATGTGATCTGATATCAAGGGTAGAGGATTTTCATTAAACTGATCCAGTAGGGTTCTTGCAAAAATGGAACTAATTGGAACAAGGACAGAGCCCAGGGTCAGAGTCCCAGTCCAAAAGAGGGCTCAGAGGAGCCTGACTCAAGTTTAGTCAGAGGACAATGTCTTTGTCAATTGTCTTCATTCATCACTACTGGCATCTTACGGGATGCCTGCTTTCTCCCACTGGTCTTTGGTAATGGGTCTACACAGGGGGTTTCTTCTTCTCATTTCTGTGAGTGCCCAGGTCATTGCTCTTCTTTTAGCTTCCTTTAAGCCTATTTAGGGAGTGCCAGAAACCTAAGAATACTCTTTCTGGCAATTTGGGTATTGCAGTCTGATGGTGGAGGGAGTAGGGAACATCACCTGTCAGCCTAGACTTGGTTGGTTGCCATATCTATTTTTCTGAAGTTGTGCTGTGCAGGGAAGGGGTTGTGTGTGAGAGATTCTAGCACCTGGCCATTTTCCTCAGTATGCACTGAGAAGCAAGGCAGAAATTCACCTTGGCCCTGGGATCTACCTGGTCTCTACCTGTAGGTGTGGGGGAGCTTTGGCTTTGGAAGCTTTAGGCTCTGGTACATGTCTGGGCAGGAGAAAGAGTCTTTATCTGGTTTTCCTCAAGTTTCAAGGCATCTGGGCTTGCTTTTTTGATATGCAGAAGCATAGCATTTGATATCAGACGGCCTTTTATCTAAAAGACTCTTGTCTCTGCAGTGAATTTTCAAAGCCTATTTTAAAAATCCAAAAGCCAAGAATGGCTTTCTTTGGTCTCTCTCTTGAGATGACCGCTTCTTGGGGCATCGGATACCTTGTGGTTTTCTTTCAAAGGGGCTGTGGAGTAGCGGAAGGCCTTGGAGTAAAAAGAAATTGATAAAAACGGATTTGGGGTGGCAGGGTGGGGAGGCCTCCCAGGCTCATCATCATATTACATTGACTTAAAAAACAAAGAAGTGAGGTAGTAGATAAAATAGATCCCTTGTCTGTTTCCTTTCGGATTTCTACATTGAAATTAACTCTCCTGTATTTGTTTTCTGGACAAGGGTTTTTGAATTCTCTCTCTCTCTCTCTTCGTTCTGTGACAATGTCAGCCCAGTATGCATTTTGAGTAGATGTGCTTCTAGCAAAACTTGTCCTTAATATCTCTGGTGTGCAGTCATCTGAGATTTTCCCATTTGTTCCAAGGTACTTGAAGGGCTGATTTGGTTTTGAAATTTACACCTAACATCCACTGAACTTGGACATAATCTTTTCATGTTTCCTGCACATCTTTCACAGTATAATGATTTCCAAGCTTCATTTAACCTGATTCCTACTAAACAAGTAAGCTGGAGAGGTTGGAGAGGCTAGAGAAAAAAAAAAGGGGGGGTTCTGCTTAATGTCTTTGGTATTCTGCCATGTTTTTTGTACACCACTTTAATTGCCCCTTTAGTGATATTATATTGAACACTTTTTTTCAAAGGCTCCTTTAGGAATACCTGCTTAGGAAAAATGTGGGTTAGGTGGGAGTGAAGCACAAAACTAAACTGCTGCTTAACATGACAGCTCATCAGTGGGGCCAAGTGCTGTCATTTTTTTGTTTGTGTGTTTGGTAATTTGATGCAGGTGAAACTGGCAGTTTGCCAGTTACGTTTTGCTTTATTTTTCCGGGCAAAAAGGTGCTTTAAAAAAGAAAATGAAGCCCCGTATATGTAGTTTATTAATCTTACTGTTTAAATTATTGCATTGTACACTACATCAAAATTGTGAGCTAATAACTGCAAAAGAATTTTGATACCTTAGAAAGTGAGTATATTGAATGTATTTATTTAGTTCCATATATATTCCTCGTACACTAAATCAGGATGATTGATGGAATGGGGACTTTGCATATTAAGGCAAAGGAAATTAAAAGGATGCCTACTAAGCAGATAGATTGCAGGAGAAAGATATCTGTTGACTGATTCTGGTAGAATGTTCCCAGGAAGCTCAAGAAGGTAGACTGTAACGCATGGATGTCTTTAATATGAACTGTGTGCATTTTGTGTTAACATAATTACTAATGATATTACTTTTCCCTATTACCTGGGCTATGAAATTCTACTTCCCAAGAATTGGTACAGCAGTCTTTGTTTCATTTCTTTTAAATTTCTGGAAATTAATCTGAAACTTTACTTGAAACCACTTAGCTTCCAAGGCTTGTATCAGTCACCTTTTACTCAAAAGGTTTGCTTTTTGTTCTATTTCAACCACAAGAAAATAACAGTTCCTATTAGCAGTTGGTTGATCTTTATGTACCTAATGAAACTATATAAGTAAGGTGAAATGCACATTATTTGCCAAAGTTCATTTATGCTCTTTAAAAAAAAATCTTGTTTTGATGTAGTGGTTTGATTCTTTGTCAACATGTACTACAAACAGAAAAAGAGTTCCATAAATCATTATTGATACTGATTCATAGTAGTTAGGCATTCATGATGTCAGCATTTTAATCAAATACAGTAGGTTGAAGTCTATGACTTTCAAAGATATTTATATTTGTTTTTACTGTAGACAGTTTGAAGTATAACAGTATGGAAGTAAGGTTCAGGTGAAATGGGAGTAGTGTAACTTTAATTTGGATGGAATTATTAGCCATTTAAAAGAATCACTTCATTGCTGTTGCAGCTTCTTGAGGTGAGAATATAAAAACTGCATTTTGGATTTTTCTGTTCTTTTGAGTGAGGCTTGGATGGCTATGTATTTTCCCCTTAGGACTGCCTTTGCAGTATCCCATAGGTTTTGGACCGTTCTGTTTTCATTCTCGTTGGTCTCCATAAATTGTTTAAGTTGAGTTTTGATTTCCTGGTTTATCGAATCATTCTTGAGCAGGATGGTTCTTAGTCTCCAAGTGTTTGAGTTTCTTCCAAATTTTTCCTTGTGGTTCAGTTCCAATTTCAAAGCGTTGTGGTCTGAGAATATTCAGGGAATAATTTCCATCCTTTGGTATCAGTTGAGACCTGTTTTGTGACCCAAAACATGGTCTATTCTTGAGAATGTTCCATGGGCATTAGAATAGAATGAGTATTCTTTGGTTCTGGGCTGTAGTGTTCTATATATGTCTATGAGGTCCAACTCGTCGAGTATGGCATTCAAAGCTCTTGTTTGTTTGCTGATTTTCTGCTTAGGTGCTCTGTCTATTTCTGATAGTGGAGTATTGAGGTCGCCTACTATTAACGTATTTTTATCTATATGTCTGTTTATTCTGGTTAAGAGTTGGCTTGTGTATCTTGCTGCTCCCCTGTTGGAGGCATATATATTTATAATAGTCATATCCACTTGTTGGATACATCCTTTAAGAATAATATAGTGTCCTTCTGTATCTCTAACTATAGTCTTTAGTTTAAAATCCAATCTGTCTGATATGAGAATTGCTACCCCAGCTTTCTTTTGAAGTCCATTGGCATGAAAGATGGTATTCCATCCCTTTACTTTCAGTCTGAATGTATCTTTAGGTTCACAATGAGTCTCTTGTAGACAGCAAATGGATGGGTCATGTCTTTTTATCCGATCTGCAACCCTGTGGCGCTTTATGGGAGGATTTAGGCCATTTACATTGAGACTGATTATTGAGAGATATGATTTTAATGATGCCATGCTGCTTGTAAAGTCTTTGTTTCTATAGATTGTGACTTTCTGTTCTGTATCACTCTTGGGGGCTTTTTACCTTTATAGAACCCCCCTTAATATCTCCTGTAGGGCTGGTTTCGTGGTTACGAAATTGGTCAATGACTGGCGATTCTGGAAGGTCTTTATCTCTCCATCAATTCTGAATGACAGCCTTGCTGGATAAAGGATCTTTGGCTGCATGTTTTTCTCTGAAAGAGCTTTAAAAATGCCCCAACCCTTTCTCTCATTCCAGGTCTGTGTAGACAGGTCTGATGTAATTCTGATGCCTTTGCCTTGGTACGTGAGAAATTTCTTTGCCCTGGCCGCTTTCAATACTGTATCGTTGGGTCTAATATTTGTGAATTGCACTATGACGTGACGTGGTGTAGGTTTGTCATGGTTGAGCTTGGGAGGGGTCCTCTCTGCCTCTTGGACACGAATGCGTGTTTCCTTTGCTAGATTAGGGAAGTTTTCAGCTACAATTCATCAAGATAAAAAGCTTCTGCACAGCCAAGGAAACAAGTAAAAAAAAACTAAGAGGCAGCCCACGGAATGGGAGAATATCTTTGCAAATGATACTACAGCTAAAAGACTGGTATCCAAGATCTACAAAGAACTTCTCAAACTCAATAAACGAGAAACAAATAAACAAATCATAAAATGGGCAGAAGATATGAACAGACACTTTTCCAATGAAGACATACAAATGGCTAACAGACACATGAAAAAATGTTCAACATCATTACCCATCAGGGAAATTGAAATCAAAACCACACTAAGATACCACCTTACACCAGTTAGAATGGCAAAAATTGACAAGGCAAGAAACAACAATTGCTGGAGAGGATGTGGAGAAAGGGAATCCTTCCTACATCATTGGTGGGAATGCAAGTTGGTACAGCCACTCTGGAAAACAGTGTGGAGGTCCCGTAAAAAACTAAAAATTGAGCTACCCTATGAGCCAGCCATTGCACTACTGGGTATTTACCCCAAAGATACAGATGTAGTGAAGATAAGGGCCATATGCACCCCAATGTTCATAGCAGCTCTGTCCACAATAGCTAAATTGTGGAAGGAGCCGAGATGCCCTTCAACAGATGACTGGATTAAGAAGTTGTGGTCCATATATACAATGGAATATTATTCAGCTATCAAAAAGAACGATTTCTCAACATTTGCTGCAACATGGACGGCACTGGAGGAGATAATACTAAGTGAAATAAGTCAAGCAGAGAAAGACAATTATCATATGGTTTCTCTCATCTATGGAACATGAGAACTAGGAAGATCAGTAGGAGAAGAAAGGGATAAAGAAAGGGGGGTAATCAGAAGGAGGAATGAAGTATGAGAGACTATGGACTCTGAGAAACAAACTGAGGGCTTCAGAGGGGACGGGGGTGGGGGAATGGGATGGGCTACGATGGGTAGTAAGGAGGGCACGTATTGCATGGTGCACTGGGTGTTATACGCAACTAATGAATCATCGAACTTTACATAAAAAACCAGGGATGTACTGTATGGTCACTAACAAAATAAAAAAAAAATTAAAAAAAAAGAATCACTTGAACCTTCAAATCCTTTCTTGCACAGGGTTATTTAGAAAAGTAAAATAGGGATGCCAGGGTGGCTCAGCCGTTAAGCGTCTGCCTTCGGCTCAGGTCATGATCCCAGGGTCCTGGGATCGAGCCCCACATCAGGCTCCCTGCTCAGCGGGGTGCCTGCTTCTCCCTCTCACACTCCCCTTGCTTGTGTTCCCTCTCTTATGTCTCTCTCTGTCAAATAAATAAATAAATAAATAAAATCTTAAAAGAAAAGTAAAATGAATTGTAGTCTACATCTGATAGTGAGCGTGAACTAATTAATTACTGTGCTGTTTTAAATCAACAGTTGCAAATACATCTCCATGGGTTTACATTGTGATCACAGATGAAAGCAGCTCTTGTAGCTGTTCCATGTAGGAAGGGAAAAATTTAGAAAATCAGGAGAAACGTGTATGTCCTATATTATTGAGCTTTACACCTAAGTAGAACTCATCTATAATGTTTGACTGGGAAGGACCTCCTTCCCATCCTCCACCTTTTAACATACACCCTCCATTCTATATAAGATATTGTGGGAGGTCTACCATTAAAATCGGTTGCCAGAGAGGATTATTCCTCTTTTCAGATGTACACATCACTCATTAAGATGGCTTAGGCTTTAATCAGGTTTTTATGGATTAGTTTCAAAAGTCTGTCCTGGGTGTCTCCTCTGTGTGATGGCGAGGAGGGCTCAGGTCCATTGGAAAATGGGAGAAGAAAGAATTGTGTGCTGTTGGGCTACCCCATGCTGGCGATTGTGGGGAAATCGGGAGGGGACGGCATCAAGCAGAGACAGGAAGATAGTACAGTAGAGAGGACAGTTCTTTGTCATTGCTCCTAACGCTGCTTCCAACTTGGAAATTAGACCCTGCCAGTTTGATTATGTCAGTGCATTGGAAATGTATTGGGGGCCCTTTCTTGAAAAAAATATTTTCTAAATGAGAACTTATATATAGCCTGTGCTTACACTTTACAGATTTATCTATTTATAATCAGAATTCTGTAACATACAGTGATTTGTACGAGCAATTAAAAAATCCTATGCGGGATGCCTGGGTGGCTCAGTCTGGTTAAGTGTCTGCCTTCGGCTCAGATAATGATCCTGGGGTCCTGGGATCGAGTCTCGCATTAAGCTCTTTGCTCAGCGGGGAGCCTGCTTCTCCCTCTGCCTGCCGCTCCCCCTGCTTGTGCTCTCTCTCTGACAAATAAACAAATAAAATCTTTTTTAAAAAAGTAAAAAATCCCATGTGGCTTCTTTATTATTTATATATATATATATATATATATATATATATATAGTTAATTACCCAACCATGCAGAATTCTGATTTAAAACAGAACAAAATTTCTCATCTATAAATGTAGCTTGTGATGTAAATTGAATGACATAAGGCCGTAATTAGCCATAATTGTTACAATTGCCAGACTAATCTAATCTGCTTAAACAAAACAAAATAGTTCTAATACTTTTGTCTATAGATAAATGATTTATAAAATACAAGATATCTTATAATGAAATAGTAACTAAGGCAATCTCAGCTTTCTTCATGCTTAAAAATGATTTATTGCTATACCACATCGATTCATTCAACATATTTTTATTGAATGCCTACCATGAATCAGAAACTATTCTCCATTTTGTGTATAGCAAGGAACAAAGCAGTGGAACTCCCTACCATAAAGAAGCTTACCTGGTAGTTCTGCTAGCCATAGCCCAAAATACTTAAAAGAAAAAAGATGACATAGTTTTATCTCAGCATTTTCTCATGTTCTGATCTTTTGTTTAATTTGGCATAATTTGGTGAATTTTCTATGTACAAAGGAGAATCTTTGAGATGAAGATGCATGTACCTTTATATTAATTTGGCATATAAAGTTAATTTTTTAAATTTAAATTCAATTAGCCAACATATAGTACATCATTAGTTTCAGATACAGTGTTCAGTAATTTATCAGTTGCGTATAATACCCAGTGCTCATCACATCACATGTCCTGCTTAATGCCCATCAGCCAGTTACCCCATCCCCCCACCCACCTCCCCTTCAGCAGCCCTCAATTTGTTTCCTAGAGGGAAGAGTGTCTCATGATTTTTCTCCCTCTCTGGTAACCTCCCATTCAGTTTTCCCTCCCTTCCCCTGTGAACCTCTACGCTGTTTCTTATATTCCACATATGAGTAAAACCATATGATAATTGTCTTTCTCTGACTGAGTTATTTCGCTCAGCATAATACCCTCCAGTTCTATCCACATCAATATAAATATTCATCCTTCCTGATGGCTGAGTAATATATATGTGTGTATATATGAATACACACACACACACACACACACACACACACACACACACACCACATCTTCTTTACCCATTCATCTGTTGATGGACATCTTGGGTCTTTCTACAGTTTGGCTATTGTAGACATTGCTGCTATGAACATTGGGTTACAGGTGCCCCTTCAGATCACTACATTTGTATCTTTGGGGTAAATACATAGTAGTGCAAGTGCTGGGTCATAGGGTAGCTCTATTTTTAACTTCTTGAGGAACCTCCACACTGTTTTTCAGAGGGGCTGCACCAGCTTGCATTCCCAACAATGGTGTAAGAGGGTTCCCCTTTCTCTGCATCCTCGCCAACATCTGTTGTTTCCTGAGTTGTTAATTTTAGTCTTTCTGACTGCTGTGACGTGGTATCTCATTGTGGTTTTGATATGTATTTCCCTGATGCCAAGGGATGTGGAGCAGTTTTTCATGTGTCTGTTGGCTTCTTATTTGTATGTCTTCTTTGGAGAAACATCTGTTCATGTCTTCTGCCCCTTTCTTGACTAGATTATTTGTTTTTTTGGGGTGTTGAGTTTGATAAGTTCTTTATAGATCATGGACACTAGCTCTTTATTTGATATGTCATTTGCAGAAATCTTCTTCCATTCTTCCATTCCATAGGTTACCTTTTAGTTTTGTTGACTGTTTCCTTGCTGTGCAGAAGCTTTGGATCTTGATAAAGTCTCCAAAATTCATTTTTGCTTTTGTTTCCCTTGCCTTTGGAGACATGTCTAGCAAAAAGTTGCTGTGGCCAAGGAAACAGAAAATGCTGTGTTGTTTTCTGGTATTTTGATGGATTCCTGTCTCACATTTAGGTCTTCCATCCATTTTGAGTTTATCTTTGTGTGGTGTAAGAAAATGGTCCAGTTTCATTATTCTACATGTGGCTGTCCAATTTTCCCAGCACCATTTATTGAAGAGACTGTCCTTTTTCCATTGGATCTTCTTTCCTGCCTTATTAAAGATTAGTTGACCATAGAGTTGAGAGTCCATTTCTGGATTCCCTATTCTGTTGCATTGATCTATGCATCTGTTTTTGTACCAATACCATACTCTCTTGATAATTTAGCTTTATAATACAGCTTTAAATCTGGCAATGTGATGCCACGAGTTTTGGTTTTCTTTTTCAACACTCCTCTGGCTATTCAGGGTCTTTTCTGGTTCCCTACAAATTTAGGATTATTTGTTCCAGCTCTATGAAAAAAGTTGGTATTTTGGTAGGGATTACGTTGAATGTATAGATGGCCCTAGGTAACATAGACATTTTAACAATATTTATTCTTCTAGTCATGAGCATGGAATATTTTTCCATTTCTTTGTGTCTTCCTTAATTTCTTTCATTAGTGTTCTGTAGTTTTTAGAGTACAGATCCTGTCTCTTTGGTCAAGTTTATTCCTAGATATCTTATGGTTTTTGGCACAATTGTAAATGAGATCAACTCCTTAATTTATCTTTCTTCTATCTCCTTGTTAGTGCATAATGCACATAATGCAACTGATTTCTGTGCATTGATTTTATATCGTGCCACATTGCTGAATTCTGTATGAGTTCCAGCAATTTTGGGGTGGAGTCTTTTGATCTTTTTCCACATAAAGTATCACATCATCTGAGAAGAGTGAGTTTGACTTCTGTATTGCCAGTTTGCATGCCTTTTATTTCTTTTTGTTATCTGAATNNCGAGGCTAGGACTACTAGTACTATTTTGAACAACAATGGTGAGAGTGGGCATCCCTGTCGTGTTCCTAACCTTAGGGGAAAAGCTCTCAGTTTTTCCCCATTGAGAATGATATTTGCTGTGGGCTTTTCATAGATGGCTTTTATGATATTGAGGTATGTTCCCTCCATTCTTACACTGTGGACAGTTTTAATTAAGAAAGGATTCTATATTTTGTCAAATGCCTTTTCTGCATCAGTTGAGAAGATTATATGGTTCTTGTCCCTTCTTTTATTAATGTGATGTATCACGTTTTTTTCTTCCAGTCCATGAGCATGGAAAGTTTTTGTGAATGTTTGTGATTTGTGAATGTTGAACCACACTTGCAGCCCAGGAATAAATCCCACTTGGTCATGGTGAATAATCCTTTTAATGTACTGTTGGATCCTGTTGGCTAGGATCTTGGTGATTATGTTGGTATCCATGTTCATAAGGGATATTGGTCTGTAATTCTCCTTTTTGATGGGGTCTTTGTCTGCTTTTGGGATCAAGGTAATGCTGGCCTCAAAGAATGAGTTTGGAAGTTTTCCTTCCCTTTCTATTTTTGAAACAGCTTCAGAAGAATAGGTGTTAGTTCTTTTTAAATGTTTGGTAGAATTCCCCTGGAAAGCCATCCGGCCCTGGGCTCTTGTTTCTTGGGAGATTTTTTTATTACTATTTCAATTTCCTTGCTGGTGATGGGTCTGTTCAGGTTTTCTATTTCTTCCTGTTTCAATTTTGGTAGTTTTTACATCTCTAGGAATGCATCCATTTCTTCCAGATTGCTTAACTTGTTTGCATATAGTTGCTCATAATATGTTCTTATAATTGCACGTATTTTTTCAGTGTTGGTTGTGATCTCTCCTCTTTCATTCATGATTTTATTTATTTGTGTCCTTTCTCTTTTCTTTTTGATAAGTCTGGCTAGGGGTTTTGGTTTTGTTGATCTGTTCTACTGTTCTTTTGGTTTCTATTTCTTTGATTTCTGCTCTAATCTTCATTATTTCTCTCCTCCTGCTTGGTTTAGTCTTTATTTGCTGTTCTTTCTCCAGTTCCTTTAGGTATAAGGCTAGCTTACATATTTGAAACTTTTCTAATTTTTTGAGAAAGATTTGTATTGCTATGTACTTCCCTCTTAGGGCCACCTTTGCTGCATCCCAAAGGTTTTGAACAGTTGTGTTTTCATTTTCATTTGTTCCCATGAATTTTTAAAAAAATTCTTCTTTAATTTCCTGGTCGAGTCATTAATTCTTTAGTAGGATGCTCTTTAACCTCCAGGTGTTTGAGTTCCTTCCAAATTTTCTCTTGTGAATGAGTTCAAGTTTCAATGCATTGTAGTCTGAAAATATGCAGGGAATAATCCCAGTCTTCTAGTTCTGGTTGAGGCCTGATTTGTGACCCAGTATGTGATCAGTTCTGGAGAATGTTCCATGTGCACTTGAGAAGAATGTGTATTCTGTTTCTTTAGGATAAAATGCTCTGTATATATCTGTGAAGTCCAACTGGTCCAGTGTGTCATTCAAACCCCTTATTTCCTTGTTGATCTGCTTAGATGAGCTGCCCATTGATGTGAGTGGGGTGAAGTCCCCTACTATTATTGTAATATTATCAATGTGTTTCTTTAATTTTGTTATTAATTGGTTTGTATAGTTGGCTGCTCCCAAATTAGGAACATAAATATTTATAATTGTTAGATCTTCTTGTTGGATAGACCCTTTAAGTATGATATAGTGTCCCTCTTCATCATTTACTACTGTTTGGTTTAAAATCTTATTTGTCTGATAGGAGGATTGCTACCCCAGCTTTCTTACGATGTCCATTGTCATGATAAATGGTTCTCCACCCCCTCACTTTCAATCTGGAGGTATCTTTAGGTCTAAAATCCATCTCTTGTAGGCAGCATATGGATTGGTCTTGCTTTTTTATCCAATCTGATACCCTCTGTCTTTTGATTGTAGCATTTAGCCCATTTACATTTAGAGTAGCTATTGAAGGATATGAATGTAGTGTCATTGTATTACTTGTAAAGTCCCTGTTTCTCTAGATTGTCTGTTTCTTTCTGGTCTATGTTACTTTTGGGCTCTCCCTTCACTTACAGGATCCCCTTTAATATTTCTTGGGGGGGCTGGTTTAGTGATCACTGATTCTTTTATTTCTGTTTGTCCTGAAAGCTCTTTATCTTTCCTTCCATTCTGAATGACACATTATCTGGATAAAGCATTCTTAGCTGCATGTTTTTCTAATTTAGTACCATGAATATATCATGCCAGCCCTTTCTGGCCTGCCACATCTCTGTGGATAGGTCTGATGCCAGTCTAATGTTTCTATCATTGTAGGTTAAGGAGTTCTTGCCTCAAGCTGCTTTCAGGATTTTCTCTTTATCTCTGAAATTCGCATGCTTCACTATAATATGTTGGGGTGTTGATCTATTTTTATTGATTTTGTGGGGCATGCTCTCTACCTCTTGGACTTGAATGCCTGTTTCCTTCCCCCAGATTAGGAAAGTTCTCAGCTATGATTTGCTCAACTATACTTTCTGTCCCGCTCTCTCTTTCTTCTTTCTCTGGGACCAAAATAATTCTAATATTGTTTGCTTTATGGTATCGTTGATTTTTTGAAGCCTCCCTTCATGATCCATTACTTGTTTTTCCCTCTATTCCTCAGCTTCCTTCCTTTATGTCATCTTGTCTTCTATGTCACTGACTCTGTCTTCTGCCTCATTTACCCTAGCTGTTAGAACACCCAATTTAGAATGTATCTCAGTTAAAGCATTTTTAAATTTCAGCCTGATTAGATTTTATTTCTGCACTTAGAGATTCCCTGTGTCTTTTATGCTTTTTTCAAGCCCAGCTAGTAACTTTATAATTGTTATCCTGAATTTCAACTCTGATAGTTTACTTATATCCATATTGTTTAGATCTGTGGCAGAGAGTATTACTTCGTGTTCTTTCCTTTGTTGTGAGTTCCTCCTTCTAGTCATTTTGCCCAGAGAAGAATGGATGAACGAGAGAAAAAAATCAAAAATACCAACTACAACCCAAACGAAATACCTACTAGACAAATCTGAAGACGTCAGAAACCAAAAAAGAAAAGAAAAAGAAACAAATGGGGGTTGGGGGTGGAGAAGAGAGAATATAATTTCCCAGGTGGACAAAACAGGGTGATCCAGTTGGTCCTGGGTGTATTTTGCTCTGTTTGTTAGAAAACCCTAAATTCCAAAATTGCAAAGAAAGCAAAACTTATATACATACAAAAATAAAATTGAATACAATGAAAGGAAGCCAAAAAGGAAGAATATACCTATAAAATGTAAATGTAAAAATGAAAGGTAAAAAAAAAGACTTAAAAACAAAGAGTTGATAAAATAAGAAACTAGCTGAAAAGGAAAAAAAAGAAAAGTAAAATTTTAAACTGAAAGATAAAAGAATCATGAGAAATAAATTTCAAATTCTAAATACTACTTTCTCCTAGCACTGGAGTTTTGCAGTTCTGTGTGCTTGGTAAACTTGGTAATCCCCTGATGTTATAGCTGTTCTTCTGGGGGAGGGGGCTGCTGCACTGATTCTCAGGGGTCTTGGCCTGGGCGGAGTTGCACCACCCCTTGCCAGGGGGCTGGGCTCAATGTAAGCTGCTTTGGGTTGCTCTATGTGGCTTTTGTCCCCTGAAGGCTTTCTGAGCCCCATTAGAGGATGAAAATAAAAATGGCCCCATTCTGATCTCCAGCCCTGGAACTTGACCCCCTAACTTCAGTAAACCCTCAGGGAAAAACAGTCTTCACTTTTGTGTGCACCTAACTCTGGAGACGCCTGCGAAGCACATCGTGCTTATCCTCCTGGGGGAGAGAGGAGGGTTCTCACGGGCCTGCCACTTACAGGGCCCTGATCTGAGAGCAGTTGCCTGATTGTACTGCCATTCACGGTTTATGGCAAATGGAGCTGAGAGCCCACTCCTGGGCTCACTGACCATAACCAGTTTCCCTGCTCCAATGCTTGGGAACTTTGCCAGCTCAGGCACCCTCATTCTTTCCATGACCCTGGGGATCCTGAGACCACACTGTCCTACCTAGGATTTTGCCCTGCTTTGCCAGCTGAGCACCTTTCAGGCAAGGATGACTGTCACTGGAGCAGATTTTTAAAAGTACTGATTTTGTGCTCCGGGGCTCTATCACTCTCTGGTAGCTGGCTTACAGAGACTCCCTCCCCCTGCTGTTTATCTTCCAATATAGCCCCTCTGATTCACTTCTCTGCACCTCCTACCTTTCCAAAAGTGGTCGCTTTTCTATTTGTAGAATTCCGGCAATTCTTTTCTTAATCTCAGTTTGAATTCTTACGTTTTTCAGAACGATTTGATAGTTATCTAGCCAAATGCAAGGCACCAGATGAAACAAGTTTCCCTACTCTTCTGCCATCTTGCTTCCCCCCACTAATTCTTTAAAAAACTATAGATGTAAAGGCTGATTACCTGCCATGCACTATTTCAAGTATAATGGCAGTTAGAAAAATGGATTAGAAACAAATCCTGACCTCCAGGCCTAGTTGATTATAGGGAATATAACAACAGAAGAATGGAAAGAAGCAGCTATAAAATATGTTTTGTTGGAATCTCAGTAATTAAGTAGAATGAAGTGACTCTGTATGTCTGTAGGGAGCAGGGCAGTATTATTGCCCGAATATGTACATACTGAAAATTTTACATTTTCAATTTTATATTTTTTCTGAAAGATGAAAACCTAAACTCATTTTAGTCCTCTCTCTCCATTTCAGAGTATGGAAGTAGTCTCTTACTTGTAAGAGTTCCTTAAAATCCAGGCCTTAATAATTTTTTAGATGGTTAAATACCTGGGATCTTCTATTCTCTTATCCAGAGGCTTCCTAAATTATACAACTAGGAAAGGCAAATAAAATAATTTATAAATGCATTAAAATTTCTCTATAAAATAATGAACAGCTAGTATCTGTAAGTATCCTGTAAATATTAAAATTAATATAACATTTAAAAGTTGAAGAAAATGAGACTAGGAAGAGAAATCCATCAGATGTTTTCATTGGTAACCAATATTTTGGTTTGTACTATAGAAAAGCCTCAACAGTTAGGGACTCAATAAATCCTTCTCAACTTTGAGAGATAGGTAAGTTGTCTCATTTCACTTTTATTGGCATAAAAATGAAGACCAAGATTGTGTGGTCTTTCTATCTAATGAGTTATTAGCTTAAGTGAAACGTTCCAGGCTTGCTAACCAGTGGTAACCACTGTGGTTAAACAAACCATTAGAAGTAGGTTGGGGCCATTAAAAAGACTGTTATAGGGATTTTTAAGCTTTGACTTTTTCAAAAAGGCCAATGATATATTTCTTTTGTTTTGCTTTGTAGTTACCAGCTGACAAGTGGGTATAAGCCTGCCCCAATGGACCTGAGCTTCATTAAACTCACCCCATCTCAGGAAGCGATGGTGGACAAGTTGGCAGAAAATGCCCATAATGTGTGGGCCCGGGATCGAATCCGGCAGGGCTGGACTTACGGCATCCAACAGGTACATGGGAATTTAGCTTATGGAGGCTGAGATTTGCTTGCGTGGTGATCAGCATAATTCCTAACAGGAGAGGTGAGGATGATGACTGTTTTGAACCTCACATATATGTCTTAATGTACATATTTCCAGTTCAGTGCTGGACTCCAGAAGTCAGATGACTGTAACCCTCAGTGTTCCCATGAGGTACACGGTGACTTTTAATCAGAACAGTGATTTATAACGTGGTTTCATGGCATTTCTCTCTCTGAGGTTGTATTTAAGGAGAACCTTCTGAAATATGAGAAGGTTGAGATGAAAGAATAATAAAAGAGGTCCCAGTTCCTCATTTGAACCCCCCGGGGCCAGATGAATGTCAGAACCCAGATACCTTTCAGCTTCCAGGATGGCACTACGGTGATGTGGTCTGTGTTTCTTAGCGCTCTCAGCAGGACAGCGGAATGCGAAACACTGTTCAGCACAGTGTAGGCATGATGACACCGAGAGAGATAAATAAGCCTATAAACAGGCTTGCAGCAATTCAGATCATGCTTTACCACCAACTGAGTTTCTGTTGAACTTAGTAAAGGACGAGTTTTCTGAGGTTTCTGGATGTCAGAGGCACGGATCTCTGTTAGTGGTGGTGCTGGCGGGATGACTAACGGTCACTGAGTACGTCCTGAGGGGGCAGTGCAGAGGGGCCAAAGAGCAAATATGGGCCTCACCTCTGAGTCACTGTGCAACCCCCGGCAGCCTCCTTAAATTCTCCGCACCACTGTTTTCCTCATCAGTAGGGGATTTAATGTCACCGTATGACTTCATGTCTGAGAAAGGCTCAAAGCCATGCCCGGGCCAGACCAAACGAGCACAGCCATTTACTGTTCAGTTAGATGGCCGTCCCCATGTCTAGGGTTTTGCACACATTCTCTTTAACTCTGACAACAGTTCCGTGAGGGAGGGATAATTTTTATTCCCAGTTCACATATGGTGCCCGGGGAGCCCTCGCGGGAGCAGTTTGCCCAGGGCTACACAGTTAGCAGGTGGCAGACCCTGCTTGGGATCGAGCCTTCTGACTCCAGAGCCCAAACTCTTCACTTCCTTGTTGCAGTGCCTCTTGCTAGCTCACTTTGGGCTGCTTTTACTTAACATTTTTCAGGAATAAAATGGATTCTTACTTACAGGCTTAGGCTGTGGTCCAGGATACAGCCTAAGTGTTCATTTGAAAAAAAATGAACTTCGAAAATCCTTCCAAGCCAGTGACTTTTTGCTACTGGGAAGGCTAAAGAAAAATTGAAGAGCCTTGATGTGCCTCATAAAATATATTTTTATATTGAATTAAGCTGGTCGTAACTGATGAGAATGTCAACACTACATCTGCTCCAGCATTGTGTGTGTGTGTGTGTGTGTGTGTGTGTGTGTGTGTGTGTGTGTGGTGAGAGAACCTGAACCTTATACCCCAGACGGATCAGGGGTCCACACTGGCTCTTTGCCAGAGGAGGGCTTCCTTGCCTTGAAGACCACGTAGCTCTGTCAGACAAACCAGAATTTCCCTGAGGTCCCTCTGTTCCTGGGCGGGGGCGGGGGGAGTGCTCCTTCCTGTGCATGCGGTTCCTCAAGGCTGTGTTTGAGCCTGCCAGAACTCTCATTTGAATCATTTCCCCATTCCTTCCCCCAGGCCGCACCCCATCCCTGCATCCCCACTGACGTAGCCCATGTTTGCCGGATTACTTGAAGGAGTGTTGTCTTGAATTTTCCATCGCCTTCTTGTTAACGTAATCTAGTTTAGAACTTCATTGAAAGTCCTTTAAAGCAGTTTCCTTGAATTACCTCTTCTCTGTCTGTCTAGCACAGCTGCTTTCAAACATGAGTGTGCATCGACTCCCCTGGGGAGCTCCTTTTCACAAAGTCCCAGGACACCATCTCTAGAGAGGATGAGCCATTCAAGGCTTCAGACTTTCTGTAGAGGAAAAGTTTGGGGGCTAAAACCACATTGAAAGAGAGGAGTTGCAGGGTCATGTTTACACCATTGGTTTATTTGGGGTGGCTTTGGAGTGGTGCTCCCAGCCTAATGACCTAGGTGATCTTGACTCCCGGTGTGTCAGTCCATGTTCACGTATTCAGGAGCAGGTATTTAGTACAAATGTGTAGAGAGGGGAGAAGACCGTATGAAAAGCTGTCCTTGCTCCTACCGAACCAAGACAAACCCCTTCCACCATGTAGCGTATTTGTTTCGAGAAGCTTGGGAGGTCCCACAGCCTCCTCACTCTTAGTCACGCTCAGGTTAACCTGAGAATTGGGAATGCTTCCTGAAATATGGAAAGTCCGGCCAAATCTGCAGCAGAGTCTCAGGGAGTGGATGGAAGGAAGTGATTTCTTTTGCCAGGATAGTGGGATCGCCTACTTTCTTGCTTTGCCAACACCAGTTCCACCATATTTAAACCTGGAGCCTCTTTTGTCATAAATAAATTGTCAGTTTTTTAGGTATTTCAGTACTTCTGCTATTAACTCGTTTCACAGGTTGATGGAGTCACCCTAATGCATGTTGTTCAGGCTCTTTGAGTTTATAGAACAGCTGTCTACAACACGCTGGGTTTTTCCGAGAAAGAGACAGCAGCCGTATGTTGTTTGTAGGCTAAAATCACTGAGAGGTGACCAGTGATCATTGGGCTGTTCTTGTAACAAAGACTTGTCTGTCAATTGTGCAAGGAAATTCTTTTTTCTCTAAATTCGCCCGTTGCCCTGTGACCCCTGCAGATGGAAGGTGGTTGAAGAGATCCTTCCAGTTGGCTTTTGTTGTTGCCATTTTTTACTTTTTCTTCAGCTGGGGAGGGCCTGCAGTTACTCATTTGATTCCATCTTTTATATTGCTCGGGGTCCATAACTTCTGTAATCTGAGAAGACCAAGGGGGTGGGGGAGGGGCAGCTTTTACCTCCTTGGCTTCACATTCTATTGTATTTGGCGGCCATCTCATCACCAAAACGATTGTTTTAGTACTGCTTTGATGACCAACACCTTTCCTCTTCCTGTAGGATGTAAAGAACAGGAGAAACCCTCGCCTGGTGCCCTACGCCCTTCTGGATGACCGCACCAAGAAATCCAATAAGGACAGCCTCCGTGAGGCTGTGCGCACGCTGCTGGGGTATGGCTACAACCTGGAGGCACCAGATCAGGATCCCGGTATTGTTTTTCAAAGATTTTTTTTATTTATTGGAGAGGGAGAGAGAGATAATGAGAGAGAGCACGGGCAGGGGGAGGGGCAGAGGGAGAGGAAGAAGCACACTCCCCACTGAGCAGGGAGCCCGATGCGGGACTCGATCCCAGCACCCTGGGATCATGACCTGAGCTGAAGGCTTCACCGACTGAGCCATCCAGGGACCCAGAATCATGGTATTTTGGTTTTCCTTTCTTCCTCTTGGGTTGCAAAGTTGTGTAGTAGTTCTTCAAAGCCAAATAACGAAAAGGAGGGGAGTACAAGATGAGTCCTTCGGGATGTCATCTGGTTTGTAATTTGTGGTTTAGAGCATTTTTTTCCTGAAGGACACTTGAGGGATTAGACTCATCTCTTAATAGTGTGTCTCAGGACCACAGTGATTCTGCCGGGGGAAGAAACGGGGTTAACCTTCCCTAAGAGTTTGAGATGAGCAGTTAACTCTCTTAACTCTGGTATTGCCCCCACCCGACCCCACCAGTTCTTCTTCAAAAGAGTTGGTTTAGTTGTTTAGCTAGTGTCTTCTGAACCTTCATTATTTATACTCCTACCTACAGGCAGTATTAACTAATTAGTGCAATATTTTGCTTTAAGATAAGCACATTAGGGTGGGCAGTCAGTAAATCTGTGTTGAAGAAATGGGTTTTCAGAGGTTTTATAAAGAACACATTTCCCTTAAATAATACCTTGTAAGTATATGGTTTAAAATATCAATTCCTTTATCCTTTGCTTGAAGTTTGAGTTAGTATGAATATCTATATTTTGAAATTGGCAAAGTGAAATAAACAATGTATGTTTCCTTATAGTGCCTATATTTTTTGATAGAAAGTTTTTAAAAATGTATCCTAAATATTCTCTAAGGACTAGTATTTTCAGTGTTGTACCTGTGCATAGAAATCCAGGCTGTAAGTAGTAATAATAGCTAACGTTTATGTAGTGCTTTCGTGTGCAGCAAGTGTTTCTAAGACCTTTACAATTACATAATCATCGCAGTAGTAACCCTGTGGGGGTGGTCCATGCAGTATGCTCAGTTTACAGATTAGGAACCTGACATTCAGAGACTTCCCTGCCTTTCCATTCACTAGGTTGTATATGCAGAATTCCATCCCCAGGCATTCTGACTCCAGAGTTCAATCCGTGCAGTTGATTCAGTATGTAGTTAACATTTAATAGCTCTTACTAGATACTGAACCCTTACATTTGCTCAAATAAAATGAGATATTTCCTTGATAACAGTAATATTCATAATCATAATATAACTCCTTATTTTATCTTGAGGTCAGTTTCATAGCAACAAATATTTGGTTGACCCTTATGAACCAGATGCTACCAGGTATGAAAGGTACCAGGATCCCTGTCTTAAAGAGTCTGTAGTCCACATGACCACTGGAATGGAAATACATAATACAAGGCTTCTAAGCTAAGATGTAACAGAATTACTGAATAGTATTCTCTTCTAATAAACTGTAAGTTTTTTTATCCATGCTTCCATTGATGAAGATTTGGGTTGTTTCCAGGTTTTGGCTATTATGAATAAAATTGCTATGAACACTTGTAGAAAGACTTTGTGAAGTCTTAGACTTTTCATTTCTCTTTAGGTAAATATCTAGGGAGTAAAATTAATGAATCATGGGACAGATATAGTCTTTATAAGAAGATTCCAGATGGTTCTGTGAAGTTACTCCCATGACATTGTATGAGGGTGCCAGTTGCTCCCACATTCTGGCCAAGAATTGGTAGTGAATCTTTCTGATTTTAACCATTCTGGTAGATGCAAAATGGGATCTTACAGTTTTAATTCTCATTCCTCTTGTGAATAATAATGTTGAAATTTTTTCTTGTACTTTTTGGCCATTGGTATAAGTATTTTTTTTTCAAATCTATATCCATTTAAAATATTCGGTTGTTTTGTCTTCTTTTTATTGAATTGTAAGTATATGTAATTGTATATATTTTATACACATACGCACACACACACACACACACAAATTTTCTGGATATAAGGACTATGTCAGATACTGGAAATAATTCCTCACAGTTTGTGGGTTGTGCTTTCATTTTCTCAGTGAAATCTTTCAGAGAGCAGAACATTCTTAATTTTAATGAAGTCCATTTACGATTTTTTCCCCTTTATGGTTGTATATTTTATGTCCTGAGAAATCTTTACCTATGCAAAAACAAAGATTTTCTCTTGTGCTTTCTTCTAGAAGTTATATTATTTTATTTTTCATTTAGGTCTGTAGTCTAATTTGAGTTGGGTTTTGTTTGTGATGAAAGACTAAGGTCAAGATTCATTTTTGTCCAGATAGATATCCAGCTGTCTCGGCATCATTTATTGGAACAAATTATCCTTTCCTCATTAAATTACTGTGGCACCTTTGTCAAGTATCTATTGCCCATTGGGTTCTATTGATCTGTATGTCTATCCTTAAGTCAATACCACACTACTGTCTTTATTATGGTAACCTTATAACAAATCTTAAAATCAGGTAGGGTAGGTCCTCTAACTTTTTCTTTAAGAGGTTTTTCAGTCTCCTTTTTTCCTTGCATTTCTTTATGAATTTTAGATTCCACTTGTAAATTTGGTTTTGGTGAGATTACAGTGGACTTTGTCAGTCAATTAGGGGAGAATAGACATTTTAACAATATTTAATCTACCAGTTCATGAATGTGGCCTATCTTTCCATTTATTTTGGTCCTCTTTAGTTTGTCTCCTACTTTCAGAGTGGAGGTCTCACCCATTATTTTTTAGAGGTATCTGATATTTTGGAAATATGATAAATGAAATTAGTTTTCATTTCACTTCATCTTCCAGTTGTTTACTGTGAATATGAGAAACACAGCATGTATATATTATTATTACATCCTGTGGTCTGACAGAATTCATCTTACATTTTTTCTTTCTTTTTGTCTTTTTTTTGTGTGTGTAAAGCATATAGGTTTTTCTACCTACATAACCATGATGTCTCCCCCCTCTCCCCACAAAAAAATTTTTACTTTTTCCTTTATAATTATCATGCCTTTTTGTCTTTTGACTTATTGAACAGGAAAAGACTTACAGTGTTTAACAGAAGGTGTGAGAGAGGTTATCCTGCCTTGTTGCCAGTCTTAAGGGAGAAAGTCGTAATGTTTCACTAGGAAGTATGATCTTAACTGTAGGTCTAGATGCCCTTTATCACAGTGAAGAAATTCCTTTTTCTTCCTAGTTTGTTGGGAGCTTTTATCATGAATGGGATGTTGAATGTTGAAGTCTGTCAGATACTTATTTTTTTTTTGCCATTCATTGAGATGGTTATATATTATTCTCCTTTATTCTTCTAATATTGTGAATAACATTGATTTTTTTAATGTTAGAGTTTGCATTCCTGGTATAACTCTACCTGGTCATGGTGTATTATGCTTTTTTATATATAGCTGGATTCTATTTGCTATTTTGTTAAGGAATTTTGTATATATGTCATAAGGAATACTGGTATGTAATTTCCTTTTCTTGCAACATCTCTTTGTCAGTTATTGATATGAGAGTAGTAATGGCTTCATGATATAAGTTAGGAAATGTTCCCCCTGTTTTCTGATTTTGGGTTAGTTTTTTATTCTTACTTAAATGTCTTATAGAATTTATCATTAAAACTGGGCATATAGTTTTATCTTTAGGAAATGTATTTGATTATGAATTCAATTTCTTTAATAATTATGGAAGATATTTAGATTTTCTATTTCTTCTTATGTCACTTTTGATAAGTCATACTTTTTCAATAAGTCCGTTTCATTTAAATTGCCATATTTACTGGCATAAAGTTGTTCTAATGCCCCCTTATGATCCTTTTGATGTTCATAGGGTCTCTAGTGGCACCTCTTTTTATTCTTGGTGTTGACAGTTTATGTTTCTCTTTTTTTGTCATGGTCAGTCTTCTTATGGATCTATTGACTTTATAAATCTTTCAAAGAGTGAATTGATCTTAAATGTATTTTTTTTGGTTCAACTTTCAGACATTTATTTATTCTCCCACATTACCAATCATGGATTATTATTAGTCAATTTTCATAATTATGAGTGGCTACATCTCCCATTTCCTCAGGAAAATGGCACTGTTGAGTGACTGGCATCCAGTGAGAACTCCAGTCTTTGGTCAGTGTTACAACTCTTGGCTTCACAGCCCCATGAGCCCTCTTTGAGGTGACCTACTAATTGTAAATTTTGATGAACAACTGGATATATCAGGCATATAAACATTTATTAATACCTATGATAACATAGCACTGTTAACTAGGCTTGTAATGATCATTTTGCAATATATACAAATATCAGATTGTTATGTTGTACATGTGAAACTAATACAATGGCACATGTCAGTTATACCTTAATAAAAAAAAAAGACAAATAGGCAATATATCTGAATAGTAAGGGAAACATCATAGATTGAAAAATATATGAAGATATTTCAAATTTCCCCAATCGTTAGAGAAATACAACATGAAGTAATTATTTGTAGCTTTATATCCAACAAATTAAAATAATTAAAAAGCTATATGATCTCAAGTGTTGACAAGGATTTGACACAATAGGAACCCCATATGTTTTTGTTAAAAGTATAACTTGGCAAAGCTGATGTGTGAAAAGCTTGTATTATATAGAAACCATGAGTATGTCCCAGAAAATGCTACATACACTTGGATGTAGAAACAGTCCTGTATGGTCAGTCAGGGGTGTGTAGGAATGTGTTTATTACAGCATTATTTATGATCATGAAAGCTGGAAGCATCCTATGTGTTTATTTCTGAGAAATATTATTAGATAAAAATAATAGAAATGTTAAAAAATAGAGCATGCAGCAATTAAGAAGCAGTGAAGTATGGAATAGAGTATAATGTAATACCATTAGTATCATTTATAAGTATTCTACAGCTTACAAAAATGCAAAACTATCCAAGGAAAAACACCACATATATTAGAATGACATCAGTGGTGGAGAAAGGAGTGAGAAAATGTATTTTGTGATCAAGGATTAAGAAAAAGGGGGAAAAAAAGCAATAGAGGAGACTTACACAGTCCAACAGAATAATATGAATGAACTGAATAGCGTAGTCTCTGTTTGAGGTCCCAACACATACTCATACACACACACACACACACACACACACACACACACACCCCAAGAAGTAAAACAAAAAGCCAGATTAGCTAACGTTCTGGTATCGGAGCTGGTTAAAAATACAATGGTACATTCATACAATGGAATATTATGAAGCTGTTAAATACAGTGAAATGCCGATAGGGAACAATCTCAAGTGTTTCATATTAAGTTTAATAGCACAGTTGTGAACTCTGCGAAGAGCATGGTACTATTTGAGTTATAACAAAGAGTATATGTGAACGCTTGCACATGCACAGACGGATTCTGGATAGACACAGAAAACAATGGTGACAGTGATTGCTTCCAGGAAGGATAGCTAGATAACCGACGGACAGCTGTGGGAGGGGAGATTTACATTTTGCCGCATATCATTTCTGTTTAATTTTATACCCTATTTGCATTACCCATTCAAGCAAACAAAAGAAATGCACTGTTAAAAAAATTAGGGTTGATATTGAAGAAAGGGTGTGCATTTTACCCTGTATAAGGAAATGTGCAGTATATGCCAGAAAAAAATAACTAGTGATGATTATATTTTAGACATTATCAGTCAAGGGCATAGACTGTGTCAGTTACATCTGATGTATTCATTTTTAGGGATAACCTTATTCCCTGGATACTGCATAAGATGTTATCCTTATGACATATAATTTTACAGTATTTACAGTGTATAATTTTGTCTTCTTCGCACCCTTGTGAGGCAATGTATGGCTACCTTACAGTTACCTACTTTCTTATTGCTTATGTGAATTTCAGGAAGAAAGGGAAAGAGTTCATAGTTATAAAATCCATGTTTGGGTTTCATGTCACTTCCATATTTCAAATCATCCTCATTTTCATTTGATGTTAATACATAGTTATAGAACATCTACTATGCCTAGTTCTGGGGATTCAAAAATGAGTAAAGCCATTTTTGCCCACAGATAGCTCTCAGGGGAGGCAAGGAAGAAAGACTAAATTTTCAACATTATTAAATGGTATAAGCATTAACGCTCAAGTGTCACAGCGCAGACGGTTTAACTCAGCTTGGTGATGTCAGAGCAGTCTTCGTAGAGGAAGTGTGTTAGTTATCTATTGCTGTGGAACAAATTTCCCCCAAAACTTAATGATTTAATGAACATTTGTTATCTCAAAGTTTCCGTGTTTTGGAATTTGAGAGTGGCTTAGTCAGGTAGTTCTGGATCATGGTCTCTCTTGAGGTTGCTGTTAAGTTGGTCAGGGAAATGGGCATCTGAAGACTTCACTGGGGCTGGAGGATTTGCTTCTAGGAGAGCTCATTGCATAATTGTTGGCCAAAGGATTCAGTTTCTCTCTGGCTGTTAGCAAGAGGCCTAAGTTCCTTGCCAGTAGACCACCTCAGAGATGCTTGAGTGCCTTCACATAGCAGCTGACTTCCCCTAGTGTGAATAAGAGATAGCGTGAAGGGGAGACATCAATGCCCATTACAATTACTTCTATCATATTCTGTTTGTTACAAGTGAGTCAGTAAAGCAGCCACACTCAAGCCCACAGTTTTTGAAAGGCACTGTGACAAAACATTTGCAGACATGTTTTAAAACCACCTACTTTACCTACTTTAAAGTAGGTAAAGCTAGGGTAAAATTTAGAAGGATGAATAGGAATCACCCAGGTTCCATGTATTCCAAGAGAATGGTATGTCTAAAAGCTTGGAGACACAAGGGAGCCTTGCACATGGGGATTTCAGCTTTGTGTGGCTAAATGTAGAGTTTGAGAAGTGGCAGGTAATGAAGTAGAGGAGGCAGAGATTGGGGAAAAAAATAAAGGTTTCTCTATTTAAAAAAAATAATCTAATGACTCTTGGGAGAATGGGTTGAATGTGAACATAAGTGGAGGTGAGGACAACAGTTCGGAGGCTATAAAAGAAGTGTAGATGAGGAGTGTTGAAGCCCCGAGCTTAGGCAGTACTGTGCACAGAGCAGACAGGACAGAATCATTTGACATTTAGAAGTAGAATCAGCAGAAGGACAAAGGGGGTGTCAGGGATGGTTTCTGGCTTGGTAGATGTTAAGTACATCCACATTCACACGGAACACAGGGGTCAGAGCAGAGAGAGATGGGATATTGGGGAGATTCCAAGTTTGACTTTAAACATGTTGAGTTTGGGGCGCCTGAGTGGCTCAGTCAGTCAAGGGTCTGAGTCTTGATTTCAGCTCAGGTCATGATCTCAGAGTTGTGCTCTACATGGAGCCTGCTTAAGATTCTCCTTCTCCCTCTGTCCTTCCCCTATCCTCTCTCTCTCTCTTCCTCTCTAAAAAAAAATAATAATAAGAGTAAAATAAACATGTTGAGTTTGAAATGCTTGTGAGACACTGGACAGACTCAGTTCCATTTGTAAGTATAAAGCTGAGGCTGTCTGCTAGAGAGGAAGAAAGGGTTAACGATTTTATTTATTAACTTATTTTTTAATGGGAGACTTTGGACATTTTTTATGCTAAGGGAAAGAACCAGCAGCAAGCAGGAGGTTGAAGATAAAGGAAAGGAGCTGGATGAAGTATAATGTCTGAGAGGGTGAGGGCTGAATTCAGAGCATGGATGAAGGGACTGGCCTAATATAATAGGGAGAACACCTGCTCCCCTAAATTTGGTGGGAAAGAGGTAAGGATTGAAGGAAATGTTGAAACCTGTGTTCATGGAAAGTCAGGACAAAGCACAGAATTCTTGCTACATGGGTCCTATTTTCTGTTGAAATATAAAATGAGCTCATTTGCTAAGGGGGCAGAGCGGGAGAGGGCTGGCCTGTGTTGGAAGCCTTGAAGAGAACAATGAAGATTTGCCAAATGTAGCATTCTAGGTTGGCTTTTGTTTTTTTTGCCTCCAGCACTATGTATATGTCCTCCCACTGCCTTCAGGCCCCCCGTGTTTTCTGATGAGACACTGGCTGTTAGTCTTATTGAAGATCCTTGGATGGGTTGTGTTGCTTCTCTCCTGGTCCTTTCAAGATTCTTTGTCCTTCAATAGTTTGATTATAATGCGTCCAGTGTGGATTTCTTTGAGTTTGCCCTACTTGGATTTTGTTGAGCTTCTTGGAACTGTAAGTGAATGTTTGTCATCACATTTGGAGAGTGGTCATTGTTTCTTTAAATATTCTTTCTACCCGTTTCCTCTCTTCTCCTGCTGAGATGTCCATTATGTGTATGTTGGCACACTTGATTGTGTCCCACAGGCCTCTGAGGCTGTTTATTTTTTCATTCCTTTTTTCCCCCATTTTTCATACTTGATAATTTCAGTGGCTCTATCCTCAGGTTCATTGACTCTGTCTTTTGCTCGTTTAAACCTACAGGTGAGCCCCTCTAGTGGATTTTTATTTTTGGTTATTGTATTTTTCCAGAATTTGTTTGGTTCTTTTTTATAATCTCAGTCTCTTTATTGATATTCTCTATTTGGCGAGACATCATTCTCATACATTCCTTTTGTTCTTTAGACATGGTTTATTTTAGTTCTTTGAACACATTTAAAATAGCTAATTAAAAACCTTTGTCTAATAAGTCAGGGGCGATTTCTGACTCATATTTTCCCCTGTAGGAGACATACTTTCTTGTCTCCTTGCATGTCTCACTATTTTTGTTGAAAACCAGATATTTTAAATAGTATAATATGCCATCTCTGGAATCTCCCCTCACCCGTGTTTTGTTATTATGCTTGTTGTAATTGTCATCATTTGTTTAATGACTTTCTTAACTAGTTTTGCACACTTTTTTTTTCTTTTTTATGTGTGGCCCCTGGAGTCTCTAATGAAAGTTTCATTAGCCTTATAGTCAGTTAGGGTTTGGGCAGAGACTTCCCTAAATGTCTGGCACTTTCAAGTCTCCCAGTCTTTGTTGAGAGAGGGGCTTTTTGTGCCTGTTGGGACATGCCTCCAACATACCAGCAGGCAGTCCTCACTTTAGCCTTCACTTACTGCCTGTGCGGAGCCTTAAGGTATCCCAGCGTTGAGAACTTATGGACTTCTCGGGTCTTTCCTGAACACACACACACACACACACACACACACACACACACACAGGCCTGGACATGAGCATTGCATTCTGGATTGCCAGGATTACACTGGAACTTTTCACAACCTGCTATGGACATGTCATTCCTCAGCTATTCTTTTTAAATTTTTGGTCATCTTGATGTTTGCCTCACTATTACTGCTGCCTCAGGCAGCTGCACTGTTAAAAAATTGCCTCTGATTATTGTCAACAAATGCCCTTGGGGAAATGATTGTTTGCACTGGGCAAAACAAAGGTCAAATAGAGAGAAGCCTTGCAGATGGGATTTTCCAAGGAACTACCATTAAGGGAAAAATAATGATAGTTATCTGTGAATTGGGCTTTGGAGGAATTCTGACTCCATTCTGTTCCCCTCTCGAGGTGTCTAGGTTGGTGATTTTCACCGTAATTGAGAGGCTGTTGGTTTTCATTGTGCCATGTAGCTGGGAAGAAGGGGCTAGCAGCAAAGCAAGTGAAAACCCCAGTAAGCCTGCTGTCCTTGCAAACATTCATCCACTTTGATCAAATAACATGTCCCAGCTTGTTGCCAGACTGTGGCTAATTTCCAGAGCTCTGAAAAAGTTGACTTTGACAGTTTTTTCCAGTGTCCTCCTTGGTTTTATGAAAGAGGATTTTTGGAGGTCTCTACTCTCCTGCTGATGACACTCAGCAATAAAAACTAGAAATAGCTGTTTTGTGGGATGTAACAGAGAGCTCGTTGCGAACAGATAAAAAGATTGCAGAGAAACATTAATGGTCCCATCGAGATTGGAGACTATGAGTCAGTCTAGTGGCAGTGCCAATCTGTCGTGTGCATGTGCTTTCCAGCAAGGTCAGCAGAGCAAGTAGAGATGTTGAGGACAATGAAGTACTTGAAATCAGGCAAAGGTTGGGGTTGACAGCAACTAAGGAGAAGAGAAATAGGGCAGAAGACACCGAAGGCTATTTAGATAAGGGAAGCTAACGTGTTCAAGGAGTGAATGTGTTTGTGCAGGAAATGAGGAAACTAGGAAGAAAAAGTGGTGATGAGAGGATGGCATGGTATCTGAAAGTTGGGAAGAACCATGTCGAGAGAATCATGTCGAGAGAACCATTGATTGTTGGTTGGCGAGGTGGTGTCACCGAAGTTCCATGGGCAATAGACAGGCTAGTGTAGTATACCCCACCGTGAAGGCTGAGATCCTGTTTCTTGTCCACCAGTGTGTCCCCGTATACAATAGAGTGCCTACCTCGTAGTAGGGATTTGACTGTTCTTTATGGAAACTACATAAGAAAGATTTATTTTCTAATTGAAGGAATCAATAAGGGGAGAAAACGACGTCTGAGTTAGGTGTTGAAGGGATCAAAAATGTCAAGTAGAGAGTATTTGAGGCAGAGCATTTCTGCCAGAGGGAAAGTATATCTGATGTAATGAAGTATAGAAGGAGTTGAGGGGTGATTGGTAGTCTAGTTGGGCTAAATTATGAGCTACAAGTGAGAAAACACGACTGGATGAAGGGGAAGGATTAGGACAAAATATGGAATAGCTTGAAAGCCTAGCTAAGAAATGTGGATAAATTTGTGCAAGGAATTCTAGCCCCAGGAAGTTTTAAAGCAAAAGCTCGATGTGTGATCACAGTTTACAATAGCAATAAAACTATGGCAACAGTGGGAAGGAACAGATTGGAGGGGGAGAGTGCTCGGAGATAGAGAGACCAGTTGGGAGGCTTTGGAAAATTTGCGATTTTCAGAACAAGAATGGTGAACGTGGAAATTGAAAGATAGATGTGAGAGATTTTATGGAATAAAGCAAAATAAATCTGGTGATCACTGAGATAAGATTAAAAACATAACTGTCTCTGCTGCCCTTGCTGACATTAAAAAAAAAGTTAAGGACATAAAAATTTTGATAAAATTGAATCTAACTCTACGTACTTAAATGTAGGTTAAAACTTATTTTCTATTCATCAGCAAAATGCTTATATAATACACACTGAATATGAACTCAGTATGTGAAACGTACTATCTTTGGAGTATTGTTCTAACTAACGTTTTAAGACATTTGAAAAAGTAGGTAAGGTATTCTTATCTCAAGGTTTTATCAAGGTTTGAATTGTTTGATTAGAAATAATACCAGGCAGTTGAAAGGATAACTGGTTAGTATCAATAATTTTAATAATTGTTATGTAAACACACCTGAAGGATTTTAGATATGTGTAAAAAAATTTTTAGGTATGTATAAAATTTTAAAGATACTAGCTTGCCTTCCTTCATAGCTTAATTTAAGTAACTTACATTTTTAATACATAATTAGATCTTGACTGCCCCCTAGTGGTAAGTATCTTTTAAAAGTAGGGTTTGGAGTGCAGCATGTATGGACGCTTTAGGTCCCATTTGGTTAGTCATTGGCGTCTGCCCTCTTTGTGCTGGGATCCCTGGGGCCCCGGGAACACAGGATTTTATCAGGCCTTACCATTTATCTTGAGGTGGTTTGCTAAAGGCATAATTCCTGAATTTCTTCTTTGAGTATCAATATCCTTGATAAAATTCACTGGGAATACATCTGCTAATGGCTCTTTTTTTTTTAAATGTAAATTATTATTATGTTCATTATAACATTTATACATACTTACATGAGTTAGAATCACTTACCAAACTTCTATGAATGTATAGTGTTTAAAATTAAGGAAGGCATAAGAATTACGTATTTGGGGGAGAGCTCTATGACTTTGAGACTAGCACTGCCCATTAGGTATTTGCCGGAGCTCCTGTGTCCGGGCTCAGGAAAGTCTTTGTTCCTAGATTCAATCTCCTAGGTACTTAAAGAGCACCTACTCTGTGTCCAGCTGATCGATGCTACAGGGTATGCAAAAGAAATTGTGACAGGTTGCCTGGGATCTTTCTTTTTTTAACTTCTATAGATTCAGATTTCCATTTAATATTAGTATTTTATCAAGAAATAGAATGTTGAACTGTTGCTTCTGGCAACCATGGTTGTAAGTGCCCTAAACTAAATGTAAAAAATACAGAGTAGGAGCTATGAATCATACAGACATTTGGAGGCAGATCCGTGGAGGTTACAAGTCCCTTGCATAATGGTGTCTGTGAATAGCATGTGTGTTTCCAGTTCAGGGCGAGTCTGATCGATGAGTGGAAGAATAATGTGGAAGCTAAGGTCAGGAAAAAAATACCAGGACCAAGAAATTCTGCATTGTCACCTGTGATTCCCACACATTTTCCATATGCTGCCCCCTATTTTCATTATCAGTGTATAGAGATGATTCATGGTAAATCTTATTACCAAGAGAAGTTTGTAGTGGCTTTTACAGAAATGATCTGTTACATTTTTATACCAAACTTGCCTTCCAACATATTTGATTTAAGCTCATATGAAAATTTGTTTGCTTTCCTTGAAAACACTGTGTATGGGAGTGGGGTCCGATGGCCTGAAAACATAAAAAGGGAGAAAAGAACCTGTGAGTTTTTTAGTATTTCAGTTTTTTAAAGAACAGAATATTTTATCCTTAGAAAATTGGGAGTTTAATTTATTAGTGCATGCTGGAATATGGTGTACGATTTTACCTGCAAATGTTGACATAATTAAAAATATGGATAACTACATGGGAGCTTTTTTCTTTCATGAAAAGTAAGTTCCAAATGTCCATGTGGATCACGGTTCATATTCTGTATGCCTTAGATTAGTTCAGGGAAGGTTGCAACCATGACTTAAGGAAGTAATGGATCAGTGTGCTGGTACTTCCGGAAATACTACATCTGAAAATTTGACTTCTGTTTTTTTTTTTTACTGCACTATTTAGATTTTTTTTTTTTTAAGTAGGCTCCACACCCAATGTGAGGCTTGAACTCATAATGTTGGGATCAAGCATTGCGTGCTCTACCGACAGCCAGCCAGGCTCCCCCCAAGACTATTTTCTTAATAGCAGTAACTGCCTCGAAGTATCATAAAATCTGATAATATTTTTTTCCTCAAAAAGCAGTTTGCTTTCCTATCTCTAAAAAATCATTGTTACTAAGTAACAGACATGAGAGTTTTTTATCCTTCACGATAGAGATGTTTCCCATTCAGGCTCCTGTCGTCCACCCCCAACCTGAATGTATTAGAACCAAACTTTTTCCTCTTCAGAGGATTTCATACACGCAGCGTTCTCCGTATACTATTATAAATGTCTTATGTTTAAACTCTATTAACATATTTATTTTTCAGCAAGCTCTTTGCATGTATTGCATGATGTGAGTCTGTGTGTGTGTGTGTGTGTGTGTGTGTGTGAGCATGCGTGCAAGGTGGCATTTTGAATTTGAGGCTGTCTCTACTGGAGACATGACAGGTGCTTGGAGCAGACTAGGTGATTAGGGGTGTGTATGGGTGTGTATGGGGGGGAGGGAGATGGAACAACAAAGTGTTGCCTATTCAGAAGCTTAACCCAGCTTTTGAAAGATTTTCAAGAGATACAGTTCACCTGTATGTCCTGCAATCAATAGAAACACCTTAGTCTGTTGTTTCTTTATGCCAGTCTAAATCTTCAGTAGGTGATCTGGCTGTGTGTTTGTTGGCACCCTTGAAAGCTTATTTGGATTATTTTCATAGTCCTTGTTTGTTCATATCAAATCAGTGGTAAAGTTATACAACTTCTATTACTCGTAAGATCTTTCCCAGCTCCTAAAAGGAGAGCACGTGAGAACTAATACTTAAAGAGCACCTGTTGATTCTGTGTCTGCCATGGGAGGAGGAGTGGAAAGAACAGGGGCTGCAGCATTAGGCAGCTCTGGAATTCTTCCATCTGGGCATTGTGTGACTTGGGTCAACGTCACTTCAGTGTTCTCTTCTGTCTAACCCAGATCTTAGCTGAGCTGACGGTATATCCTTTTTGACCTGTCAGCTCAGTGGACCCTTGTCTCCATGCCCTGTGATTACCTAGGGGCTTATGTTCTCATGGCTGTCCTGGCTCCAGGCCCCTTGGTCTGAGGCTTTGTACTCTTGGCATTTTCAATCCATATGCATCTTATTTTTACAAATATATATATATATTCTCCCCCCTCCCTTTGCACCACACTGGTCCTTGATGTTGGAGTGACACTTTTCTTTCTCCCTCGAAACTTAAGCACAACATTTGTGTGTGTAGCACATTACGGTGAAGGAGTGAGATATTAGTAAAGTTTTTCCTTTAGCCATCCTGCCTGGGAAATTTGTCACTGGTTACCCTCTGCTATTCATCTCTTTACCTTGTTGCTTTCTCTCTCCTCCTCACCTTCTGGCTGCTTCTTCCTTCTTCTCTCTCACCCACAAATATTTATTCATATCTTGGGCAGAACAGTTCAGATCTCTTTTATTGGCTTCTCTCCGTCCATGCCCTCGAGTTCACCTCAGATTCCACTGCCAAACCCCAAGAGGCTGGGAGGCTTTTTCCTGCAGTTAGCTCCCTCCTGAACCAGGGACTTATGGAGGAAGCCTTGCCCAACCTTGCAACGTGACTGAGGTGTGATGACCAGTCTCTCCAGGGGAAGCCCTTGTGCTTCCCTTTCTCCAAGCTGGTTCCGTGGGATGGGGGCTGATTATCTGTATGAAAACAGTTCATAAAATGTGAGCCCCGGTAAGAGAGACGGTATGGTTACCATCATCCCTGTAAGTTTAATTGCAGATGTTACCGGTCGTTCTCCCCGCCTTCAGTTTCCCATCTGGTGATGCCCAGGATCTCTTTGCCTTCACAGGGGCCAGAGCCGAAGTGTGCAGCGGCACCGGGGAGAGGTTCCGAATCTTCCGCGCCGAGAAGACTTATGCTGTCAAGGCAGGAAGGTGGTATTTTGAGTTCGAGGCCGTCACTGCCGGCGACATGAGGGTTGGCTGGAGCAGGCCTGGCTGTCAACCTGATCAAGAGCTTGGCTCCGACGAACGTGCCTTTGCTTTTGATGGCTTCAAGGTGAGTGGACTTGGCTGAGCCCCAGATGCCCAAGTTTGTAGGCTCCTGATTTTGTAGACTGCCATGACCCGGGGCAGTACCCCTGGGTGTGCCTTCCCTGCTGTCGCTCCTTTGGGGAGGGCAGGAAAATGAGGACTTTCTGGAGCACAAACCCGGAAAAAATAGTTCCTGGGGAAACTCTTTTCCTTGTGATCTCAAAATATTTCCCCCTCCCCCACAGTTAAATTCAAGAAGTGAAACATTACTTTTCCATTGTTATCCAAAAAAAAGGAATCATCTTTGTCTATCAGGAGTGTTAAAAATGCATATGCTGATTAAAAATGCATAGGCTTTAACATAGCAATTCCACAGAAGGACTTATCCTCAAGCAATAGTAAATGATAGGTATGCACATTTAATAGCCATGAGAATGCTGAAGACAATGTTTAAAATCACAAAAAGTTTTCATTTTCAATATTATTAGTAGCTTTTCTTAAGGTGGATGGAAGCTGGTCAGGTGCTTGTTTTATCATTTTCTTGGACATTATATAAATATTTAAAAATTATTTTATCGTATAAAATATTTTAAAATAAAAAATATGTGTATATGACTAGCTACAGTAGGATAATGATAGCCATTTTTGATTGATAAAATTATATTTTATTCCTCTATCTTATTTTTCTTATTTTTGTGAATTTACATTCCTTCTCATATGAAGGGGAAAAGTTATTTTTAATTACAAAAAGAAAATTACAATACCTAAACAGTCATGAGGAGATTTGACATTTGGATCCTGAGGGCTGCATGTGAGGGGAGCATTTCTGGCTAGAAGTTAATATTGTCTCTTCTAGAACAGTTGACCCACTTCGTTCTGAAACACCACATTTCCTGAACCTGCTTTTTACATCATGTGGAAGATTTAACATCTTTGTTACCTAATTCACTGGAATAGATTTTTCTTTAAAAGTACAATGGGTTGTGCTCGGGAATAATCCTACCATTGCTTTGCATTGGTGACTGTACCCCCTTACCTATCAATTCACAGTGGAGGCGATTCTTAAGCGGAAAAATGAAAAGATTTATTTGACAAAATAATATAACTAATTTTGTACCCATAAATCAGTGGAATAAGCTTAGAGATCCAGCAGTCACATTATCAAAACTATGTTTGAGATGTATTTGTAATATGGGATTTCACCTATGTATAAAAGACATTGTTGGAGTATATATTTAATTTTTGGTTCATTATTTCAGTAAATATCTTAAGAATATTTTTAGGTTTGATTTGAAGCTTTTTCGGTTTTAGTATATATTGAAATGCTTCAAGATTTCTATTTTGTTGATGGATCAGTGCCCTTGGTTCCAACGAATGGGATTTTATTTTGAAATAGATGAAAATTAGAATGTCATTTTCAATGATAAATGCTCAGCTTCGTTCTTTGTATTTTGGGGAATAGAGAAAAACAACCCATATCCTGGGTAGTATTTGTTTTAGTGAGAAAAATTAATTTCTAAAGACTTAGAGGTTTTTTTTTTTTAATAGAAAATATTTTGGGTTAGATTTTTAAATTAATCGTTTCTCAAAATAATGAAATAGCCTTGGGGTCTTTCCTCAAGATTCAATAACATACGATGTTAGTATGAGGCATTCGGAATTCCCAGGCAACGGCCCGTCAGCCAGGGCATCAGGCCACACTGGTGCTTGCGTTGACCTGAGCCCCTCCTCCTGCTGCGTTCATAGAGGGAGCTACTGGGAGTCATGCCAGCAGTGGTGGGTGGGTGGGTCCCGTTCTCCTGGCTTTTCCTGTGACAGGTGACTCTTCTGTCCCTAGGCCCAGCGGTGGCACCAGGGTAACGAACACTACGGGCGCTCTTGGCAAGCGGGCGACGTTGTGGGGTGCATGGTAGATATGACAGAGCACACCATGATGTTCACGCTGAATGGTGAAATCCTTCTTGACGATTCGGGCTCAGAGCTGGCATTCAAGGACTTTGATGTTGGTGATGGTGAGTATTCTGCGTTTGGTGTTGCTTTTAGGTTTGCAGCGCGATGGAGCGAGCGTTTGCTCTCCTGCTTCATAACCGGCCATCTCTGAGGGTGAGCGAGCAGACGGGTTGCAGCTGTAAATTGCAAGGTTGCCATATGGCTTATCTGATCAGACACCCTTGGAATTACTTTAGCAGAAACACCACCTCTGCTGCTTAGCTAGGATTTCAGTAAGGTAGGAATGGCTTTTATGCGTCTGAATAAGAAAATAGATGGCAGGCGAAAGGATAGTTTTCCACAAACGTGAAATTTTCGCTTAGAACTTCTCTGTATAATCAGCTACTGATAGCTCCTTTCTGTTCATTCATTTCACAAAAATGTAATGAGAACCTGCCACGGGTCATGCCCTTTGCCGGATGCTGAGACGGCAGAGTTTAGTAAGCCATTGTCCCATTTTTATGTAGATTCCAGTATACCAAGGGAAGTCAGTACTGGAGTGCTCTCTGTTTAGTGGAGAAGCTCTGAATTGCAGAGCAGTCTGCGGAAGCACGCGGCAGGTCTCTGAGATGACCTTGAGCAAGGTTGTAAAGAAAAGGTGAAAGCCCTCTGTGAAACAAATGGAAAATGAAAGCGCATTTATTCATCAGAGCTGTACTTCCAGGGAGGTGGCCACTGGCCACATGGGGTTATTTGAATTCACATTGATTGAAATGAAATACTGTCAAACTTGAGTTTCCTTGTTCCATTTCAAGTACTCAGTGCCCACCTGTGGCTAATGGTACCCTCCTTGAGCAGCACCGATGGAGAACACTTAGGGCATCACAGAAAGTTGTATTTGATGGTGTTGCTGTGGAGCATGTAAACAAGGCAGTACAAAAATACAGGACAAAAAGTAAAATATTATATAAATATCTCATTTTATAATGAACTAACACATTTTATTTTCAAAATGGCTTTTGGAGGGGTGCCTGGGTGGCTCAGTTGGTTAAGCGACCAACTCTTGATTTCACTTGGCTCAGGTCATGGTCTCGGGGTTTATCGAGCCCCACAAGCCTCACGTCCACCTCAGTTCCTTGCTCAGTGGGGATTCTGCTTCTCCCTCTCCTTCTCCCCTCCCCCTTGTTCATGTGCATGCGTGCGCGCACGCTCTCTCAAACAGATGAATAAAATCTTAAAAAAAAAAGTCCCTGATCCTCAAAAAGTTAGCCCCCTCATTATTTGCATTAAGTTCTATATTCATTCATTCATTAAGCTTGTAAGCAGGTATGACCGTCATTTCTCAAATACAGATTTGCAAAAGTGATAGGAATTCTACATTTTTTTTAAAGATTGTATTTATCCGGGAGAGGGAGAAGCAGACTCCCATTGAGCAGGGAACTTGATGTGGGGCTTGATCCCAGGACCCTGAGATCATGACCTGAGCCGAAGGCAGATGATGAACCGACTGAGCCACCCAGATGCCCCAGAATTCTACATTTTTATAATTTAATTTCTATTTTGCACACCTGTATCTCTGGGTGGTGAAACTGCCCTCTACTAACCCATCACCCATTTCCCTTTTTATGGCATTGTCTTTATGAGTGTTGGTGTATCAGGGGGAAGGTGGGAGAGGAACTTTTTCTGTGTTTTCTGTCTATACTGATGGATATGACCTGAGCTTCTATTTTTTTAATTGGTTGTTATTTAAAAATTATCATATACCATGCCTTCCTTCATTCGAAGGAAATGCCTGCGTGAGTTCCATTTGCTTAGCTTATTCCACATAGATTCAGAGAATGATGTTAGAATTACAAACAATGTGGAATGCCCATCCATACTATTTAAGCACATAGGAGATGTGAATGCTTGCAGTACTGTTTGCAAAGTCCGATCAGTCACCATCGTGGAGGTGAGACTCTAAGCGAGTCTGGCCAGTACAGTCTTATAAACATCGTTTTTGACTTTACAGAATTTTTAAGATTTAAAAAATGACTGGAAACTGATTTTGGTACCCCTATTATAGAGTTAGCATAGCATTCTGATGAATTGTCTGAAAATTTTATGGTGCGTATTGTTGGGCTTTTGTTGGAGGTGTTGGGGAGGTATCCTTTTGGTCTCCAAGGCAGGTGATTATTTTCACATAGCTATGATCATTCACAATTAACTTCATAGAGGCCACTCATAATTCTAAATCTTCTTCCATAAAATGGAGTTTATCCATGCCTGTGACTTGAAAATGCTTTTTGGAGTGGAATTTTCCATTTCCCTCTCAATTAACTTTACACAGCTTACTGAAAAATAAGAAATTCAATGGGCCTGTTCTGGGTATAACTGTAACGGGAGGCCCTGAGATGGGCTCCTTAATTTACCCATCACCACTGAGTGATAGCCCTTGAGACAACTAGGGTTCAAAAGAGCAAGTATGAAAAACCACAGGGACATGCTGTTGTTGCTGAAGTACTGGCAAGGGCCTCCTTGGAGCCAGTCTGCTCAGCGGGAGAGAGGAGAGGAACTTGAGCACGTGTGGTGCAGCCTCAAGCGCTCCTCTTGGTCGGGAATCACTTAGATGTGTACGTAATTCTCCCAGTCCATATGCTCTTAGCTAATCAGGAGTCGTTTTTATCACAAACCGTGTTGCCTACAGTGGCTGGCGTTCATACCGTGACCCCCAGCGTTCTAGTAGCCAGTCCAGCTCAGACACCTGTCCCTACGGAGGAACCTGAAATGAGTTCTGACTGAGTCTAGTCTATCTCAGGAAAGCCAGAGATGATTGCCCCAAATCAAATTTGGAACTAAAGCTTTTTTTTTTTAAGTAATCATTTTTATATGGGGCATTTCTTAATATCCTTCCTCAAAAACACAGTGGAGGTGATTCCTACCATGTTAGGTGGGGGACAAGAACAGGGCTAGTAGATATTGGATACACACACACATACACACACACACATACATACACACACATACATACACACACACACATACACACACATTTCCATTGATCTTACCACATAGTTCTTTTGATTGCTTTAATAACCTGTGTGTGTGTGTGTGTGTGTGTGTGTATGTTTGAGTTCATGTCTCTGTAGCAATAAGGAGAAATGATGATGATGGTAAAACATGCCAAATCAAGCATGGCACAGATATAAAGACATGTAGATGTAAGAAGAATTTAAATACAGAACACTTACAAAATCTTTTAGTACTTTAGCAACTATAGTACATTCCTGTGCTAAGAAGACTGTTATAAAAAAAAAAAAGGTCTGTCGTAGTAAATTCTTTTTCAAACTTGTGATATGACAAGAAACGAAATTGGAAGTGATAAGAATTGGAATAAAGGGAACAACAAATCTATCATTATTTGTGGATAATGTAATTATTTGCAGGGAAAATGGAAAGAATCTATAGACGTTTCTAGGAATAATTGAAGCATTTAGCAAGTTAGTGTTTCTATACTAGATGCAAACCTGAAACTAAATTAAAGAGAAGATAACAGTCACAGTAACATCAGGTATTTTCAGTAACTAGTTATCACTCTAACAGAAGGTGTACAATGCCTTTACAGAGAAAATCATTAAACTTTATTGAGAGAGTGACTTTATTAGAAATTTATCATATATGGTCAGCTCATCTTTGACAAGGATACCAAGAATACGTAACGGGAAATGGATAGTCCGTTCAATAACTGGTGTTGGGAAAACTGGATTTCCATGTATAAAAAAAGCAATTGGACCCTTTATCCAATTTTGGACCATATACAATGTTTTTGTGACTGTCCGCAAAAATCAGCTCAAAATGGACTAAAGACTTAACCATAAGACCTGAAAGTGAAATTACAAGAGGAAACTGGGGGAAAGCTATTTGGCAGTGGCCTTAGCAATGATTTTTTTGGATATGACACCAAAAGCAGTCAAGAAAAGGAAAAATGGATAAGTGGAATTACATCAAATTAAAAACTTTTTGCGCAAGAAAGGATGCCATCAACACAATGAAAAGGCAACCTATGGAATGGGAAAAAATATTTGCAAGCCATATATCTGATAAAGGGTAATTTTCAAAATATACAAGGAGCTCCTGCAACTCATTGGCAAAAACAACAACAAATAGCCTATTTAAAAAATGGACAAAGGAGCTGACCAGATTTTTCTCCAAAGAAGACATACAAGTGGCCAACTGTTATATGGAAAGGTGCTCAACATCACTAATCACCAGGGAAATGCAAATCAACACCATAATAAGATATCACTTCACACCTGTCAGGATGGCTATAATCAAAGGAAAAAAAAACTAAAGATAGGAAATGTTGGTGAGGGTGTGGAGAAAAGGAAACCCTCTGCACTGTTGGTGGGAATGTCAACTGGTACATTGCAGTAGCCAAGGTAAGAAAACAACTTAAGTGTCTGTTGACAGATGAATGAATAAAGAAAATGTGAAATACACATACATGGAATATTACTCAGCCTTAAAAAGAAGTAAATTCTGCCATTTGTGACGACATGGATAGCTGGAGGACATTATACTAAGTGAAATAAGCCAGATGCAGAAGAATAAATATTAAGTACTACATGATACACTTAGATGATGTATCTAAAATGTTATAGAAGTAGAGAGTAGAATGGTGACTACCAGGGGCTAAAGAAAGGGAGAAATAGAGAAGTATTAGTCAAAGGATATAAAGCTTCGGTTATACAAGATGAGTAAGTCCTAGAGAGCTCCTGCCTTAACTGTAGGCCTGAATTACATGCCTAAAATTTTGCAAAGAAGGTAGATCTTAAGCGTTCTTATCTTACCCCCCACACTAATAATGATGATGATAATGATGATAAAAATAAGAGGGCAGGGGTAAGCTTTTGGAGATGATCGATATGTTTATGGTGTAGATTGTGATGATTTCATGGGTGTATACTTACCTCTAAACTTGGCAAGTTGTACACACTAAGTATGTATAGCCTTTGATATGTCAATCATTCCTTAATAAAATCGTTTAAAAAAGAGATTTATTACTCAATAGGTGAGAACTGTATTATGTTCAGGGAGAAGACAATAGCCTTAAGATACTAATTCTTCCAAAATTGATATATAGATTCCATCCAAACATCATGCTTTGTCTTATAAAGTCTCAAGAAGTTTCTCATGGGGCTTGATATAATGTTTCCAAAATGTATATAGAAGGGTAAAAGATCAAAATCTCTAGATTACTTATGGTAAAGAGCAAGGATAGGGTATATGTTCTATTGTATTTATTTTGAAGGATAAAATAAATAAGGTTTTTTTAAAGATTGATTTATTTATTTTAGAGAGAGAGAGTGCATGCGTGTACGTGCATGCAGCGGGGTGGAGGGGGAGAGGAGGAGAGAGAGAGAGAGAGAGAATCTTAAGCAGACTCCATGCTGAGCATGGAGCAGGATGCAGGGCTTGATCTCATGACCCTGAGATCAGGACCTGAGCTGAAACCAAGAGTTGGATGCTTTACCAACTGAGCCACCCAGGCATCCCAGTAAGGATTTATTTTGAATCTGTAATCAGTAAGACAGAGTAGTATTAGTTCAGGGATAGGCAAATGAATCAATAGGATGAAGTAGAGAGGATAGAAGAACCCATCAGCCCATGTATGGAACCTTATAATATGATGGGTGGCATTGTCAGAGTGATGGGGAAAGGGAGATTGGGATAAGTGGGATTTGAATGAAAAAGATGAGACTGAATCCTTTCCTCACATCATATATGTGACAGCCAGCCCCAAATGGACTAAGGTTTTAAATGTCAAAATTAAACTTTTCAGTTCTTGATAGGAAATATAGGTAAATCTTTTTAGACGATGGGGTAGGAAACCTTTATCTTAGAGTAGAACAAACAAATAGAAACAAAAACCCTGTGGCTATAAAAGACTGCTAAATCTAACAAGTTTAAGAACTTTCATTAAAAAACAACCAAAAAAAAAAAAAAAAAACCTTAAAGGGAATGAAAACACAATTTGGGTAGGGGAACCCAAATGCAATGTAAACAACTGAAAAAAAATGTTAGTATTAAAAAAAATCATAAAGAACTGAAAACACTAAGAAAAACGACAAAAAGCCATGAGTAGACATCTCATAGGAGAAATTCAGATGGACAATAAACATTTGAGGAAATATTTGTTATTATTAATGATCAAGGAAATGTAAACCATAATTAGATGCTATTTTAGATAGATTCTGTTGGCAAAATTTTTTTAGAGTTTGGGCAATACCAAGTGTGACCTTCCCTAGGATCTCTTTCCATTGCTCTTAGGAGTGCACATGGTGCTGTCACTTAAAAAAACAGAAAAAAAAAAAAAGAAACAGTTTGACAGTATCTCTGAAAGTTGAATATTTACATTCTCATACTCATGACCCAGAAATTTTGCTCCATTCCCCAATGACCTTTATATGTCTCTACAGCAGAAGACATGAACAAGAATGTTCATAGGAACACTGCTCTCAGTGGCCAAAGCCAGGAAGCCATCCAATCAATATACACCTGTAGGAGCATGGATGCATAAACCGGGACCTGCAGTGACAGGTGCAATGGGAATATTTCAAGGAGGGAAGTAAGTGCTGAAAGATAACTCTGGTAGGCAAAGACAGTGCCCCGGAAAGATGTCCATGTCCTAATCCCTAAAACCTGTCGGTAGATTACCTTACGTGGCAAAGGGATTTCACAGATGTGATTAAGGTAAGGATCTTGTGATTGGAAGATTCTCCTGGATTTTCTGGGTGGTTCCAATGTAATCACAAGGTCCTTTCAAGAGGAAGGCAGGAGTTTGCGGGGGGTGGGGCACAAGAGAGAGAAGGAGGGATCTGAAGATGCTGGTTCTGAAGGAGTAAAGCGTCAGGGTCAGGGAAGGTGGGAAGTCTCTAGAAACTAGAAAGGGCAGGGAACAGATCCTTCCCAGAGTCCAGAGTCCCTAGAAGGAACACAAGCCCTGTGGACACTTTGTAGCCCAGTAAAATCCATTTTGGACTTCTGGCCTTCAGAAATAGGAGCTAAGAAATTGGTTTTGTCTTAAGCCACTAAATTTGTGATGCTTTGTTACAAAAACAATAGGAAATGAATACAAGAATCATACAGGATGTTACCATTTTTGTAAAAGTTACAAACAACCAAAACTTTCAAAGTGTATTTTTAAAGTACATATAAAAAAAGTAAGAGACTGCTGATTTTAGGATTTGGGGTGATGGTTTCTTCAGGTGGATGGAGGCAGGGAGATGGGAAAATCAACATAATATGGTTAGATGTAGGCTATCATGAAGGCTCTAGGTTTTCCAATGGTGGTGGGTTAGCAGATGCTTATTACAGTGTCTAAAAAGGTTCAACTAAAGAACAAAGCAAAAGCAGGTCATGATGAGACTGTGTCAGGAGCAACAGTTTGTAACTAATTCGCCTTCCACTTCTGTGCCCTTGAGATTCTTAAAGAAGAAATAAGATTCATGTGCATGTGTGTAGAGTTTTGGGAATAATCTGGTAGAGAGGGAGAAATTGATGGTGAAAGTTTGAGAGACGATATTAACTGAAGTTCCTGATAAGTTGAAGTGGATGTGATCTCCAGCACAAATTATCAAGAATTTTTCCTTTTACAGCAGAGAAATTACAGGTCTGGGTATAAGGAATAGTAATGGCCTGTGTCTTATGAGCAAGTGCCTCGTGTTTGCAGATGAGCCCGCCAAGTAAAATGAACGGCGTCGTGTTTCCCACAGTCCCAGGTTTCTTTTCTTTGCTTTTTTCCATCTCCCTCAACTCCCTAATATTTGGTTGCCTTGTGTCCTACCTGTTACCTTGGTGCTTGTTACTTTCTTCTCTAGAATCCTATTTCTGGGGAGAGGTCTCCCATCCACGTTCCCACACAGGTCTCCAGGAGATAATACTTTTCAAAAGATTTGTGAACAGGAATTATAATGATGTGTCTCCCCTTTGGGGGATGTTTATCTCACTGAAATCTCTTCTCCCATTCTGCAGTTTTGGTGAGGTCGTGGGAATGGGATGATTCCCCCTGCCCTCTGTTCTTAAGGTCAGTCTGAGGCCCCCTCAGGGAGGGAGGAGCCCTTCATCGAATGCCTGAAGCTGCTCGAGCCTTCAGGGAGAAATGACCTTTTCCTTGGTGAGCTTTAGGGGTGGTTTCATCTCTTGCTTTTTGGTACCATCAGAACGGCAGAATCTCAAAGCCTGAGATTTGGTTTATTAGCCTAGAGAAGAGAAGCTAGGAAGAGTAGCCAGTGGCTTTTTCTCTGGGTCTCTGGAGAAACTGAAGGAAATCTTGTGGTCCACACATGATATAACCCAGTGCCCCAATTTAAAAACAGAGTCTTAATCCCAAATACCAGCTCATAGCAAATTGTACTTTTTATTAGCCCTGTGCCTCCTTCCCTGCCTTCCGAGGGTAATTTATTACTTAAAAGCACACTCATAGGGCAAATTTCCATGGGTCAAAAACTAATTATCGCTAATTTCAATTGGAATAATATGGATGGATTCCCGAGCCTCCCAGTTAAACCTCATTTATACTAAAGCCATACTATCCCCCTAAAATTATGTGAGTAGTACATGGAGTCATACCCTAACTTAAAAGGCATTCCCTCCTTTCTTGGTTCCTTAGTTTGGTTGTTGACCAGATCTACTCAGTCACTTTCTTAAGTGTCACACACTATACATTTCAGATTCCCTCACAAAATATAAATGTAGAGAAAAATGTAAATGTAAGAAAAGCAAAACAAAGTAGCAACAGTAAAGCAAAAAAGGAAACAAGGACAAAGTAACAGTGGTGAAACGTGCAAATGGTATGACATTTCCCTGACACACTAATGGTGCACAGAATTTCCTCTAATATGTAACTCGTGTCCCACACTTATTTGAAAGAAAAATTTGTGTAATATGAGCCAATTCTTACTACCGTGACGATGAATGCATGTCTGACTTCTGCCAGGGCTTGCCATCTCCTGATGCGTATGAAAAATCAGCTAGGCTTACTTAAAAAAAAAAGAAATGCCCTGTGTAAGTATTAACTGAAATTCTTCCTAGAGTTCAGATTCTTCTAATCCAGGGGTTCCTTTGAGAGCCCATGCTTGGGGCTCAGCAAGCATGGCTTCAGAGAAGGTGTGTCTGCTGGGGAATACAGCATTCTGCTGAATTCAATCACTCGAACCCACCTGTTACAGCCTGAATTGTGCCCCGTCCCCACCCAGACTCATATGTTGAAGTCCTAACCCCCTGATGTGACTGTATTTGGACCTTTAAAGAAATCATGAAGGTCAGATGAGTTCATAAGGGTCAGGCCCTAATCGGGGATGACTGGTCCTTACAAGAAGATGAAGAGACACCAGGGGTGCCCAGGCACAGAGGAAAGGCCATGGGAAGGCAGCCATCCCCAAGTCATGGAGAGAGGCTTCTGGAGAAACCAAACCTGTGGACGCCCTGATCTTGGACTTTCTGTCTCCAGAAATGTGAGAATAGATTTCTATTTAACCCAGCTAGTCTGTGGCATTTTGTAATTTGGCGGCCCTAGGAAACTAATACACTGATACACTGGCCCTCCGCACATGTGCCCTACTAACCTGGTAGCCCTCTTGATTTATGTGCGGAGCCTTCTGTTAGCAGTGGTTTGAAGAGCTAATCATACCCTGGATTTAGAGCAAGGAAGAGAGCCGTTTAAGATCTTGCCATATGGTGGAAGAATGGTTATTTGGTCTGGAGATTACCTGCATTTGACAAAGTCGGCTGTAGGTACATATCTTATGTTGTGTAAATGCGTCATCATATGGGAGCATTTCAGCCTCGTTGTCTCTTCTGTAAGTAAAGATCAGCTCCGGGCCCTCATGTTGTACATCTGTAATGATTATAACCAAATCCCGAACTGATGCTTTTGATGCTGTTTCTGCCACCTTGAAGGACAGTGAGCAAAACTGAATTCCTGGGGCTCAGACCGCATGGAATTCCTTTCCATGGGAGCAAAACAGAAGAATATTGTTGTAATTAAAATAACTGCATAGCTTCAAGCTGAAAAGCCCTGTAAGGAAAAAGAGGGGGAAGCATAACTTTCCATTACTGATTTTTATCATGCTACCTTTAAAAAAGAAAGAAGGAAACAAGAACATGGAACTGTCAGACTAACATATTCTTTTATGCTCTATTGAAATACTCCAACAGTTTAACCACTTCGTGGATACAGATTTAGAAAGTTTTCAACATGACATGAATTTAAGAGTAAAAGGACCTACCCGCCCCAGCTCCCCGCCTTCCAGCTCTCCCATAACATTTGTCCTTTCTGTCACTCTGCAAAACCTGCCATTGATACAGACCTCAGATGAATGTCTGTATCGCACCTGGGACAGTAACTTATTAAGGATATCCCTAGTTAAAAATTAGCGGGAGAGGAAGTCAAGACTATGAGTCACTGCAGTGGGGCCATCCAAACAGCCCCAAGGACACTGGATTTTTTGAGTGACGATAAATGCAGTTAGTTATAAGGTGGTAGAAAAATTCTAGAGTCTGAAGATTTTGTGAACTGGCATAACCTGTTTCATAGTTTTGTCTAGAATCAGAAAAGAGAGATTCTAGAAATTCTTTGGACTTCTCCAGGAATAAAACTTTTAAATATGTACAACTTTAACAAATGAGGGCAGCTTTTATTTTGATTATTTAGAGTTAAATTTCAGATGATCTCGTTTCTGTCTTTTTGAGTTTACGTGTATATTTTCCGCACATGTTATTTGGGGAAATTCACTGTGAGATGATTGGTGAGTTCAGTGAAAACCAAAGTCTGCTTAGCTTAAACTGACCAGTTAATTGATGTATGCGTTGTATATGTGGATGAAAAAAGGACACTTAATAGTATTCAGAATAAAAAATAAAACTGCCTACTGATCTTGATTATCTGAGGTGAGCCAAGAGCCTGGAAGAAAGTGTGGGAATGTCCCTGTTTGTGCCAAAGCTGGTTTTACAAAGTCTCTGCACTAAAGATGCACTTGAAACATCGTAAATTCCCCAACTCCTTACTCAGTGTATTTGTTAAGTCATTTTCTAAGCCAAAGTGGAATCGAAACAGCATATTTCACGTCTGAACTCCTGGGTTCTAGACCCAATTCTGAAAATAATTCTTGTATGGCTTTGGGCAAATAGCCTCTTTGTTTTCATTTTCTTAAAATAAAAAGCTCTAACTGGAAATGATCTCTTTATGCCCCTTCCCGTTCTAAAGAGCCCAGAAATCTAAGGCAAGTGTGTCTTATTTCCGTTTTACCCTCCCTCTTGCATTCTTGATTCAAAGTCTTGCTTCCCATTTAACCAGCTATAGGACCTTAGACAAATGATTTAACATCTTATTTGTTGAAATAAATAAAATAAAAGATGTTAAATCATCTTGAAAAATGAGGTTAATAACTTATAATAAATGGGAAAGTGCTTATACATTATCTGGCACACTCTAAGCCAGTATTAAGTGTTATTCTTCCTTCTCATCAAAGAATTCCAATGTACATTTTAGTCTAATATTGGCCATTTTTACCGCTTCTGGCCATTTGGTTTGTGTTATAAATGTGGATTCGTATCTGTAGTTCAGAAATTTCGAAGTCTGAAACCGTATGTTCTTATAACAAGCTGGTATGCTTGTGATCTGCTTTCTCTTCTTTCAGTTTAGCCCCTGCCACAGATTTCCCGCCCGCATCACACCCCCACATCCTGTGACTGCCAGCTCCTTTGCTGGACTTGCACGCTTGTCACATACCCCTCTGCTCCAGAACAGGGAGGCTTAGCAACGGAGAAAGTTAAAATTTGCTGAAGCCATCTGTCTTTTGTTGGAGGAAGCAGTGTAACCATACGTTGTAGCTACTGTTTTAACAGATTTACAAATGGCTAGGGTGGGTCTGGCTCAGCCCCAAGAAACCAGTTGGACTCATGTGCACTAAATTTAAGCTCCACTGCCAGGAAGAAAACTTCCCTTAGATATCAGCAGGCTTTGTTACTTGCAGGGTGTCAGTTAAGGTAACTGGAATAGAAAGTGCAGAACGCAAAGCACAGGAAGGTAGAACCAAAATTTCACTTATGCCGAGGTGTATGCCTGAATTCGTGGAAATCTGTCGTCTCATGTTGGAGTATTTGTGTGTTCAGCTTATTTCGAACTAATAAAGAATTGAACCTCAGTTACCATGTTTTGCTATGGGTAGTTATTAAGAGGGATGTCATTTATCGACCCATCTTGTTTAATTTATGGCAAACGTTCAGTAAGTCTTGATAGCATTTGTCATTTCCTGATGTTCTATTTTATATATGTATGTGTAACTATTTACTTATTATGCCTACCCGAAGGTAAGCTCCAGAAAGGGACTTTTTTCCATTCTGTTCACGGCTGCAACCCCAGCCAAGAACAGTGCTTGGCACATGGCAGGTGTTCATTAAATACTTACTGAATGGTGGGACCTGATACTGTATGGAGACAATGTTGAATAGTAACTTAGAGCAGGTGTTGGCATACTAAGGCCTGAAGCAGATCCAGTTTGCCACCTGTTTTTGTAAATAAAGTTTTATTGGAATACAGTCACGCTCATTCATTTATTTATATGGCTTCTTTTGCACTTCAGCTCATGTTTGAGTGGTATTGACAGACTGTGTGGCCCATGAAACCTAAAGGCTCTCCTCTGTGGTTATGTATGGCCCTGGCTGAAAGCATGGACCTCAGGATATGACAGGTTTGGGTTTCTTTTCTGGCCACTTAGTTGTGAGCAAGCAATTTAAGCTAAAATGTTGGTTGCCTTGCCTGGGAAGTGATATTAATGATTCCAATCTCAACCAATGTTTGTTAACGTGCAGTGAGAGGAGCATCAGGTACAAACACTCGGGGACCATTAGCCACTACTAGGGAGCCTCATGTGACGGGCATGTCATCCCTTGTCTGCATCTTTATTTGCAAGGCACTTTGCCAAGTACTGGCGAAATGCAAGTGCCTGAGGCCTGGTCCTTCTGTCATGTGCCTGAAAAATACCTGTAGTTTTCCTCCATTCTCTTCCCTGACATCAAGGCCACCCAGTTGTTCCTGCTGTGCATATGCTAATTTAAAAACATGCAATTTTTAGAAATACTGGTTGTCTTATTATCACAGAGGTTTTAGGAAAGCTGCATCTTCAGCGGCACCTGGGGGGCTCAGTTGGTTAAGCGGCTGACTCTTACTTTCAGCTCAGGTCATGCTCTCAGGGTTGTGAGATTAAGCCCTTCGTCTGGCTTCGTGCTGCACATGGAGCCTGCTTATGATTCTCTCTTACTTCTACTCCTTCCCACCTCCCACAGCTGGCTCTCTCTCTCTCCCTCTCTCTCTTTCTCTCTCCCTCTCTACAAACAAAACAAAACTGCATCTTCAGAAGTCACAGTATGATTTAACTTTTATTAAGTTCTACTTCATCTAAATTAAAAAGAGAAAAAAAAACATATGCCAATTTCTACTTAAGGATATACTTCCATGAATACATTCCTTGAAAGGGGCCTAAAACAGGAAAGCAGTAGAAATACCATGTGCAAGTGTATATCTGCTGGAAACTAATGAAAAATTACATCTATGTATTAAGAAGTAATAAATTCTGGTCAAATATTTGGAAAATACAAAGGAGTATAATGAAAATGGCTAAAAACTATATATGTTCCCATTACTCAGAGAGAAATTTGACTTTAATGTATTTTTCTTCCATTTAAAGCTTTGAGATGTAAAAATTATTTTCTCCAGCCACCTTTTTAACTTAATGTTATAAATGTAGGCTGGTAATGGGTAATAAGGAGGGCACGTATTGCATGGTGCACTGGGTGTTACATGCAAGTAATGAATCATGGAACTTTACATCAAAAACTAGGGATGTACTGTATGGTGACTAACATAATATAATAAAAAATTATTATAGAAAAAAAGACATAAAAACATTTTAAACCTAACTTTTGACTTTTTTAACCAACCTTATATTTTGGGAAGCAGCCTTTCAGAAAAGTGTAAGAATAGTGCAATCAACACCTGTTTACCCTTCAGCTGGAATCACCACTTGTTTCTATTTTGTTATATTTGTTTCCTCTCTCCCTGCCGTTATATTCCGATGAGTCCTAAACATGATCTTTAATGCCCCCACATACTCCATTTTGTGCATGTACCATAATTGCCCATTTCTTTTATTGTGGGTATTTAGTTACTTTTACCTACCCCCCCCCCATTTTCAAATTTTGTTCACTGAGCATCCGTGTTTTAAGCACTATCTGCAGAGGATCTTATTTTTAAAACCGTAATCCTGTGGGGTAGATGTTACAGAAGAAGGGATTAAAGCTTAGAGAATTTAAGTACCTTGTCAAGGGTCAAATAGCTGAGAATTGGTGGAACGAGATTTCGATGCAGGTCTCTCAGACCCGAAGCTCTGGGATCTTGGTCATTCCATAGGACCTACGCCCGTCTGCCATCTTGGATGATAACTCCTCAGAAACTGCCCTGAATTTCATCTCTCTGCTCTTCCTCTGCTCTTAGCACCCCATCTCCGTTCATGGCTCAGGTGGTGTAAGTTCTTTGTCTGTCTTCCCACCTCATTAGACGGTGAGAACTTTTGGGCTGCTGTCTGTGTGCTAGTCAACTCTTGTCCCAGTTTCTGGGGTACACTTATGGCAGGTGCTCATAAGTATTGATTGGATAAGGAGATGAATGGTGGAAAGTGTCTTAATGCATATTACTAAATTGCTCTTCATAAGTCTTGTACTCATTTGATTTTATTGGCAAGATTTCTGGTACTGAGCTCACTGCCCATCCAGCAGCGTTGAGAGCTTGATCTTCAAGAGGCTGAACTTGTTTGACTGTTTTATACCCACACTACTCATGTTTCTGCATGAGAAAGATGTAGGTATTTTCTGCTTCTTCAGTTTATTAAATGAATAGTTTATTTTTACAAAGGATCTCACTTGTTTTCATAGTAAGTTACATATTCAGTGAAGAAAATTTAAATCGAGAGGCAGAAAAAGAAAGAACAAAGAGTGTTAAAAATACCACCATTCTGTAACTTTTTTCCCCATTTTGTCACTTTTTTAATTAAAAAAAAAACTTCTAGTGCTTTCCCAGGTTTGAAAATAAATCATATGCTGTATCTTTCTTTCATAAAATAATATTTACTACGAATATTTTTTCTGTATATTAATGAACCTTTGAAAACCAGATTCAAAGACTAAATAGTATTACAGCTCAAGGAAAAAACATATTTATTGTGCAGATAATATTCTCTGGGATCATAAATGCAGCCATAGCGAACAGTTTGGGACGTGACTCTTTGTGTGCAAACCAGGTTACTTGTTTTTTTTTTTTAAATGAAAATATTTCAGACATACAGATAAGCTCAAATATTAGTATAACAAATACCCAAAGATCTCTATGCAGGTATTTATAGCTTCATTTATAGAGTAGGGATTCCTTCTTCACGTAAAGTGACTAGCAAGAAATAAGTCTTTACGATCCGAGATGTTTCTATCTTGGTATCCCCTAGTTTATGTCAAATGGATGTTCGATTTGCCAATTTGTGCAAATGTGGCTCAAGCTGTCTCAGGTCTATTGTATTTATCCAGTCCTTTCCGTGGATTCCTTTGGGGACACTTATTTCAAACAATTTCCCTTGACTGCTGCTTCAAGAGCTATCACAGCTGCAGAGACAGCTGTGGATTTTAGTTTTAACTAGAAACTCATCATTCACACTTCCTTGAACACAGCTGGGTGTGTTCTTGCTTCCCGGTTGGTAGCACTGTTCTACAACCATTTATCTGCGCATATATCGCCATGAATACAAACTGAGTGAAATCATTATGAATTATAGGATGTAATTTTTACTGTCTCCTGCCATTTTGAGGGTTATATATTGCTCTTATTGTCACTAATTTCAGCAAGGGGAGAAGTGTCTCTCATAGTGGTAGACGGTTCCTAGCTTTTTCTTAGGATCCACTGCTTATTTGATCCTCTGCTCTGTCGTGCGTATTCCAATAGCAACTGTGTTTATTGTGCTGAGTACTTGAATTTCTGTGTAAAATATTCTAGAAGGAAATGAAGAGTATGTAAACATCCCTCCACATCCCCCCATACTGAAACATTTCATCTTAGTCCCTTGCTAAAAACAATTTGAATTCCAAAGAATTCAAAGAAACAATGAACAGAATTAATGTAGTTTCCCCTTTTTATTCAGTAGTGGAAAGATTTACTAATCCTGCCACACGTTAGATTAGCTGATTAAGTATTTTGGTTTTCGCCCCTATTGCTTATTGCCGTTGCTTTTGGTTTAGTTTCTTGTTTACTTTTAACTTATACTTTGATTTCATATCATAATTATTTAGGTCAGATGTGAATTGCCCTCCTTAACCTATAATGGCAGTGACGTCAAAGGGAAGGGGACAGATGGAGGAGTTTCAGTGGGATTTGTAGCAACTACTTCTGAGTATTTATTTATTTACGTATGTTGTCTATACTTAGATCTAATGTACCCCAGAAAAAAAAGGGCACAATTTTCCTCAAAGATCAAAGCAGCTATAAGTGAATGCAAACTTTTAAAAACGTTGCCTTTCATCCTTTTTCCTTCAGTTATATGTGAAGAAATCTGTGGCTCAGGCTGGGCTTAGTACTTGCAAGTTTCAAGTGCTTACTCTAGACTGGAAAGCAACACACTTTGGCATTGACTTCTTACCTTCCCTCTGTGACAGAGCCCCATGCATTCCTGAACTACGAGGCGGTGGGATGGGGACGTCCTTCTGTTACTGTCCACCCTGAGATCCCTGGAGGACCAGGGGCTGCTGAGCACTAATCTCGTTTTACAGAACTCCAGGGTGAAAGAAGGGTCTTAGCTAGGGGCCATGTTCAGTAAATTACGATCAAACCCTGGTCTTCTGACCCTTACATTTAATACTTAGCATCAGTGGTCTCTTTTCTCCAAATATTGTTTTACCTTATGCCAACGTCTCTCCCAAAGACCAGAGTTCTGGAGCAGTGCTTTTGGAAATTCCATACAAACAGGCTATCATATGAATTATACTGAACATTTGATTTTTTTTTTTCTTCCCAGGATTCATTCCTGTCTGTAGCCTTGGAGTGGCTCAAGTGGGCAGGATGAACTTTGGAAAAGATGTCAGCACCTTGAAATATTTCACCATCTGTGGCTTACAAGAGGGCTATGAACCGTTTGCTGTTAACACAAACAGGGATATTACCATGTGGCTAAGCAAGAGGCTTCCTCAGTTTCTCCAGGTCCCATCAAATCATGAGCATATCGAGGTTTGCTTTTTCTTTGAAATTCAGACCACTGCCAAAAACCAGGGGTGGAATGTCTTCATACATGGCAATTCCCACTTGGACAATTATTACCACTTACTTAAAAAGGTGGCCCTATAGTGTTACGTAATAGTGGAATCCAAGCACAGCATTAGCTTCTGATTTTACGTACTTTATGAGTACCTGATTAGACCGATTAACAATAATCAATTCTCTTTTTATATAGGCAACTCTAGGCTCCATCTGAATAAATATACTTGTAACATGAATTTCCCAAACTGTCTTTTGAATTAGGAGCAGAGCTATGAGTCTGTCTGTAACACAGTAGTACTCCCTGTGTTTAATCATGTCATTTACAAAATTATGCCACGTGTGGGCTGTGTTTGGGGTTTGAAAGACATGATGTCTGCTTGAGAGTTTTAGAATCAGGAGGTCGACAGTCGACAGTGTTGATTCACATTTGACCTCTCACGTCATCATTTCCTAGGTGACCAGAATAGACGGCACCATCGACAGTTCTCCGTGTTTAAAGGTGACTCAGAAGTCCTTCGGTTCTCAGAACAGCAGCACGGACATCATGTTCTATCGCCTGAGCATGCCCATCGAGTGCGCAGAAGTGTTCTCCAAGATGGTGGCCGGGGGACTCCCAGGCGCTAGCCTCTTTGGGCCCAAGAATGATCTGGAGGACTACGATGCAGATTCCGACTTTGAGGTTCTAATGAAGACGGCTCATGGCCATCTGGTGCCAGATCGCGTTGACAAAGACAAGGAAGCCACAAAACCAGAGTTTAATAACCACAAAGATTACGCTCAGGAAAAGCCCTCTCGTCTGAAACAAAGGTCACTGATACATACAACATGAGTGTAAATGTGTAGTTATTATGTGGGGAGGGGGACAGAAGAGAGCAAGGGATTTCCCAGTGTCAATTTCTTCTTCCTCCTCCTCCTCTACGTATAAAGAGTTCAACAGGGGACAGTAAAGCAATCTGTTTGCCATCTTGTTTGTTACCACAGACAGAATCTATCCCAAGAGTTACTTACTTAAGGCATTTCTTTATTGTGGTAATAAACACATAACAAAATTTGCCATTTTAGCCATTTTTTAAGTGTACTGTTGAGTAGCATGAGGTAGATTCACATTGTTGTGAGACAGGTCTCCAGAACTTTTTCATCTTGCAAAATTAAAACTCAGTACCCATTAAACAACTCTCCTTTTCCACCTCCCTGCCAGCCTGTGGTAATCACTGTTCTATTTTTTCTTTCTATGAATTTGGCCACTTTATAAAGTGGAATCATGCTGTATTTTTTTTTCCTGTGTGTGATTGACTTAACTGACTTAGAATAATGTCCTCAAGGTTCATCCATGTTGTTGCATGTGTCAAGACTTTCTTCCTTCATAAGGCTGGATATTGTCCCATTGAGCGTAGACACATTTTGTTTACCCGTCCATCCACTGATGGACATTTGGATTGATTCTGCCTCTTGGCTATTGTGAATAGTACTGATGTGAACATGCGTGTGCAAATTTATTTTCAACCTCCTTCAAATTATTCTGCATATACACCCAGAAGTGGAATTGTTGCTAGTTCTAAGTTTTTGAGGAATCTTCATACTGTTTTCCACAGCAGTTGCACCATTTTATATTCCCACCAACAGTGCACAAGGGTTCCAATTTCTCCCCATTCTTAGCAACTCTTATTGCTTTCTGATTTTTTGAAAATGGTCATCCTAATGGCTGTGAAGTGATATCTCTGCTGTGGTTTTGATTTGCATTTCCCTGATTCTTAACGATGTGGAATATCTTTTCATATACTTATAGGCCATTTGTGGATCATCTTTGGATAAATATCTTTTCAGGTTCCTTGCCCTTTTTTCTTAATTGGGTTATTTGCTTCTTTGTTGTTGAGTTGTAGGAGTTCTTTATATATTCTGGATATCAACCCCTTATCAGATATATAATTTACAAGTATTTTTTCCTAAGAGTTAGTTTTTAAGATATTTATGTTTATGTTCTTGGTTGAAACTTAAAGAGTATTCTAAGTAGTAGTTTTTTATAGACAAGAAGGCAAGTTACTTTAGCATCCTTTTTTTTGCACTAAGTTGTAATTTCTCAACCTCGGCGTGATCAACGCTCTGGGTCAGATAATTACTTGTTGTGACAGTCTGACCTGTTAACTGAAGGATGTTCAGTTCATCCCTGGCCCCCACCCACTAGATGTCAATGGCACACACCCCCAGCTGTGTCAACCAAAGATGTCTTCAGATAGTACCAGATGTCCTCTGGGGGGGGGGGCAAAATCACCCTGGTTTTGAACCACTCTACTAAGATGATTATATGTTATGTTCCAATGAGGCGGAACATTTTAGTGTTGCTTATTCTCAGTCCTATAATATGTTTCAGATTTTTGCTTAGAAGAACAAAGCCGGATTACAGCACAAGCCATTCTGCAAGACTCACTGAAGACGTGCTTGCAGATGATCGGGATGATTACGATTACTTGATGCAAACGTCCACGGTATGAGGTGGCAGCTTTTGTCGCTTACTCCTCTTTGTCAGTTATTATGTGTTACATTTCAAAGAGTTCAGTTTTCATTCATCCTATTTAGCCAGCTTATTTTAAAATAAGTATTCAGTTATATTTTGGGGACTGAAAATTTGAAAAATATAGGTATATTCTGATGTGTATTATGTACTAAGAGAACTATGTTAGGCAAAATATCCTAATGGTATGTTTAATCCTGATTTTGCTATCCCATTTCTTGGAAAATTTTTAATTTCCATTTAATTTTTCCAAGTGCATATGATTTCTTTCATCTTAGTGATATGTCTAAAGGAAGACGATTTAAAATATTTTGTTGGAGGTCGTGTTTTGCCATCTGCCATTTACAGTTTTCAAAACAACTTTTCCTCAATTGCCAAATGGGAAAAAATATGTAGTTCTGCCCCTCGTAGAGTGCCCCCATGTTTGAGCTAGGTTGTCACTTATTAGTTCTGAACTATGTCAAAGTGATGTTAAGATGTTAAAATATTATGTTATCGATAGGAAAGGTGCAGCATATTCAAAGAGATGGGTGACAGGTATAAGAACTCAGCATTGATCGGTGTGCTTCTGTAAGCCTCAAGAATATGAAGCTTACCTGCCTAGTTGGATTATTTTTTACGTAAAGTTACTATATATGTACATATACATTTGTATGTATGTTATGGATGTACATAAAACATATACGTAGGAGTATAAAAAGTTTCAAGTCACTTAGAATGTTTGCTCCGACAAACTCTTTTCTCTTTTCCCCATTATTTCTGATTTAATTTGCCTTCGCTCTGTTTTAAGACCTATCTCACAGTGTCAGTTCTTTGTACCTATAACATTTGAATTAGGCCAAATGATTTTAAACAAAGAAATACAGTCTTAGGCAGTTCAAAGACATTGCATATCAAAGTTTTGTTTCTTCTTACGTTGCCAACCCTTGTTTTTACTGTCTTGACAGTACTATTACTCAGTGAGAATCTTTCCTGGCCAAGAACCTGCTAACGTCTGGGTAGGCTGGATTACATCAGATTTCCATCAATATGATACAGGCTTTGACTTGGACAGAGTTCGCACAGTAACCGTTACTCTAGGAGATGAAAAGGGAAAAGTACATGAAAGGTCAGTTTTTCTCAATTTTCTTTGTATATGAATGATATCTGATGAAAATGTTGATAAACCTAGGTATATTTTTTCCCCTCTTGGATTTCATGTCCAGGATAATATTGTATTGATAGGAGGAATATCATCAAACCATTAATGTCGGTGTCCTTTTTGTTACTCCTACAAACCAGTAAGAAATCTAAGTATATTAAAAGTGAAAAACATTATAAAGTAAGAACAGTGCATCCTTTTTGTGTAATAATCATCTATTCCTTCAGGGGACACTGTATGTGACTAACAGTTTGGGTTACCCGTACTTAGCCTTTGTTTTAGGGATTAGTGATGGGTGAATGTGAGACCTCTGTGGTCTGAAATTTGTCTTGGGAATGGTTTATGTGGTGGGGAGAAGAAAGTGAAGACGATATGGGCGAGTAGTTGAGACCAGGTGGACGCGTTTGAACTCAGACTGAGGAGTAGTGGGTTCTTTCCTCAGCTTTGCCATTGACTCGCTGTGTGGCTTTGGGTAAGTCACTTACACTTTCTGTGCCATCCTTTTTCATTTGTAAGACAAAACCAAACTCAAACCAAACCTTCAAAAAAGTGAAGAAGGCTATCTTCCTTGCAGAATAAGACAAGAGAAGATCTGACCATTTGCATCTACCTTTTGTGCCCATGCATCCTCTCTGATCTGCTGTGACAGGTCTCATAGAGAAAGTCCTCCATAACCTTGCTTCTCTTCTATCCTGCACCATCATCTGTGCTGACTGGAAGCTCACTCTCCTGCCTTCAGTTGTGACACTGGAGCCCATGAGACAGTGGGCCGAGCCAAAATCTCCAGTCCAGCGGGCTTTACATCAGTATGGGGGTCCCAAACCACCTGTCTCCAGGAATATTCTTGCAGGACACATTTGACTTTCAGAGATGGCAACAGTATAAGGAAATAACCCAACAGAGAGATGGGATACCTGAGAGAGGAGTTTAGCGTAAGAAATAGAGGGTAGGGAAGGGTGGTCAAATCTTATGGAAGGAGTGCAAAGAAACAGAGCCAACTTGATTTTTCCAAAACTGACTTTATCTCAGCCTTTTTCTTTTCCTCCTACTTGCCTGCCTTTGACTTTTTTTGCTAGTTTCACGAACACATTCACTCTGTTGTGACAGAGAAAGGGAAGGAGGCCAAGCTCACATCACTTATGTTTATTACCATCTCTGATAAAGGTTTCTGTGAGGTTGAAACAAGGGTTTGTTGTTAATATCACTGATTTTATGCATATTCTAGTTAATTCTTTCTCTCATAACAGATCACTGGGAATTGTCCACAAAGGGGCATTTTACCCAAATTTTCAATATAGTGACTCACTGATGGCTCACATAGAATTTGCCTAAGGACTTTGATAGTGTTTGGAAATGAATGCTTCTCGTCCCTGAACAAGTGGTTTAAAAAAAAAACAAAAAAACAAACCCTATGAGAATGAAAATTGCAAATTTGGATGATTATTAAATAGTTAAACTTTTTTGAACCTCAGAAAAAGGTCCAGTTTGGTTTGAGTTTTTGGAGGGAAGGTGCAGGTCAGTTTTTACTTGGTTCCAACTTGTTGACCTGTGTCCATTAGGTGCCAAATTCAGAGACGTGTAAGACCTGATTCAGAATGTCCACGAAGTCAATGGAGTTTTGCTCAGAATCACAGAATCGGGCCCATTGTGCACCTCTCCCATTACAGCATGAGCTTGTTGCTTGCGCAGCATAATTTAGGTTTAGTTTGCAAGATATACATGCTTTCTGTCGTGTCTGTGGTCGTACGAAGATGAAAATGTGTTTTTTTTTTTGAAATTCAGCATCAAACGCAGCAACTGCTATATGGTGTGTGCGGGTGAGAGCATGAGCCCGGGGCAAGGACGCAACAACAACGGCCTGGAGATCGGGTGCGTGGTGGATGCCGCCAGTGGGCTGCTTACATTCACCGCCAACGGCAAGGAGCTGGGCACATACTACCAGGTCTGTGGGCAGAGATGGTGGCATGCTTCCACAAAGAAAGCCTTTTCTCCCCATGAGAGGAAAACACATTTTAAATCAAAAAGTACATTAGGAATGAGAAGAGAACAATGGGGTGCCTGGATGGCTCAGTTGCTTAAGCCTCGAGTCTTGATTTCGGCTCAGGTCATGATCTCAAGGTTGTGGGGTCAGCCCTGGCTCGGGCTCCAAGCTCAGCAGTTAGTCTGCTTGGGATTCTCTCTCCCTCCTTCTCCCTCTGCCCCTCCTGCTTGCATGCGATCACTCTCTCTCTTTTTTCTCTCTCTCTCAATTAAATAAATAAAATCTTAAAAGAAATTAGAAGAAATGAAAACAGAAATGAGTTTAATTCTGCCCTGTTTACCTCTGTTTGAATAATAACAGTGCCTTTCAGAGGAAACAGTACATTCCTCCAAAAATGTTCATATGATAACGCCAATAGTCCAAATCATTATCGAACGAGGGTATTTATCTGAGAGAATGCAAATGTCCAGTCCCCTTCTGTAAAGTGTTCCTTAGTCATTATAAAGAAAATATTCTATCTTTGTGTTCCTTCATTGACTAATCTTAACCAAATTCATTTGTTTATTTAAGGTGGAACCAAGTACAAAATTATTTCCTGCAGTGTTTGCACAAGCTACAAGTCCCAATGTTTTCCAGTTTGAGTTGGGAAGAATAAAGGTAAGAAAGACTCATTGCTGATATTATATTTGGGGTCTTTCTATTAGGGAATAGCAGTTACTTCTTAAATGAATTCAGTATTTATTTTAGTACTGATATTACTTACATAAATGACCCTTTAAAAGAAAGGTAAGCCATGTTCAGGTCACGGGGGCAATGAAATTAATTAGAAAGGGTTTCTGCGATGATTTAAAGTATTTATTAATTCATTAAAATAGTTAAGAACAAAAAAGGGTTTCTCTGTGGTTATCATAAATATATTATTCAATAAAACTAGGCTTATTTGGAAAAAAAGTGCCAAATAACATACCGTTCAATAATCGTTGAACTCAGGTGAACTAGTAAATGGGATTAAAGACATAAGAGTGCTACGTAATGATCAGTGCTAGACTAGGGCGGGTGTAGGTACTGCGGGAACAAATGAAGAACAAAGAGGTTGGAGGTTGGAGGGAGAGGATCAGGTAAAGCTAAAAGAAGAGGGGACATGTGGGTTGATTCTTAACTGTCGAATAAGAGATCTCAGAATATATTTAGTAGGAGAGGCCACTAGACAGAGGGCACAAGAAAGCAAAAGGATGTGAGTCAGAGTGCTGGAGGTTAAGGAATTCAATGCGACTCTAACCAAGGGTGCCTTCTAGTATGTGGCTGGAGATTAATGTGGATAGAAGGGAGACTGAATCCAAGCTGGAAAGGCCTTGAATGCCATGCTAAGAAGTTGGCACCTATCATGTAGACAGTGTTGATCAATTGGAAACTTGAAGCAGGGGCCGGAGTAGAATCAAACCTGTTTTGGAAAAATATATTGGCAGTCATGCGGCGGTGGCAATACGGAGAAGTATCTGCTCTTTCAAGAGCGAGAACAGGCAGGAACAATGAGGAATTGCCGATTTGATACTGTCTGCAAGGGACAAGATGATGAGAGCCGTGGAAGTTGTAATGGAGAGTGAATGATAAATGAGAAGATGCTGTAAAGGAGAAATGAATAAAATGTGACAAATAATTGGATTGATAGGATTTGTTGCTGAATTGGATTCAAGTACTCAAGGAGAATGAAGAATCAGGGATTAAATTATTATAATCTTTTTAGTTTGGACAACTAAGGGATGCTAATACAACAAGCAGAAGAGCTTGTCGAATTGCAGGAAAAGGAACTGAATTGAATTTTGCAATTGTAAATTTGAGATGCTAGGCACACATCAGGATGGATACAGTAGACAGTTTTACAGGACTGGCTTGGTGACCTTGGACATGTTCCTTCAACTGTGTGAGCTCAGTTTCTGCCTTTGTAAAATGAGATTCTCAGCAGCCACAGGAAGGCAAATATAATATGGACTAAAGGAATCCATGACTCTTATTCATTAGGAAGGCTTCCGTGACCTTGCCAGAAGAATTTCAGCAAAATGATGGATGAAGCTGTATTATAGCCAATTCAGGATTAAAAATGAGAGACAGCAAATTTGGATGGTTTTATATATATATACATACACACACACACACACACACACAAAATGTATATTGTATATATGTATATATATGTATTATGTATATTTATATATACATGTATATATATAAATTATATATATATGTATGTATGTATGTATAATTTAACCAAGAAAGTGGGCATTTCTTAGAACTCTGACTCATATGTTGGTCTATTTGACATTTCCGCCTGGGTGTTTTACAGACATCTCAAATTAAATATGTCTAAATATGTCCAAAGGGGAAATGCGGACCATCATACCTCCTCCTCCTAACCTGTCTGATCTACAGTCTTCTTTCTGTCAGTTAATAGCAAACCCACTTGCTCAGGCCTACAACCTTGAGGTCATCCTTGACTTCTCTCCTTGACATTCCGCATCCCAGTTCCATCTGCCAGCAAATCCCCAGCCTGCAACCTGTCACCATTGCCCCTTCTGATGACCACACCGACCTCCATCACCATCATTCCTCATCAGGTTCCTCCAGTAGCCTCTTGATGGGGTCTCCTGAATTCCTCCTTGCCCATCTGTTCATCACAAAACAATCTGAGTGACTGTCACTGCTCTCAAATAGAAATCAGATTGTGCCATTCCACTGCTTGAAATCCTCTTTCCCTGAGCGTAAAAATCCGAGGTGTCATGATGGTTCTCAAGTCTAAACAGTCTGCTCTTCTATTACCTCCCTGACTTCATCTCCTGCTGCTCTCCCCTTCTTCGCCCCAGTCCAGCCACCCTGGCCTCCAGCTCTTCCTCAGAATTGCCAGGCAGACTTCCTCCTTGGATCCTTTGTGTTGACCATCCCTTCTGCATGGAAATTTCTTCCGCTGCATGTCCACATGGTTCTTCTTCTTTGGGTCTTTCTTTAAATGTCACCTTCTCAGTGACCCCCCTCTTCTGACTGCCCTGTTTATTATTGCTGCCCTCCATTCTGGTTCTTCCATCCTGGGTCTACTCTTGAATCTGCCTTCTGACTTTGTTTATTTTAGGTCTCCAATTAAAAAAAAAAAAGAATGGAAGCTGGAGGAGAGGAGGGATTTTTGCGTGTTTTGTTCATTCAGTGCCTAAAGCAGTGCTAGGCTTCCCCCCCCCCCATTGGAAGAGAATAGGAAAGTAGCTTGGGGATGAGACCATCTAAACGTGAGCAGTAGACAAGGCTTTACAGGAGACGGAGACAGTGAAGGTAATGGGGAAGGTGAGGTCATTGTTTCTATATGGCTCCTAAGAGGCAGGCAGAGGTGGTATCAAGGTCATAAGTGAATGAATAAGCTTTGGCACAGTAGAGACCTCTCTTTCCCTGAGACCAGATTGAAGGAAGTAGGAAGGCTGAATATGATACATATGGGAAGTAGAGGAAGGTGAAGGACAAATAAATTATGTTCCTGTCCGATTAATTCTGTTTCCTTGTGTGATGGTCCCGTTTATCTGTTGAGCTGTCTCTGGTGTACCACCGGCTACTAAAGCCTGATAAACCTGACAGCGAGTGGGTGAGTGGTTGAAGGAGGAGGTAGGTGACGGGACAGATGAGGAGAGAGAGCCAAGTGGAGGTAACTCTTTCTGGAGTTGGGCACCAAAAGCAACCTGAAGGCTTGCTGGATTTCACCAAGGGCCCAGCTCGGTAAAGAAGTATGAAGATTCTGGGACACCTGGGTGGCTCAGTTGGTTAAGCAGCTGCCTTCGTCTCAGGTCATAATCCCAGGGTCCTGGGATTGAGTCCCGCATCTGGCTCCTTGCTCAACGGGGAGCCTGCTTCTCCCTCTGCCTGCCTCTCCCCCTGCTTGTGCTCTCTCTCTGCCTCTCTCTCCCTCTCTCTGACAAATAAGTAAAAATTAAAAAAAAAAAACACCTTTAAAGAAGTGTGAAGATTCTGTGGTTATACTTATTCCATTGCATTCCCGGTGAACCAGAGAGTGTATACGAAAGCAATAGCCCCAAACCAGTTTTAGATAAGTTCTCTCATAATATTTTCTCTCTTGTCCTTGCAGGAGCAATTCAATCCAAGTTCTATTATTTCTTGTATTGACTGAACGTGAAGGGTATCTTACTTCCAGGATCTCTTTCCTGTGCAGGACTGTGGTCATGACTTCACTAGCCCCATGGATTGTTATAAATGAATTCTTTTTCTCTCCCCCATTCCCTAGAATGTGATGCCTCTGTCGGCGGGATTATTCAAGAGCGAGCACAAAAACCCTGTGCCACAGTGTCCGCCGCGTCTCCACGTGCAATTTCTTTCCCATGTCCTATGGAGCAGGATGCCTAACCAGTTCTTGAAGGTAGATGTCTCTCGAATCAGTGAGCGCCAAGGCTGGCTGGTGCAGTGTTTGGATCCTCTGCAGTTCATGTCTCTTCATATCCCAGAGGAGAACAGGTCAGCCCTGCGTGCCCTTTACTGTGCAATCGGGACCCTTTGAATTACACTGTTGGCCAGGGGTTTGGGGGTGTTGCTGGGGAAACAAAATAAAGCTTACAAAATATCTAATTTCTTGGGGCAATGGAGATATGATTTCACATATTCCAAGTTGAAATCTCTTTCTCAACCAATTTGTTACTGAAACAAAATTATTATACTGCCCTTGGAGGAGCCATAGGATATTGTTCCTTTCCTCTTGTTTTATCTACACTAAGAGCAGGTAAACATTCAGACAAGTACAGCTGCAATCTGACTTAAGGCTTAGTAGCTGTGCGATGTCATCAAATATGATATTATAAGATATTAGGGGCAGAACCATAGAAATCACTTAGTTCAACCCTTTATTTGAAAGATGTGAAAAACTGAGACTAAAAGATATTCGTGAAAGAAAATTGTGAAAAGATATGGAGGCCTTGGAAACAAGGTTGTAGGCATTCTAGGCAATGATAGTAGTGATATAAAGTACAATAAATATTCAAAGGTAGCTTTGCTTATGACTCTCTGTTTTTCCATGCTATAGCTGACTAAATTGGAGAGATTTCATTTTAGCAGACTTATTATCAATAAAGAGCTAAGGTGCTAAGTTTTGGACCAAGATTTCCTTCCCAAAATGTCATTAAAAAGTTCAGTCACAAACTAAGTAAAAACATTGCATGAAAACAATGCAAAGATAGACATATTTGTTATCCTGGTGTTTTAAGTCTTTAATCTGAAAATGGTTGTAGGAGCTGTGTCTGTTTTTATGTATTTAGAAATTCTTGGCCTTCTTTTACTTTTTTAACCTGTAGTTTGGAAAAACAATTTATCATTTCCTCAGAAATGGAAATATGAGAGTTACCACATGACCCATTAGGTCCACTCCTAGGTATGTACTCAAGAGAAATGAAAATATGACCATGCAAAAAATTGTACATGAACTTTCATAGGCAAAATGTGAGAACAAGCCAACTGATGCATTGATGAATAAAATGTGCAATATCCATACACTATTATTTGGCAATAAAAAGGAATGAAGTACTTATACATAGTATAGAATGGATGAACCTTAAAAATACTCTACCAAGTTAAAGAAGCCAGTTACAGAAAACACATTGTAGGATTCCATTTACGTGAAAAGCCCATAATAGGTTTATCTTTAGGAAGAGAAAGTAGGTTGGTAATTACTTAGGGCGGTGGTGTCAGTGGACTTGAGGAGCGGCTGCTAATGAGTATTGGGTTACTTTGGGGTAATGAGAATGTTCTAAACTTCAATTATGATTCTGTTTGCACAACTCCATTAATATACTAAAATTACTGAATTGTGTATATTTCATGTATACACAATATATTTTAAATAGGTAAATTATATAGTGTGTAAATTATATCTCAGTAAAAACATTTCAAACAAAAGAAATCCACAAAGAAAAATTAATCTGGCCAGATGAACTTTTTCATGCATAAGTACTTATTTACATATTTTAAGTGAAATAATTATAAAGATGTATCATTCATAATGTCATCTTTGGATGATTAGATCTTATTTTAATTTCATACTTATTTTATGTATGAAAAGTTGTACTGAAATATTGCATCTGATGATTTAAAAAAACAACAACTCAATAACAAAAAGAAAGGTAACATTTGGGAAGGGAGTTTTCTTTGTGAGGGAAGATACTGTACTAAGCAGGGAATTTTAAGACTGCAGTTTAATATGTTGGCATGCCATAATCAGAAAGCCAACATATCCTCCTGCCATAGTAATTTATGATTTATATTAATTACCTGTGATAAGTTTATATGTAAGTAGATGGATAAATTTTTTTTGTAAAAATAGTATAATGCTTAAAAATAGATTGATAATTTAAACTCTTACTATAGACCGTGAAGAATTCAACTCTGTCTTCCAAAATGTATGAAACACAAATGCAGGATATGAGTCAGATTTGCAAGGAAGGTGAAGACGGGAAGATAAAGCCCATGGTGTGACTGGCACATGGTCACTTGTGTGGTTGGTAAAGTCTGGTACCATGGTGGCTTCAGGCTTCCCAGAAGTCAAAGAAAAATCTGATGAGTTTCAAAATCCAGATTGCAAAAGTGATGTTACAACTAGTTGTTGAGTTAGAATCTTTTCCTCATGCCCTGATGACATGGCAAATAATTAATATTTACAAATTTGGGATTGTCCTAGATGTGTGTCAGTCCTCTCTTTCCTTCAGGTCACATATCACAGTTCATAATTTAATTTACCTATTTTTTGGTTGAGGTTTCCCTCCTCAACTAGACAGTAAGTTCCCTTAGGGCAGGAATTGTGTTTCCATTGTTAACCATCGTTATCACCATTGCACAATGCTCAATCCATAACAGACCCTCTGTAACATTTGATGAAGAAAAAAGTGATACTGACTTATGAAAAATATTTCCACATGGAGGACTGTTAGAGTATAATGTATTATATTAGCCTTTATTGCAAAAACAACCCCCAGATCTCAGTGGCTTGTAAACAGACATGTAGTTTTTGCTCATGGCCCACTGTAGGTCTGCTCCAGGCTGGGATGGGCTATGCATGTGGTCCATGTGCCTTTTTACCCTGAGACCCAAGCTGATGGGGCAGCTCCAGTCTGAGACCTAGAGTTTCCGTGGCCAAGTGTGGATGTACCAGATGGTTATCAGACACTGGAGGTCTCTGAGAACTTCTTGCTTATGGCAGATGTTATGTTCACTCGGGTTTTATTGACCCAAGCAAGTCCTATAGTCAAGCCCAAAGTAAGTAGGGCAGAGAAGATTACTCCACATACAGGGAAGAAGGAAGAAGGAGAATATTTATAAAGGACAGTATAATCTATATCATGTGCTAAGGAGGTGTTTTATTTTATATTCAGTATTGCCCTTGTAACAGATAAAATAATGAGTTATATCCTTTGCTATCCTCCAGTTATAGTCGTAGTTCATTAACATATGAATATTGCTACAGGGAGTTGGCATGGAAAGACAGATTAAACTGGTCAAGGTGTATGCTTTGGTTTGCCTTGACCTAAGTGTAAAATTAGGAGATGTAGACTGTAAATCCTTCTGACTTCTCTTATTCATTCATTCCACAAGTATGTGTTAGTTCCCACTGTGTCCTTGGCACTGGATAGTAAACAGTGTACAAAACAGACATTACTTTCACCTTAAAAGATTTCATGGTCCAGTAGGGAGGAGAGGTGCTTTAAAGGAGGGAACAGGGTGCCATAAAGTGCATAATGGGGGGAGCAAGTTGAAAGGTGGCAGCGACATGTAAATTGTAGAGTCCTTAGATGTTGTTTCTAGAAACTGACAATTTGAGAGTGATTGGACCGTAGTGGAAGTTTTGTTCTTCAGTAAGAACCTAGAATGCAGATGTTCTGTGTTGCTACAATGAACAGGTTTTTCTATATTTGACCATTGGCCAGGCTAACAGTCTTCGTGAGAGACTGGGGGGCCCAGCTAAGATGTGGGAATCATTGTCCACTATACTTTGAGGGAGAAAGCCTGCTCAATTATACCTTCCTAAGAATTGGGTGCTAGCAGATGGGCCCCACGGTTGTGTAGTTTCCTGGAGTCCTGGTGGTAATCATTCACTTCGGGTTTCTAATGCATAAAGCTTCTGATTCTGAGATTTGGGAAGTGTGGTCTGGAACAATTCTGCACCACCAAGCTTTCAGTGGAATACGTGTGAGCCGGGCACCATAGATACAGTAGCTGGGCTTGGACAGGATGATAGAGTAGCTAAGGACAGTGACAGAGCTTAACAGCAAATAATCAAAAAGAATTACTCAGCACCTACTGTGTACCAGGCTAAGTGTGGGATGAATATTAATACACAAATCCTATAATAGCCCATGTTCTGATGAGTTTATATTACAGTCTCACCAAGGACACTTTCCTAGATGAATGAGTCATTCCCCTTATTGTGACTATATCAAATTTCTACTTTTAACTCTACATTATCACCCATGAGCCATCTTAATAATTTAAATAAATAGTGTAAAAAAATTAGCACCTCTAAAGGAATTATGTGCTCTTAATATTGACTTTTGAAAAGAACAGCTTTACTTTAGGTATATTCTGGCCATACTTTTAAGGTTTTATGTGTTGGAAATAAATAGTATGTGGTAGAAGCAAAATGACCTGAATTAAGAGGCCAGTGTAACCAGATTCCCACTAGAAACTTTTCCAAGTGCAATGTCACAGAGAGTGTTTGTTTCCTGAGCTGCACAGACTTGGTGGAAACCAGGGCTTCGTTGGTCCACGTGTGGGGCTGTGAGGGATGTATGAGAAGGTAACTCACGTCAGAGGAATTAGCATTCCATTCACTTACTGCTGACTGGTCATGCTAATAGCTCATGATGGGTCGGGGACACGGGCAGCATAGACTAAGGCAGAATTTTCTGGCTTCTTGAGCCATTTTGGCCTAGTTGGAAAGGGACATTCAGGATTTTCCAAGGAGTGCTCATGTTTTGAAAGAAAGGGAGTCCCCACATTCAGAGGAGACTATATTGAAAAGAGGTGCCCCAAACCTTGGGACGATGGAAGATGAAGAAGGTCAAAGTGCTACCGGTTGGAAATTTCCAACATAAGATGTACGTGGAGGAAAACTTGTAACCTATGTAATACTGATGAAGAAAAACAAAGCAAAACAAAAACCACCATGCTATCATGAAACCTGTCATAGAAAACTACTAAAGTGTCTGTTTCCGTAACTTTTTGAAATTTATGACGTACACAGATTTCTCCTCTGATTCAGAATTGTGAAAAATGTTCCATGCTTAACCTTCCACAGATCTGTCGACATACTGGAACTGACAGAGCAGGAGGAGCTGCTAAAATTCCACTATCACACTCTCCGCCTTTACTCCGCCGTCTGCGCTCTTGGGAACCACCGGGTGGCACATGCCTTGTGCAGCCACGTGGATGAGCCTCAGCTGCTCTACGCCATCGAGAACAAGTACATGCCCGGTTTGCTGCGCGCCGGCTACTATGACCTGCTGATCGACATCCACCTTAGCTCCTACGCCACGGCCAGGCTCATGATGAACAGTGAGTTCATCGTGCCCATGACGGAGGAGACCAAGAGCATCACCCTTTTCCCTGATGAGAACAAAAAACATGGCCTCCCGGGGATTGGCCTCAGCACCTCCCTTAGGCCACGGATACAGTTTTCCTCCCCCAGTTTTGTAAGCGTTAACAATGAATGTTACCAGTATAGTCCAGAGTTCCCGCTGGACATCCTCAAGGCCAAAACCATTCAGATGTTGACAGAAGCTGTTAAAGAGGGCAGCCTTCATGCCCGGGACCCCGTTGGGGGGACCACTGAGTTCCTCTTTGTACCTCTCATCAAGCTTTTCTATACTCTGCTCATCATGGGGATCTTCCACAATGAGGACTTGAAACACATCTTGCGATTGATAGAGCCCAGTGTGTTCAAGGAAGCCGCCACTCCGGATGAGGAGACAGACGCGCTGGAGAAAGAGCCCAGCCCAGAAGATGCCAGACCAGAAGGAGCTGGTGAAGAAGAAGCCAAAGGGGGTAAGAGGCCCAAGGAAGGCCTGCTCCAGATGAAACTGCCTGAGCCAGTTAAATTGCAGGTAATCAGGAAAAATGATTTTAGTGAATTTCAGAGTCACTAACTATGAAAGTATTAATATTTACCTTTGTCTCTCTTCTCTTGGGGGTTGTACGTGTACTTTTGTGTTCCTATATAATGATAGTTTTTCATAAAATTAACCAACTTCTTGTTGTACTTTCGGATGTACCAGTATAAATTTGTTGCATTTAGAATGGAATTTGTGAATTTTCCAATAGCATCAATTGACAATAGTTAATGATTTAGTAATTTGTATCTGTGTGTGTAGGTGTATGTGTCTACCTGCCAGCTGTTTTTCTCCTGCCTCTTCTTTAGCAATTTCTTTGTTGGAATGCCTGAAATAGAAGAACCTTGTACCCTTTCTTACCCCGCCCCCACTCTTGCCAACTGTCAACTACTTATTTACCAGTAGGTGTGCCCATTCTCACACAGAAAGGTTTTGCCTCCTGCATGTATGTTTTTAAGAAGGTAAAGACATCACCTGTTTCTTGTGTTCATCAAGATGTCTGAAGGATCCTTTCTTAACATCTCTTAAGTTCATTAAAGTCAATTTAATGTCTTGCATCATTGACAAGCTCCCTTGCTCTTCATTCCTTCGTTGACATTGATTGAGGTCTTCCTCTCGAGCCAGACACTTGATTCTGGATGGAGGCAACAGATGTGGACTCTACCTTCCAGAAGTTCACAGTCTCTAAGGGAAATACACTCTTGTTTATCTCTTTATGTTAAAATATTTTATTGCAAATTGCATTAAATGATCTGAAGGAAAAGAATGAGTTACTAGAAAAAAGAAAATCTCAACTGGATTATTGCAGGAAAGAGGGGGGGACCTCTCTGAGATGGTGGCTTTTAAGCTGAGGTCAGATGGATTGAGCCAGAGCCCAGTAGATGTGAAGAAAGAGCAGAAGGAATGTTCTAGGAGTTTTTCACATAGAGCACATAGCACAACAATGGTTCTGAGGCAGAAAAAGACCAGTTAGCTTAGTGAGCTAAGGAGAGAGGGTAAAGTAGGCAGAGGGCAGTTCATGTAGACTCTAGGCATTTGCTAAAACCAGCCATATGATGGACTTTAAATTTTATTCTAAGTTCAGTTAAAATCACTGAAGAATTTTTTTTAATCACTGAAGAATTTTAACAGGAAAATTTTCTTCTAAAAATCTGTGATAAAAATCGATGAGGAGAGAAAGGGAGGGCCATCCAGAATCCACTTAGTCAAGAAGCTGTCATGTTGGTCCAGACCCAAGGGGATGATGCTTACCATAGGGTAGGTGAAGGACATGAAGAAGGGGGGTAAATGATAGGGCTACCTCAGAGCTGGCATCGACAGGAATGTGCCTGTTGTGGTTGTAAAGTTCTCTTTAACACCGCCTTGTATTTATGTCACAATTGGTACTGCATGTATTTAAATGTTTTCCTAAGCACAGGAAGAGCATTCTCTTATATGCATGTTTCTACCAACATACTCTATCAGTTAAAAATCCTTTTGGCTTCGGGTAGAAGAATACCCAACTAACCATTTGATGAATAAGCAATGAAACCATTTAAATAATTTACGTGCAAAGTCTGGAGGTACACAGTTCTAGAATTAGTATAGGAGCTCAATAATGTCCTTAGGAACCCAGCTCTTAATATTTTCCTGTGCTCCTCAGTGTGTGGTTTTCATCCTCAGGTGAAATCGTCAGGTCACTCACTACCCAGTTATACCCATTTTGAGCAAAAGGTGTTCTAGTCTTTTATTATTGATGGGGAATCTTTCCCACAGGCCCCCTGGCTAACTTCTTCTTATATATCTTATTCGCCATAGTACTTGTAGCTGCAGAGGAGGTCAGGATGGTAACTGTCCACCAGGAGAATGTGTATTTACCCTTTCGGCTTAGAAAAACTATGTTTTATCCCCCGGGATCAAGCACAGTGCTGCCTACACAAAATCCAAATTCTGTTCATAGAAGAGTTGACCACTAAGCATGTCGGCCACGGATTTTGGTTTGATACACATTAACCATTTAAAGATCCAGAAATTAAATCTGATGTCTTTTTCATCATCTTTTTAGATGTGCCTGCTGCTTCAGTACCTCTGTGACTGTCAGGTCCGACACCGGATAGAAGCCATCGTGGCCTTTTCAGATGACTTTGTAGCAAAGCTCCAAGACAATCAGCGCTTCCGATACAACGAAGTGATGCAAGCCTTAAACATGTCAGCTGCCCTCACCGCCAGGAAAACGAAGGAATTTAGATCACCACCTCAAGAGCAGGTACAAGAAGGAAATGGAAACTCTTCCTTCTTACTGTGTGGGTTTTACTTCATTCAGGATCCATACCTTGAGAAATTATATCATAAGTTACAAATGTGATTTTTTTTCCTTTTCTTTAAACTAAGCCAGATTGATTTAGTTAGTGATTCTTAGTTTCACCAAAAAAACAACAAAAAACAAATAAACAAACAAACAAAAAACAAAAAAAACTACCCAGTTAGTTTAAACAAACAAGAGACTTGCTGAAAGGGATCATGTGTGTCATAGACTCTTGGACGAGATCTGTGTTCCAGATTCTGAAGTTCTGCAAATAGAAACAATATGCAGCCACAGGTGGATCTTCTTTGGCTGACAAGGCACCACCCCAGTGGAAAGGAACCCCTCCCTCCTAAGACTCAATGTCAGATACTTTCTGTTTGGTCCCTCCTGAAAGACCAGATGTCATTGCCCCAAGGCTTGCTGAAAGATGGGTCACCTGTTTATGGTTCTTCTGGTTGCTCACTCCAGACCCAGCTCTCTCCCTAGGGTAGAGTAGAACCAGGGGCACATGCCTGAACCAGACTATGAGCAAGTCTGGAATCTACTTCAAGGTGGTATACATACTGTAGGAAATTACCAAGATGGTGGTGAAGAGGTGTAACTGCCAGATCTCATCTTCAGTCTCTTATCCTTAGCATTTCCCTGTCTATCATGATATCTCCAGGTGAAATGTTTAGGGACTAATAGCAGAATTTGTTTTCTCACCAGAATGAAATTTCTTTGAGGGAGGGGATGTGGAATTTTGTTCATTGCCCTAAACAACATTTATTGAGCAGAAATCAAGTCCAAGCTCTCCCAGGTTCACTCCATTTCTCAAACTGCTATTGGGAGGCTCCTGCTTCTGGAAAGATAGAGTACATGTGCCTTTCCTTATTCTTCCTTCTAAGTACAACCATAACTCTGGAAATTACATTAAAGACAAGATAGGAAGACTCTAAAAGATAGAAGCAAGGAGACTGGCTATGGAACTTTGGGACCTGAGGAACACCATGGTGGTGAGTCCCTTGGCTTTTCTTTTTGCTTCATCTATCCCAGACTTGGGGCTAAAGAAGCCAGCAACCCAGAAATGCCAATTGGCATTAATAAGAAAAGCCCCAACAAGAGCCTTCTATGTCTAGCCAGAAGACCAAGAAAACTGTCTAGCAAAACTGAAAACTTGTAGGTACTAACCATACTACTCCAGCTGAACACTAGACAGAACTGTGCCCCACCCCCACCCGAACCAGCAGACATTGAGTGGGGAGCCTAGACTTCCACCCTCATCAGGCTGTAATGAGGTGCTCCAGGCGGAACTGTGGGGAGCTGGGACTTCATCCCTGATGAGTGGTAATGTGGCCTGCTTCTTCTGAAGTGTCAGTAGAGGCCAGAGAGGGAGAAGTATATGGTACTCTCGCCCTTCCAGCCAGGCTTATATGAGTACGGGTCTAGTGGGGAACTGGATACTCCAGCCTCGTCCAGTGAGAACAAGGTCATCTTCCTCTCTCAAGTGTCCATGGAAGCTGAGTGAGGAAATGGGCTTCCATTCCCACTTGGAAGTAGCAAGTAATAAGACAGCTCAAACTCTTCTCCTGCTAGCTAGTGTCAGAAGAAGCTGGACATTTAAATAAGATCCAGAAGTCTCACAAGATGAAAATGTCAAGATTTCAATGAAAAAAATCACTCATCACCCCAAGAACCAGGAAAAACTTGAATGAAGAAAAGACAATCAATAGATACCAACTCTGAGGTGACAAAGATGTTAAATTTGTCTGACAAGGCTTTTAAAGTAGCCATCATAAAACTGCTTTGAAATGGGGAGGAAGTCCTCAGAAAGAAATAAAGATAGAGGAACCAAATGGAAATTTTAGAACTGAAAAATAACCATAATAAAGAAACCTTCAGTGAATGGACTTAGCAACAGAAGGAAGGAGAAAGAGAAAGGAACCACTGAACTGGAGAGAGAACAACAAGAATTACCCAGTCTAGGGATGTCTTGGTGGCTCAGTTGGTTAGGGGTCTGACTTGTGATTTTGGCTCAGGTCATGATTTCAGGGTTGTGAGATCGAGCCCCACATCAGGCTCTGTGATCAGCTGGGAGTCTGCTTGAGATTCTCTCTTTCCCCCACCCTCTTCCCCTTCCCTGCTTCTGCATACTCTCTCTCTCTCTCTCTCTCTCTCAAATAAATAATCAATCGATCTTTAAAAAAATAAAAAAAGAATTACCCAGTCTGAAAAACAAAATAATAAAAAAGCCTCAGGAACCTGCATATAACATAAGATCTGACATTTGTGACATTAGAGTCTGAGAGATAGGAGAAAGAGGGGGAACTGGAAAAAAAAACTTAGAAAAATAGTGGCTGAAACTTTTCAAGTTTGGCAAAAGATAAGAAAGAGATTCAAGAAGCTGAATAAACCAGATACCCAAAGAGATCTAAACCAAGACACATCATTGTCAAACCTCTGAAAACTAAGGACACAGTTTTCAACTGAAAAAGACTGAAAACCCAGAATTCTATAGGGAGTGAAAACATCCTTCAAGAATGCAGGGGAGATCAAGACAGTCTCCAGTGAAGGAAAACACTGAGCATTGGAATACAGCAGACCGGCCCTGAAAGAATCCTAAACAGAGTCCTTGAAACAGAGAGAAAAATGATAGAAGAAAATTGTGAAAATCTGGAATGAAGAAAGAAGTATGGAAGGTGTTAAAGCATGGATAAATATAATGCATTTTCCTTTTCATTTTGAGTTTTCTAAGTTATATTTGATGGCTGAAGCAAAAATGATAAAGCTGTCTAATGTGTTCTAAATGTACTTATAGGAAATATTTAAGACGTGTATTTTTTTAATTTTTTAAAAAGATTTTATTTATTTTGGAGAGAGAGTATGTGCACATGAGCTAGAGCAAACTGGGGGAGGGGAGGAGCAAAGGGGAAGGGAAAGTAGACTCCGCGCTGAGCCTAGAGCCTGATGTGGGGCTGGATCCCATGACCCTGAGACCATGACCTGAGCTGAAACCAAGAGCTGGATGCTTAACTGACTGAGCCACCCAGGCGCCCCAAGACATTTATATTTTAAATGAAGGAGGATAAGGGGTATAAAGGGAGATGAGTTTTCTGTGCTTCACTCAAGCTGATAAGATATTGATGCCAGTAGTCTGTGATGAATTATGTATCATGTAATATCCAGAGCAACCACTTAAAAAGCTATACATAGAGATATACTTAAAAAATGCAGGGATAACTCAAAATGAGATCCTAAAAATAGTTCAAGGAACCCACAGCAAGTTGGGAAAAATAAAGCAGAACAAACAAAAAAGCATGTAAAATTACAGGCTTAAGTCATAGCATATCAGTAAGGTCATGAATATAAATAAATACACTAATTAGAAGACAGAGATTGGCAGAGTGGATTTTAAATCTTGGCCTGACCATATGCTATTAGGTTTCTATGAGATATTTCCATGATGGGATGTTTCTAGGAGAAACTGACATCAAATAGAATGATGTAGATAGGTTGAATGTAAAAGGATGAAAAAAAATATATATCTTATATATAGACATATATTTTTTTAATTTAAATTTTAGGTAGTTAACATACAGAGCAATACTGGTTTCTAGAGTAGAATGCAATGATTCATCACTTACATACAACACCCAGTGCTCACCACAGCAAGTACCCTCCTTAATACCTACCACCCATCTAGTCAATCCCCCTCCCGCACCCCTCCGTCAACCCTCCGTTTGTTCTGTGTCATTAAGAGTCTCTTATAACTTGTTTCCCTCTCTCCTTTTTTTCTTTTCTCCCTTCCCATATGTTCATCTGTCTTCTTTCTTAAAGTCCACATATGTGTGAGATCATATGGTATTTGTCTTTCTCTAACTGACTTATTTCACTTAGTATAATATACCCTAGCTCTATCCATGTCATTGCAAAAGGCAAGGTTTCATTCTTTTTTATGGCTGAGTGATATTCCATTGCGTGCGCGCGCGCGCGTGTGTGTGTGTGTGTGTGTGTGTGTGTGTATCTTCTTTATCCATTCATCAGTCGGTAGACATTTGGGCTCTCCCCATAGTTTGGCTAATGTTGACAATGCTGCTATAAATACCTATGTTATGTAGCCCTTCAAATCTGTGAAAAAACATACATTATGAAAAATTAAAAGAAAGTAAGTGTATATCAGAACAAAGAAATTACCAGAGGCAGACAGGAACATTATACCATGATAAAAGAGCAACTCACCAAGAAGACAAACGTACATGTACTAAATAATAGAGCTGAAAAATATGTGAAGTCTACACAGGTAGGACTGAAAGAAGAAATATATAAATACACAATTATATTTGGAGTCTTCAGTACCCCTCTGGCAATAATTGATAGAAAAGCTAGACAAAAGTCAGCAAGAATATAGGAAAACACAACACTGTCACCACCTAGCAGGATCTTTGGATATTTGTAGAACACTCCACCCAAGAACATAATACACTTTTTTTTTTCAAGTTCCCATGAAACATTCTCAATGATGGACTATGTCCTGGGCCATAAAAAAAACCTAAACAGATTTAAAAGCATTGGATTTTTTTAATACAGAATCTTTTTTTCTGACCACAGTGTAGATAAAAGAAAGATAACAGGACAATCTCCCAATACTAGGAAACTAAAGAACACGCTTTTAAATAACTAATGGTGGAAGTCTCAGGGGAAAACTTAAAAATACATTGAACTGAAAATGAAAATATCACATCAAAATTTGTGGGAACAGCTAAAGCAGTGCTGAGAGGATAACTTATGACACTAAATATTTACATTTAAAGGGAGAAGAACACTCAAGTCAATAAGCTAAGCTTTCATCAGAAGCATTTAGAAAAAGAAGAGTAAAATAAACCAAAGCAAGCAGAAGGAAGGCAATAATAGAGATAAAAGCAGAAATCAATGAAACTGAAAACAGGACAATTATTAAAAAATAAAGAATCTAAAAACTGGTTACTTAAAAATAAAATCTACAAACCACTGAAAAGGTTAACAAAAAGAGAGAAGACACAAATTACCAATATCAGGAATGAAATGAGGTATCACTACAGACCCTGCAGACATCATAGGATCAGATGGGAATGTATGCATGCATACTGTATGATTCCATTTATGTAACATTCTTGAAATGACAATAATACAGAAATGGACAACAGATTAGTGACTGACAGGAATAAGTGATGAGCAGGCAGGAGGGTAGTAGATGTGGTTATAAAGGGGTAGCAGGAATGATCCTTCAGGTAATCAGTTGTTCTCTGTTTTGACCATCAATGTCAGTGTCCTTGTTGCGATATTGTACTGCTATTTTGTAAGATGTTACCTATTCCCAAGGGGAACTGGGTAAAGGGTATATAGTATCTCTTTGATCGTTTCTTACAATAGCATATGCATGTGCTTATCTCAAAATATAAGTTAAACAAAAAATTCATATAAAAAACTCTACAAGCAGACTTAACAATTGTTTCCTCTGGGGAAATGATGAAACAGCAATATTCCTTTCTTTTCTTCATTCATAAATGTGTTTTTGTGTCTAAAGCTAAAACAAATGGAGGATATTTTCTTGAAGTTTATTTAATTGAACCATTAATGTTAATAAAAGCATAGCTCTCTGTTATATTTTCTATTTGGATTTTTCTTCATCTTTGCTGCTATATCCTTCTCAAAAAGTATTCTTTAAAATAATCCACGAAGTTTAGAAATCAGCAAGAAAAAAAAGGAAATCTAGGAGAAGCATAATAAAATATTTTTTAAAAATAATATTAGATTTTAACATACTGTGGAATTGAGAAAAAGGAAGCAAATTATGTGACTATTTTGCAGCAAACTAAGCTTTGTATAGTTTTATTTATTTTTTGGTATTCATTGTATTCAGTTATAATGATTTTTCATATGTTAGGCATGAATTTATGAATACTCAAGGGTTTGAATATCTTTGGTTTTTATGATTCTTTTTGCTGTGTCATTCCTGAATTCACTGTTCTTTTGCTCTTGTTCTCCTCTTTCTTGTTTTTCCAAACTTTCAGATCAATATGCTTCTCAATTTTAAGGATGACAAAAGTGAATGTCCATGTCCTGAAGAAATCCGTGACCAACTCTTAGATTTTCATGAAGATTTGATGACACATTGTGGTAAAGTCTTCTTGACTTATAACTCTTATTAGATGTGTTATTTATTTATTTATTTATTTATTTATTTATTTATTTATTTATTGAGAAATAATTATATTGGGAAATAATTGACATACACCACTGTATAAGTTTAAGATGTACATTGTGATTGTTTGATTCACTCATATTGTGAAATGATTACCATAATAGGTTTGGCTAACATCCATCTTCTCATATAGATGCAATAAAAAGAAAAGAAAAGAAGAAGAAATAAAGGCAAAAACTTTTTCCTTGTCAAATACTCTTAGGATTTACCCTCTTAAAAGAACTTTCCTGTATATCATACAGCAGTGTTAGCTACAGTCATCATGCTGTATGTTGCACTCCTAGTACTTATTTAAAGTTTGTAACTTTTGACCACTTTCCTTCAATTCCCTTCTCCCTACTATCAAACTTCTGATGACAACTGTGATCACTTTTTCTCTGAGTTCGTTTGTTTTTAGTTTCCACATATAAGTGAGATCACACAGTATTACTCTTTTCTCTGACTTATTTCTCATAGCATAGTGCCTTCAAGTTCTGCCCGTGTTGTCACAGATAACAGTTCCTTGTTTTTTTGGCTAAATAATATTCCATTGTATGTATATGCCACAACTTCTTTATCCATTCATTTGTCGATGGACACTTAACTTGTTTCCATATCTTGGCTATCATAAATAATGCTGCTGTGAACATGACAATGTAGATACCTTTTTCAAGTTAGTGTTTTAATTTCCTTTGGCTGTTTTCCCAGAAGTGAATTACTGCGTCATATGGTAATTCTATTTTTAAATTTTTTTGAGGATCCTTTATACTATTTTATTTGTTTGTTTTTTGCTGTGTGTTTTGGATATTAAATCCTTATCAGATATGTAGTTTACTTACATTTTTTCCCCATTCCGTGGCTTATCTTTTCACTTTGTTAGTGGTTTCTTTTGTTTTTTATGGAAGCTGTTTAGTTTGATGTAGTCCCATATGTTTATTTTTGCTATGCTGCTTGTGGTTTAGGTGTCTTATCCAAAAAATCATTACCAAAATCCATATCAAGGAGCTTTGTCTTTACATTTTTTCTAAGAGTTTCATGATATCAAGTTGTACATTTAAGTCTTTTATCTATTTTTAGTCAGTTTTTATTAGTGGTTAAGATGTGGGTCCAGTTTCATTCCTTTAAATGTGAAGATCCAATCATCCCAGCACTGTTTACTGAAGACTATCTTTTCTCCATTGGGTATTCTTGGCTCCCTTGTCAACTATTAGTAGACCATATATACTTGGGTTTATTTCTGGGCTCTCAATTCTTTTCCATTTATCTATTGGTCCATTTTTATGGACCATCTGTTTTGCAGTACCATCTGTTTTGATGACTATAGCTTTACTAGATTAGCTTGTAATCAGGAAGTGTGATACTTCTTACTTTATTCTTTCTCAGGATTTCTTTGGCTATTAGGGAGACTTTGTGATTTCATATAAATTTTAGGAAGGTTTTTTCCTACTTCTTTAAAAAAATGCTATTGGAATTTTGATAGGGATTGCATTGAATCTATAGATAGCTTTTGATAATATTACCATTTTACAATATTAATTCTTTCAAAGCCATTAATAGAGGATGCCTTTCCATGTATTAGTATCCTCTTCTCTTCTTTTCACCAGTCTCTTGTAATTTTTAGGATAGAGATCTTTCACCTCCTTAGTTAAACTTATTTCTAAGTTTTGTATTGTTCTTGATGTTATTGTAAATGAGATCAATTTCTTAATTTCTTTTTCAGAAATTTCATTTTTAGTTTATAAAAATACTACATATTGTCGTATGTTAACTTCATGTCTTGCAACTTTATTGAATTCATTGATTAGGTTTAACAGTTTTTTGGTTGAGATTTTAGGATTTTATATGAATAAAATCATGTTGTCTGCAAATAGAGGGCATTTTTCTTCTTCCTTCTCAATTCAGGAACCTTGTATTTCTTTTTCTTGCTTGATAACTCTAGCTGGGACTTCCAGGAATGGTGAGAGAGTGGATGCCTTTGTCTTGTTCCTGATCTTTGAGGAAAATTTTTCAATCTTTCACCACTGGGAATGATATTAGCTGTGGGCTGATCATATATGGCCTTTGTATGTTGAGATATATTCCTTCTGTGCCTAATTTGTTAAGAATTTTTTCACGAATGGATGTTAAAATTTTTGAGTGCTTTTTCTAAAGTGCCTACTGAGATGACCATATGATTCTTTTCATTCATTCTGTTATTGTGGTGTGTCACATTGATTGGCTCACATATGTTGGACCATCCTAGCATCCCAGTGATAAATCTTGTTTGATCATGGTGAATGATCCTTTTAATATGCTGTTGAATTCAGTTTGCTGGTATTTTATTGAGAAATTTTGCATCTGTGTTCATCAGGGATAGTGGCCTGTGATTTTCTTTTCTAGTAGTGTCCTTTTGCATTTTTGGTATGAGGATAATGCTGTTCTACTAAAGTGATTTGGGGAGTGTTTCCTCCTCTTTGATTTGTTTGGAAGAGTTTGAGAAGAATTGGTGTAATTCTTCTTTAAATGTTTAGTAAAATTCACCAATAAAGCTTTACTTCATTGTGAGATTTTGATTATTGATTCACTCTCCTTACAAATAATTGGTCTAATCAGATTTTCCATTTTTTTCCTTGATAAGTCATATGTTTCTAAGAACTTTCCATTTCTTCTAGGTTGTCCAGTTTGTTTGCTTATAATGTTTATTGTAACCTTTTACAGTCCTTTGAATTTATGTGGTATTTTTCATTTTTTTATTTATAATGTCTCCTTTTTCATTTATAATGTTGTTGATTTGAGTCCTGTCTTTTTTCCCCTTGGTTAGGCTAACTAAAGGTTTGTCAATTTTTTTTTTCCAGAGAACTTAGTTTGGTTAATCTTTTATATTGTTTTTTAAATTTCTATTTCAATAATCTCTGCTCTAACCTTTCTTCTACTTTCGGGCTTTGTTCTTTTTTCCTAGTTTCTTAAGGTGTAGAGTTAGGTCATTTATTTGAGATCTTTCTTTCTTCTTAATGTAGGCATTTATTGCTGTGAACTTCCCTCTTAGAAGTGCTTTAGCTGCACCCGTTAATTCTGGCATGTTGTATTTCCAGTTTTGTTTGTCTCAATAAATTCTTTTATTTCCCATTAAATTTCTTCGTGGATTCCTTGGTTGTTAAAGAGAGTGTTGCTTAATTTCTCTGCATCTAAAAATTTTCCAGTTTTCCCATTGTCATTGATTTCTAGTTGCATGCCCTTGTGGTCAGAGAAGATTACTGGTATAATTTCAACCCTCTTGAATTTGCTAAGACTTGTTTTATGGCCTAAGACATATTCTATCCTAGAAAATGTTCCATGTGCACTTGAGAAGAATGTGTATTCTGCTGTTGCTTGATAGAATATTTATATATGTCTGTTAGGTCCATTTGGTCTACAGTGTTGTTAAAATCCACTCTTTCCTTATTGATTCTCTCCTGTATGATCTATTCATTAAGAGTGGGATACTAATGTCCCCAATTATTACTGTACTACTCCTTATTTCCCCTTTTAGTTTTTTTAGTTTTTGCTTTATATGATTAGGTACTCTGGTATTGGATGCATAAATATTTATAATTGTTATATCTTCTTGGTGTATTGATCCCTTTGTCATTATATAATGACCTTTGTCTCTTTTTAACATGTTTAAACTCTATTTTGTCTGATATAAGTATAGCTTCCCCTGTTGTTGTTGTTGTTTTGTTGTTGTTGTTGTTGTTGTGTTGTTTTGTTTGATTACCACTTGCTTGAAATGTCATATTTCATCCCTTTGCTCAGTCTTTGTGTGTCTTTAAGGCTAGTGTGGATCTCTTATTGGTTAGATCTTGTTTTTTTATTCAACTGTTCTATGTCTTATGGTTGGAGAATTTTATCCATTTATACTTAAAGTCATTATATTGATAAGTAAGGACTTACTATGCTATTTTGTTAATTTTTGTTTTGTTTTGTTTTGTTGTGTAGATCTGTTTTTCCTTGTTTCCTATCTTGCTGTATTTTGTGTGTGTATGTGTTGATATATTTGTTATGAGTATGCTTTGGCTTCTTTATTGTGTTCTTTTGTATAATTACCGCAAGATTTTCCCTTGTGGTTAACATGAGGTTTACATACAGTATCTTAAAGTTATAACAACCTATTTTAATTCATTTAAAAAAATTTAAACTAGAGTCATGAGTTATAAACCCCTATCACCATATTGCAGAATCTAACTTTGAGTATATGTTTATCATTACCAGTGAGATCTATACTACCTTTTTGTGTATTTACAATGTTAATTAGTGTTCTTCGACATCCATTCAAAGAACTTCCTCTGTCATTCCATGTAATGCACATCTGGTATGAATGAACTTCCTCACCCTCTGTTTGTTGGGAAAAGTCTCTATCCCTCCTCCCTTTTCTGAAGGACAGCTTCACTGGGTATAGAATTCTTGGTTGACAGTTACTTTCTTTCAATATTTTGAATATGTGATCTCATTCTCTCCTGTCTTGAAAAGTTTCTGGGGGTGTCTGGGTGGCTCAGTCGTTAAGTGTCTGCCTTCAGCTCAGGTCATGATCCATGGGTCCTGGGATTGAGCCCCATGTCAGGGAGCCTGTTTCTCCCTCTCCCACTCCCCCTGCTTGTGTTCCCTCTCTCGCTGTCTCTCTCTCTCTATTTCTGTCAAATAAATAAATAAAATCTTAAAAAAAAGTTTCTGATGAGAAATCTGCCAATAGTCTTATGGGAATTCCCTTTAATGTAACTTCTCTCTTTTCTCTTGCTCATTTTTAAAATTCCTTCTTTGCCTTTGCCTTTGCCTTTTGACATCTAATTATAATGTGTCTCAGTGTAGCCCTTTTCAAGTTCGGTACATTTTGGGAGTTATGGGCCTCATCGATCTGCATGTCCATTTCTCTCCCCAGGTTTGGGAAGTTCAGCCATAATTACTTTAAATATACTTTCTGTCCCTTTTTATTTCTTGTTGCCTTCTGGAATTCCCATAATCTGAATATTGTTTTTTTTCCATTGTGTCCCATAATCTCATAGGCCTTCCACACACTGCACGATTTTCATTGACCTATTCTTCTGGTTGTTGATTCTTTCTTCTGCATGGTTAAGTCTACTTTTGAAACTCTCAATTGAATTGTTCAGTTATTGTATTTTTCAACTCCAGGATTTCTGTTTGTTCATTTTGATTTACTATTTCCTTGTAAAACTTCTTGTTTTGTTTTGAACTATTTTCATAATATTGTTTAGTTGCCAAATGTGTATTTTTCATATATATATATATATATATATATATATATATATATATATATATATATATATATATATATATATATATATATATATATATATATATATATATATATATATATATATATATATATATATATATATATATATATATATATATATATATATATATATATATATATATATATATATATATATATATATATATATATATATATATATATATATATATATATATATATATATATATATATATATATATATATATATATATATATATATATATATATATATATATATATATATATATATATATATATATATATATATATATATATATATATATATATATATATATATATATATATATATATATATACACACACACACACACTGGTACAAAAGCTCATATATATGTAAATAGATTCATAAATATACTTGATGCCTGTTAGGAGTTCATGTAAGAATATTTATTATTCTTAATGGTTAACTGAACCTATTTGGGAAGTCATGACAGGTAGAGAGATCAGAAAGGCTTTAAGACTTGGAGCGCCTGGGTGGTTCAATCATTAAGTGTCTGTCTTCAGCTCAGGGCATGATCCCAGAGTTCTAGGATCAAGCCCTGTATCAGGCTCCCTGCTCCACTAGGAGCCTGCTTCTTCCTCTCCTACTTCCTCTGCTTGTGTTCCCTCTCTCGCTGGCTGTCTCTCTCTCTCTCTGTCAAATGAATAAATAGAATCTTTAAAAATATATGGGCAACTATATAAGAAAGGAAGGAAGGAAGGAAGGAAGGAAGGAAGGAAGAAAGAAAGAAAGAAAGAAAGAAAGAAAGAAAGAAAGAAAGAAAGAAAGAAAGAAAGAAAGACTTTAAGACCAATTAGGAGATAACCAAAATTTTATTTCTTTTCTCTCTTCTCCTTAGTGGTAGAGAATAGGAAGGGGAAATGGGGACTTGTAACCAGATGCTTTCAGCAGAGAGATGAGTGTTAGGTTGATTTAGTCTAAAGACATTTGATCACAAATAGTTGTATTTAAAGCAGTTGTGGGGCACTTTTTAGGATTGGCTTAGTAAATGCAGCATGTAGCTTTTGAAATTAATTAATGTCTAAGGAAATCCTTTGTTAAGTTTATGTCAGTAGCCCAAATTTATTAAGGGAGAGTCCCCCTCCTTTTGCTCTAAGAACTTTTAAACTAGAATTTATTTGATGTTCTCAATTTGTGGTTGTTTTCCCTTTAAGCAGTGATATGGACAAAGTGTTCCAGTGAAAGAAAATGAATTAACCATCTCTTAAGTGATGTGTAGCACCAATTGCATTATTTTTATTTTATTTTAATGAAGAGAATATAAGCATCATCTTGCATATTAATTCAGCTTATGAATAGAGAGCCACTAAACGAGTGCCAGAAAGTTATATTATCTACTATAAATAAAGGGGTACTCTAAAATGGTAGTATTATTGCTTCAGACATAAAGCATTCTCTGGTTTACAATACTTAATTATGCCTGCTGTCTCTTCTCTCAATTTATTAAAATGACACTGTGATTATTAGAGGCAAATGAGGAGGCTGAAAGTCTGGTAGGGTTTTTTTGCAGGTAAAACTGTAGGTCTAGGAAGATAGCAGCTAAAGGCAGACATGCCTCAGGGTCAGCCTAAGGGTCAGACCAAATAGCAGAATTGATCTTGGCTCCTAAGAGCATCTTTTTGCTGTCTGCTTAGTTTTATATTTTGTGTTGGCTACTAATAGCCCTGGGCCCATTGGAACAGGGGAGAAAGTGAAAGGAGGACAAGAGGCCAGTGAGTGGATTTTACCCAAGAGCTAGCGAGCAGGAGTGCTTTACTCAGTGTTGTCAAATGTTTTGGACCATGGCAGCATTGCTTTAAGCTATGAATGGCAAAGGTTGCAAAACCAGAGAATTATTTCTCCTAAATGTATTTTTCTTTCTCTTTGCTTTTCTCATGCTAGGAATTGAGCTGGATGAAGATGGGTCTTTAGATGGAAACAGTGACTTAACAATTCGAGGACGCCTGCTGTCCCTGGTAGAAAAGGTGACATACCTGAAGAAGAAACAAGCTGAGAAACCAGTTGAGAGTGACTCCAAGAAGTCCTGTAAGCAGTACGGAAGGGTGCTGGCAAAGTGATTCTGTGACATTTATTCATCCTTTGAACTAACATCATAGTAGATGAGCCAGTGAGAACATTGAGTTGGAAGCTTCCAAGAATCAGATTCTTAAGTAGACGCCTATGCCTGCCAGAAGTAGACAGCTGCATCCAACTGTGCTTGTAGGAAAAGATTGAGAGGTAGCAATATTTATAAGGGTGGGTGGGCTCTCCAGAGCACTACTAATTTAGATATTTGATCAGACTATCAAGAGGAAGTACAAAGGGAGTAATTTAGCTTTCCTGTCTAAATATTATGCCATTGGCTTTCAAATATTCTTGTACTATATTTTGGTTCTGAGATATTTTCTCAACCGTTATGCATTTCTGGTTCATTTTTATCCTATTTAACTGAAGAGTAACAGCTGATACTGTGAAAACAAGCACTGGGACAATGAGTCTCAGATGTGGCACTCATCTAGAAGGGGTTCAAGTAATAGGTTGGTGAGATCCGTCTTACTACCTTACACCTCAGTCCCCATTCATTCTATGATGCAGCACTGGTTTAGGAACAGTTTTTACTGAAAGAAGAAAAATCAACTCATGAAAAATTTTAGGGTTGTTTTTTTTTGGCACTAACTTAAAATGGAAACTCTTTATCCTTACGATGACCTCTAAATTTATTCTTTAGTATCACAGTCAAATTTATTTGAATCAAGTCCTCTTCAAAATGAAAGTTCAAGGTTTCATATGAACCACTTTTTGTTACCATCAGGTTTATGATTTTGACCTATTAGAAATGTCAGCATGGTTTTGAGGCATGCGCAAGTATACTGGCATTTTATCTGCATTTTGGGTTCGGTTAAAATTGGTTGTTTTTGTTTGTGCTTAAATAATGTATAGATTAAGGCAGGGATGAAAATCTGCCAATGTATCAATGATAGGAATTAGTACCTCATTACGTACATGTTGATCACATCAACCCTACTTAGCTTTGATAATTTTGCTATTTATTTTAGGGGTTTGGAAGTTCTGTTGCTTTTATGCATACTACACTGCATGTCACATTGCAAGTAATCTATGTGTAGAATAGTTTTTCACTTTAATACAGCTTCACAATCAAAACATTTTAAGTGACAATTAAGGATCCAAATTATAGTAAAAGTATAATTATGTGAGGTCACTTTTGCAAATGGCTCAAATGAGGAGACAGAAAAGTAGATAATTCCTTGGATGCCCATGACTGACTTTATAAGGATATATGATGTCAAATCTTCTGGGCAGAAAAGAATGGAACAAAGAAAATAAAAGTAAAATAATAGGACAACTTATATTGGTTGCCCTATGGATTGCCAGCAGTAGTTTTGAAAAAGTAGCTATAAATTCTGAACAGCTTAAATTCCTTAATAAGAGTAGTTTTTAAGGAAAAGCTTGTATATATTTATCCTTGCATGTTCATAACTCATTTTTATTGATATATAAAATGTTTAAATTAAGCTTGTTTACCAATTCTGGTATAAATATAGATATTAGTTTGGGACTATGAGAGGCACAGTTGAAATGCCCAACTAATTTGCCTTTTCTTATTATTTTCCTTTTAAAAAAAATCCATAATGACTTTGCAGCCACTCTTCAGCAGTTGATTTCTGAGACCATGGTCCGATGGGCACAAGAGTCTGTCATTGAAGACCCTGAATTGGTGAGGGCCATGTTTGTGTTGCTCCATCGGCAGTATGATGGCATTGGTGGTCTGGTCCGGGCTCTGCCAAAGACCTACACTATCAATGGTGTCTCCGTGGAGGATACCATCAACCTGCTGGCATCTCTTGGTCAGATTCGTTCTCTGCTGAGTGTAAGAATGGGCAAAGAAGAAGAGAAGCTTATGATTCGTGGATTAGGGTAATTTATTTGACTATTACAACCTTTGTCTTATACATGTCTTCTCTCTACTTATTTATCCCAGTAGTTGCACCGTAGGTGTATTAGTACAAATCCACTAATTCAATTACAGGCATGCCTCATTTTATTGTTCCTTGCTTTATTGCACTTCGCAGATAGTGTGTTTTTACAAATTGAAGGTTTGTGACTACCTTGCATTGAGCAAGTCTATCGGCACCACTTTTTTAATGGCATTTGCTCACTTTGTGTCTCTATGAGTCACATGTTAGCAATTCTCACAGTATTTCCAACTTTTTATTATTATCATAACTGTTATGGTGACCTGTGATCAATGGTTATGACTCACTGAACATTCGGGAGATGGTTAGCACTTTTAGTAATAAAGTATTTTTTAATTAAGGTATGTACCTTGATTTTTCAAACATAATACTGTTACACTCTTAGTAGACTATATAGTCTATTGTAAACATAACTTTTCTATGAACTGGAAAACCAAAAAAAAAATTATTTGATTTGCTTTATTGCAATATTTGCTTTATTACCGTGAGCTGGAACCAAATCTGCCATTTTTGTGAGGCATACCTGTATATGATTATTAAATGAGATTGTTGCTTTTCTAGACATTATGTTTTAAAGCTAAATAGAAAAGATGCTCACCAGCAAAACATGACTAATTTTGCAACTAGATGCTAAGGTGGCTATGATATGCAGCACACATTTTAGAGGTTTGTAAAATTAATTTTTCAGTAATGTACAATCATATATAAAAATACAGGTTAATAAAAACACATTAAAGTCCATGCAGAGACAAACACTCACCAGCAGGAAATGATAAGGAATTGTGTCTATATCAACTGGGCCTTGAAAAAAGAATGGGGAAAACAATGCAATTCTTTTGATAGTTCAATGTCATAGGTGTGCCTCATGTGAATTTGGGAATTAATGTTTATATCACATATGTAGTCTACGGATTCCCAAACCGAGAACATAACAATTGGCCCTGGAGGTATACTTTCTCAACTCAACTCACTGGGAAATCTTGGGGGAAAAAACTAAATACTACCAATGGTTAGCTTGCAGTCAAAATTGCAAAGCACATAAGGGAACAATCCTCCATAAGCAAGGATCTGCAGATACAATAAGAGTGGGGTCAGAACACCTGTTTCCAAAACTTCAGATAATACAATACCAGAAAGAGAAAATAAGTTACTATATTTAAAATGGTTAAAAATACAAAGGAATAAATCAGTTCTCCAAAAATAAGGTGTGGAGAAAAGTCCACGAAGATTTGTAAAAGATCCAAATAGTTTCTAGAAATGAAAAATATAATAAATGACATTAAAAAACCATGAATTAAACAAACTGGATGAGGTATAGCTGAAGAGAAAATTAATAAGTTGGATCATAGATCTGACAAAATTACTTAGTACTGTAGCACTGAGAGGTAAAGGTAAGTAAATTTGAAAGAGCAGTTACGAGACCTAAGGGATAATATAAGGCGGCCCAGAATACGGTAAACAGGATTTCTGGAAAAGACAGAATAGATGATTTATGGAATGGGAATATTTCAAGAGCTGTTGTCTTGAGATTTCCACAGTTGATAAAGAGCATGAATTCACAAAATATCCCAAAGCACAAGTACTTCCACATCCTCACCTGGATAGGCTGGCGAAACTGGAATAAAACCAGTGATAAATAGGCTATTTTAAAAGCAAGTTGAAAGAAAAGCTGGAATACTGACAAAACCAACCAACAAACAAACAAACCAACAAAACAAAACAAAACAAAAACTAACAGTATATGGAATTCTCAATGGCAAAACTAGACATCATTCCTCAATGGAATACCACACTCACAAATTCTCATGGAAAATAACCATCAATTTAGAATGTGTTACTCAACTGAGAATGCCCCACCATGACCTTGTGCTTCATGGAGATTTGGAGATGAGGATTTATATCCCATATTTAAGAGTGAGGGCAAAACAAAGATATTTCAGAACATTTACTTACAGTCCATTGAAAGACCTTCTAAAGGCTGTACATTAAAGATAATGGAATTCAGAGAGAAAGAATGGGAAGCAGAAGTTTTAGTAATTGCATTATTGGCACATATGTGCAGTAATCTAGGAATCATTCATGAGCTTGCGTAGTTTGGGAATATGAAAATAGAAGAACAATGGAAGCTTAAATTAAGCTTTATGATGTCTGCAGGAAAAAAATACCAAAATATAAGGATGTAGAAATCAAATATAAAATGTTGAAATGTGAGATACAATACAAATATTCTGCCAAAAAAGTTGATCTAGTTACATAAATATTAGATAAAGAAGAGAGAATGAAAGAAAGAGAATGAAAGTAACTATTGACATGGATAAAAAAGGATGTAAAGAAACAGTAAAAAGGTTTAAGAAACCTAGAGTTGGCTCTTCAAAAAACTAATGGAATAGAATAACCACCGTTTTCTTTGGTCTAAAAAATAATCCTGTGGGTAAAAAACAAACAATAGAAAGACTCAGTTTGTGTAGTATTATTTATGTACATTCTAAATTCAGAACACAATACTATGTATTGCCCTTGGACCTATTAGGTGTTTGAAATCATTATAATAAGCCTGAAGGTTATATTCCAAAATCGTTATCATATTGCACACTAAAAATAAATATACCAACAGAACAAAATAAGGAGAACAGAAAAGCTTAAACAACAAAAGCAGATTTGGATGTCTTTATAATTGTGTGAGCATGAATCTTTTTTTTGGATACTAATACTTCAGTCTAACCAAAAAGGGCCTCACATAAGTGATCTTAACCAAATGAGAAAGGAAGCCTTCCAGGAAACGCAGGGCACTTCTCAAATGAATATATAACAGTAATATGTGCTGTTAACAAGTAACTCACTCAAGTGATAAAACTTAAAATGATTTTAAACAAAATAAAAAGTAATGGTTTTGTGGTATTAGAAATATTTCTCAAAGGACACATTTAATAAGTGACAAGCTGCCTACCAGGTGGTAGAATTAGAAATCCACTTAATTTACCTGGAACTAAAGACAAACAAGACTTTTTCAATACAATATTGTCCAAAGTTGGGTCATACAAAAGGATTTGAAATAATGAAAGAACAAATCCTGTGATTACAACTGTGGTTTGAATATTGAAGGTTCTCCTACTACATATGTTGTTGTCTTATGTGAAGGAAAAGGAGGCCTTCCTTCATTCGTTCTTGAACAAAATAGATCAGCCCTATTTTAGTCCTCAGCCCCCATGTCATTTTTTTGAGTTGTGCTATCTAAAAACTCTTGTTATTAAAGCAAAGCTAAATTCAATTAAAAGCAAAAAACTAAAACTAAAAAAAAAAGAAGAAGAAGAAATCATCATACAAGAATCATACTGTTTGACCATTTTGCTATACCTGGAGTAACTAAAAGTTAGCATATAACCAAATGAAGAGGTGAGTCAACCAAGGAGATGAGAGCTGCAGGGAAAGTTTGTTTTCCTGCAGGCTGTGCATTATAATCTTCTTGTTAAAGCTGTGACAGGAAGTGTTTTGTAGAAAAAAACTCTCATATTGATTTGATTTACGTTTGAATAAAAATCAGCAGAGTTATTTATTTTTAATGACTACTGAGCATTAATATCCTTAGGAATACCTTTACATACATAGTATAACATGTAATGAAATAATGATAATATGAAACATTTTGGGTATCATCTGCTGCTGGTTTTTCAAATCAAATGTGTATTTTAATTTGTTGCATTACTTGTACCTGGACTTGATGTGTATTCAGTTTCTCTTTGAGAATATGAGTCCTTTACAAGCAGTTCTCTGGAAAGATAACACAAATGTAGTAAGAAATAATACTACTGTTATTAATCATACAAATACTGAATGTGGTGCTAAAATATCCTACATGAAAAGCAGATACTTATATATTAAAAATTTACATAGGAATTTTCATAGAATATGGTATAACAGCGATTCATATTTCTATGCTAAAGAAGATTGAACAGATATTTGGATTACATAAAATTAGGAATGATAAGTGTCCACAAATATATTTCATATAGATGAATGTTTACATATGTAGTACATTTCTTGTAACTGAAAAGAACAGATAACTTGTATACTATTTTTGAGAGGCTATCAATATTTTTTGAGGAGAACTCAATTAATTGTTCTTACTAACTTTTGTTTTTATTCACTTTAATCATGATTGCATGTACTTTTCTGTTCATGCCAGTAATTATTTCAAAGATATTTATCAGGGCCTCAGATAAATTTTCATTTAAATTTTTCTCTGCCCTCCGTGCTTCTCCCCACCAAACCTATATTGTCCTTTCTAGGGATATCATGAATAATAAAGTGTTTTACCAGCACCCTAATCTCATGAGGGCCCTTGGGATGCATGAGACGGTGATGGAGGTCATGGTGAATGTCCTTGGAGGTGGAGAGTCCAAGGTAAAGGAAAACCTTTGATTATTAAGATGCCAATGAATATGACTCCTGGAGTACATGCACTGAATATTCTTAATGAGGATTTCTTTAAATCCTCTTAGGAGGGCTGTTTTTAAAGAACACCTTATGCAAAAAAAGAAAAAAACAAAGCAAAGCAAACCTTATAGATTGAGAATTGGATATGCTATTAGTTATTTTTTCCTTTGATATTTATAATAATTTCTGTCTTACGCTGTGTAATTGGCTGTCTCCTAAACTTTTCCTATTTAGTGGTTAGTTAGAAACTTTAAACATTAATACTATACTATTTTTAAATTCTTAATTATATATTAACATCCATCACATTAAAAGACCAAAACACAAACATGTTCTTCAGACCTAGATATTCCCCTTGATTTAGATGGCAGTTGGTTTCACTCAAGTCCTGATCCCGGCCAAAATTTGAAGATGATGTTCTGGAGCATTTGTTTTAAGACATAAAGTGAATTTTTTAACTGATTTAAAGTTGAAGTAAAGTGAAACCTTTCAAACTTTCAGACCTGCAAAACCAAGTGAATAGAGTAATATAACAATTTCATATGAATCAGTATAATTTTATGATCTATGATGTCCAAAACATTTCACTATTTTTTGAAATTTTAAGATGTATTTTTCAAAATATGGAAGAGTTCATATTTCTTTTTTTTTTAATTTTATTATGTTAGTCACCATACAGTACATAATACATCATTAGTTTTTGACGTAGTGTTCCATGATTCATTGTTTGTGTGTAACACCCAGTGCTCCATGCAATATGTGCCCTCCTTAATGCCCGGTTTACCAGTTAGACAGACTTATAAAGATATTTATAAAATATTCTGTTAAGGAGGGATTCCAGGGATCATCTGGGGTATCCTAGAATAAGATTAGATGCTTAGGGGAGATGTATTTGATGGGGTCTAGCATGCAGGCCTTCTGGTCAGGGTGCTTATCATAGCACACAAGTCGTGTGCAAATCAGGAAAGGTGTGACTCCTAGAATCTTAAAAACAACAACATTTATGATAGGAATGCCCTAATGTGGTTTCAGGTATGAAATACAGTATTTCTTACAAAGGGTCTCATTGAACTTTTCCTCTCTTACCTAAATTAAGTATTAGTATCCATTTTATTCCAGTTTTACAGAACTGACTCAATGAGACTAAATATTCTCCCAAGGAAGCACAGCTAATAGTGTTAGTCAGGAGTCACAACCCAGTCTGCCTGATTGCTAAATCAGATTTATGCCACTAGAGATTCAGGGCTGTAGATTAGTTCAGATCACCCCCTTGATGGTAATGAGGTTTCTGAATTAATGCCGGGCTTGATTTTCAGTGGCTCAAGGACTAGATGAGTTGAAATATAGACAATTGAAGGTCTTTGGTATCTGAGGCTTGGCAGACATGGTCCCACATGGATTGACGAGGTGATTGGACCTCAACTTCTGAACTTAGTTTTCTGAAGACCATTTGCTCTCCCAGCTAACTGTATGCTCTTTATGTAGGAAATCACTTTTCCCAAGATGGTGGCCAACTGTTGCCGTTTCCTTTGTTACTTCTGTCGTATAAGTAGGCAGAATCAAAAAGCTATGTTTGATCATCTCAGCTATTTATTGGAGAATAGCAGTGTTGGCCTTGGTAAGTAAATTATGGCTTTTATTTACTCTTTAAGATAAAAAGAGTATACATACTACGTTCAATTTTAAACTTTAATGCAAAGTAATTTTAGATTAATGTAGTATGTGGTGTATTTAGAAATGAAATTTTAAGGGACAGTGTGTTTTTATATGGAATTTGTAGTTGTAGCACAATCCAGGCTTTGTCTCATCTTCGTTTGAATTAACAGCCTCACCAGCTATGAGGGGCTCAACACCACTGGATGTGGCAGCTGCCTCGGTGATGGATAATAACGAACTGGCCTTAGCACTGCGTGAGCCAGATTTGGAAAAGGTAAGCAGCATGCTTGCCCCTTGTGTTTGTGTGAGTTATGCTTGCTTATAGTTGTTTCTCAAGATTATTGATGACGTATAACCATAATAGAGTTATAATTATATTGACACAATTATAATGTATCTTATATATTATAAATGTGTTACATATATTACATAGAACATATAATTGTAAATTACAAAGAACAAGAAATTTGAGATGAAGTGTTTCCTCTGACCACATAAATTTGTCTCTGGAAAGGGAATCAACTTTTCTATCTGTATTCTTGTGGGTTTCTCTCCTTTCATGGTATCTGTTGTTACTTTTACTTTAGTCATACGGTTTAAATTTTTTCAGAGGTTGTTTTAACATCTCAAAGTACATTTTGTATCATGTAGACATATATTCCAATGCAAGGCATCACTAACATACTATGACTCTGTGCTCTAACTAGGCATACATGTTTGCTGGAACATAGATAAATTTCCCCTGTGTTATCATCATGATTGCATTCTAAGTGGTCTTCCTGATCCTTCCCTGCTCCCCTACTTAGCAGCTGGAATGAACCTCTTACAAATATAGTATTAATCCTGTGTCCACAACTCTTCCAGAGATTTCCGATCCCACTTCAAGTAAAAGCTAAAGGCATTGTGATGGCTTCTAACCCATCTGATTTCACATATCCCTCTTATTACCTGCTGTTCTGATCTTTTCTATTTGCTCCAGGCACACTGGTCTCCTTGCTCTTGCGGGAGCTTGCCAGGTACGCTCCTGCCTCAGGGACTTCGTGCTTGCTGTTCCTTCCATCTGCAATATTCTTTCGTCAGATGTCTTCATGGCTCTTTTCCTGATGTCCTTCCAGTCATTGATCCAAGTCACATTTTGTTAGCTCTTCATGTCCGTGCCATTTAAAATTGAAACCTCTTCTCTGTTTACTGTCTTGTCTTCTTTGCTGCTTTATTTTCCAACAGTTGAAAAAATATATTTGTGTATTATAGATGGAAATACACATTTTCATATTATTATGTAACATCTATACATTTAAGTATTTTTAAAAATCAACTCCCTGTCATAACATAAGGCCAGTGAGTTCAGGGCATGTTTTTTCTCTATTGTTCACTACTCTGTCCCAGTCTTCGAGAACAGCATTGGCATTGGATAGGTAATCAATGCATAGCTATTGAAGGCAAGAGAAAGTGAGCTCTTTCCCAAACCCTTTTGACTTGCCGGTCATGGATCACAAAGCTTTGTATCTTCGACTAATCTCAGGAGCATTTTTTCTCATATATATTTGAAAATCTTTTTATCTATTTACTGAAATATGGCTGATATTTAAGAAGTTGACAACACCAAACATTTTGGAGGACGTGGAGCAACTGAACTGTTGAGATGAAAAATGGTAGCGTCATGGGGCGCCTAGGTGGCGCACTTGTTAAGCGTCTGCCTTGGGCTCAGGGCGTGACCCCGGCGTTCTGGGATCCAGCCCCGCATCGGGCTCCTCCGCTGGAGCCTGCTTCTTCCTCTGCCACTCCCCCTGCTTGTGTTCCCTCTCTCGCTGGCTGTCTCTCTCTCTGTCAAATAAATAAATAAAATCTTAAAAAAAAAAAAAGAAAAATGGTAGAGTCAGTTTGCAAAGCAGGTCGGCAGGTTCTTAACAAATTTAACTTAAATTCTTCTTTTTTTTTTTGAGAGAGAGAGCATACTGGGAGAGGGCAGAGGGAGGGGAGAGAGAGAATCCTAAGCAGACTCCATGCTCAATGCAGAGCCTGATGCAGGAAGGGCTTGTTCTCACAACCCTGAGATCATGACCCAAGCCGAGATCAAGAGTGGGACGCTTAACTGGCTGAGCCATACAGGTGCCCCAACTTAATAAATTCTTAGCCAATAAGTTTCTTCACAAAACACATACCTATCATAAACATATACCTCGCCTTCCCACTTGGAGATACTTCCTCAATTGAAATAGGAATGTGTGTCCACACAAAGACCTGTATGTGAATGTTGGTAACAACGTTATTCATCTTAGCCAAAAACTGGGGACAATTCAAATGTCTATCAACTCATGAACGGATAAGGAAATATGGGCTATTTCCATGGGCAGTGGAGTGCTGTTATTCAGTAAGAAGGAACGGCGTACTACATGGGGTACAATGTGAATGAATCTCAGAATCATTATTCTGAGTGAAAGAAGCCAGCGTAAAAAGAGATATACGGGATGATTGCACATATAAATGTTGTAGAATGCACAAGCTAATTTTTAGTGTTACAAAGCAGCTTGTTAAGGCCTTCGCATGCAGGGGGGGACGGATGGGGCCTGAGGAGTGATGGAAATATTCTGCATCTTGGCTGCGGTGTTTTTACAGATGTATAAATCTCTCAGAGCTCACTGAATTTGTACTTTAATTTTTTATTTCTTTTTTAGAGAAAGAGAGCACGCATGTGCATGCACAAGTGGGGTGGGGGGGAGGGCCAGAAGGAGAGGGAGAAAGAGAAAAACTTATTCAGGTTCCACACTCAGTGCAGAGCGCTTTGTGGGGTTCAGTTTCACAACACTGGGATCATGACCTGAGCTGAAATCAAGAGTCAAATGCTTAACCTAAGACTGAGCCACCCAGGGACCCCAATTTATATTTTAAATTGATGAGTTTATTGTACATAAATTATTCTTAAAGTTGGTACAAAATATTTTTAGCTATATTACTTGTTTTTAAAGCCGGCTTAGCTTGAGCTGGTGTAACTTGATTGGTAAGTTGCTTGTTTAACAATCTACTACCGTTGATAATAACTTAGGGATTTCTTTTAAAACTGGATCAGTTATGAAATATTGTCAAGGATCAACACTCACATAAAACAATAATTTAAAAGGCAAAGACAGGCAGAAAATTTAATGTGTTAAATTCAGTGATACTTAAAGGTAGTTAATACTACCCGAAATTTTATAGACTGTGAAATCATGGCACAAAATGATCCAGTAAGTCATGCAGGACAGATTTGAGCCCAAGGATATTTGAATCTAAGCTTAGTTTTTTCTATTTCTCTATGTGTTTTCTCAAATATATCCCCCCTCCACATTAAATTGATATCATTTTGGAAGTAAATTCACTTCTCTGAAATATTACTGTATCTCAGATGGGTCTTTCAGTATCTCAGATGGATTTAGGCTTTACACTGGGTCAGAGGTCTTTAGATGCTTTTGAAGTCTATCAAATGCCATGGTGTTTATAGTACGTGTTTTGTTTTTGTTTTTATGTAAGCTCTACACCCAGTATGGGCTTCAGTCTCATGACCCTGAGATCAAGACTGGCATGCTTTCCTGACAGAGCCAGCCAGGCACCCCAAATATCATGACATTTATAGATAGAAGTTTCAAATTAAATGATATGAAACTTAGGAATATTTTTCTTTCATAGAGTTGGTTCATAAATACTTTTATTGTGATAGCACTTTGTTACGGTTCGTAAATATTCCTTAACTCTAAGGTTTTACTACAGGGAGTTCATGTGGATCGTCATGGGATTAAGAAGAACTTGCAGAACCGCATGCATTTTAAACCGACCTATAAGGATATCACTTATCATGTGTAGTGCTCGCATCTAATGACTCCTCACTCACGGGATAACACTTTTGCTTGTCATCTTGTTTGTAGGTAGTTCGATATTTGGCTGGTTGTGGACTGCAGAGCTGCCAGATGCTGGTGTCTAAGGGTTATCCAGACATTGGATGGAATCCAGTTGAAGGAGAGAGATATCTTGACTTTCTCCGATTTGCTGTCTTCTGTAATGGTAGGACTGATCGCTTGGGGTCTTTCTGGTCATGATTAAAACTGCATAAAAATAGATACATTAAAAATGGTATATCCCAGCATTTTCATGAAGTAATTAGAAAAAAAATTGAATATTTAATAATCAGTACTATTTTTTACAGTAACAATTTAATTTCTGATATGTGCTTCAGTAGTGATGCTTTACCTTTACTATTAAATTAAAATTTTTAGGCAGTTACAAATTCTTGTAAATTTTTATAATTGAGTTCTAATAATAGGTGGGCTTATGGCTTCATTTCCTATAACAAATTAACAAAAATGAATTTTTTCTGCCCCTATACTGCTTTTCTTTACTTTGAAAATTTTAAGTACAAAAGAAGAAACTTACTGTGTCTTGTGCACATAAAACTAGTGATTCGAATTGAATTTTAACTTTATTACTAACTGTGTTCTTTGGTTTTAGTTGTTATACTAATTCATTTATATTTAAAGAAATTATGTGTTTGCTCAGAACATCCACATAACCAATGTTTGTTTACTCTTGTTCCTCCTTTGATTTTAGGGGAGAGTGTGGAAGAGAACGCTAATGTCGTGGTGAGGTTGCTTATCCGGAGGCCCGAGTGTTTTGGTCCTGCTTTGAGAGGGGAAGGTGGGAACGGTCTGCTCGCAGCCATGGAGGAAGCCATAAAGATAGCTGAGGATCCTTCTCGAGATGGTCCCTCACCAACTAGCGGATCCAGTAAAACACTGTAGGTCTAATATACACACTGTCATTTAAGAGTAATTCATATTCCTTGACTGGAAATTTTACAAAATATGATTTGCCTACTGTCAATTGCAATGTAATTTCTGGTCCTCATGATTTCTGCCCTTGAAAATAAAATGCATTAGACTTGGAAAAATGGGTGGAATTTGCTGCAGGAATAAGTTGAGTGAAAGAGAGACAACTAAGAAAGACTATATGGATTTAGTAGGGAGAAGTTTAGATTGTAGGATGAGGTGTATTTTGTGAATTTTTCCAGGAGGCTATGGCAAAGGGAGTTATTACAATTAATGGCAGGTGATCCTCTGAAATTGTAGTTAGGTTTTAGTGTGAAGCTAGCTGGAATGAGTTTTCAAGATAATAGTAAGAAAATAAGACCTTTAGCAAGGGAATGGGGGGTTTAACCAAACTGCTTTGGTGGTAAAGTCCAGAAAAGGGGATATTGTCATTCGGAGGAGGAGAATGCTTGGTTAAGGTATTAGGGCAGAGAAGGCAGTCAGTAACTACCTTACATTTCTCCACAATATACATTACTAATACTTGATTCCAGCAGTAGACGTAAGTCAATCCAGGCATGTCACTTTGCAGTTTTTATCTGTGGAGGTGAATGTCCTACTCGCAGGTCATGTCCTATACTACTAATACCACTGGGGAAGATAGAACAGAGAGCTTATTGGAGGCAAATTTCCAAGCAGAGCAGTTCTGTAAACTGTCCTTCTTCCATACACAGACTGCACATAGATGTTCTGTCCACGCCAAGGCCACGATGGTTTCAGACTGGGAGGTCCTCCAAGAGCTTGTTACATGTTTGTCAATTAGCCATAGAGGGACTAGGGGACCCTCAGTTTCTCTAAGTAACGGAAAATGTATCAAGAGATCTTTGGCCCAGGACCACAGCAGCGGGTGTGCACAGGAGGGCCCTGGGAGCAGTGTGGCATGCCGGATGATGTTTTCGAGGCCAGGTTGTCACGCTGCAGACTGCTGAGCCCAGCTGAGTCACCAAGGGAGGAAAATAATGGGATCTACCAAGGCCATTTAGATTTATCTCTTATCTGTAAGATAATGGATAATGGACTCTTTATGTCTTTCTTACAAAGATGCGAGGGAGACAGTTTGGGTATTTTGGGTGGGTGGGTGGGTGAGGTAGAGTAGATGGTAAAGAGATAGGTAAGTAAATGATATCACATTTCTGAAGTCCTTTCTCTGGGCCAAGCACTGTCCTGGGTGCCTTACCTATGTTATCTTATAGGACAGATCTTTATCACCCTCTTTCTAAATGTATGCTCTTTACACAGGTAGTCTAAACTTACCAGGTCTTTCCATTAGCTATTTTCTTTGTTAAAACAAAGCTTGTCTGCGTCTAGAAATAAGCAGAATCCATCAAATTAGCAATTCCTCTTTTTCCCTTTTGAAGGACTCTTCATATCAAATTTCTCGCAACTGGTCTTTAAACTCATTTTCCTTTAAAAATGTCCATGTACAAATTAATTGTACATATGAAAAGTAGCAGAAGAGGCAGAACGAGCTATCTTAGGGGTCCCTTTCCTCTGAGAAGTATGTAATACATCTGAAATGTCACTTTATTATCCTGTTTGCTTTACTTTCTGTTTCTTCTGAAAAATCTATGAAAGTGATGCAGAAGAGGAGGAGGATGACACTATCCACATGGGGAATGCCATCATGACCTTCTACGCAGCCTTGATTGACCTGTTAGGACGCTGTGCTCCTGAAATGCATGTGAGTGCTTTGCAGCCCGAGAGCGGCGATCCTGGTTTACCCATCTATGTGAAGAAATCCGTAGCTGGCAAAGATGGTAACAGCATCCAAAACCAATAATCTCCACGCTCCATTAAAAATAATAGCTGCCACCTAATTGCTGAACGAGTGTTTATTTAGTTGGAAATGTCTTGGTTGTAAAAATTAGTAATGAGATTTCAGTACAAGTCATTAATAGAATAGGCAGTTACTTGTGTACTTTCAAAACTCAGACAGCCTCCCCACACTTTAAGAAGAAAAGAACACATTTTTCCTATAAATTTCCTCTCCTCATTTAGTGCGTGCGGGGAGCAGCCACTCCTGTCCAGTCATTTTCTTTGTTTGTACTGTTTCTTCTGTGTGAGGGAGCTGCCACGTGCCCGCCATTGGCTGAGGGGACAGTGGGGGTGGGGGCAGTTACTGGGAAGGAAACGCTCTTCAGACTCGACGGCTTGGCGTTTTCTACAGCATTTCGATCAAGAAGAAATTAAGTTCCATGAAACAGCACTTCCTTTTACTCTGTAATACATTCAGATAGTTTTTACTCTATTTTATTCTGATATATTCTGTTTCATTCTATTATATTCATTTTGAAAATGCTAGTTAGGGCTCATAAAATTAGCTTTGTGACCTGGTAATGGGAAGCAGCACAGAGACTGAAACGCTGTGAGTGGTGGTGCCGGGGGAGAAGGCAGATCGGCTTCTAACCTGGTCTAAGCATGAGCCAGAGGAACCACTGCTTCCAGAGCACGTCTTTCTCTTTGCCCTTAGCATCTGTGGCGGTTTTGTGTGTTTGTTTTGTGTTTTCTTTTCTTTTTTGGGGGGGTGGGGAGGGCATCCCTTTCACAGCTGTACGGTAAAACTTCCATGTTTTCTTGATATAACCTTTCATTATGAATAGAGAGGAATCACAGCGTGGAGAAATGTCAGAATGTTAGCAGACCTAGAGCATGATTTTTGTAAAAGCTTAACTTGCTGCTGATGAGATTTTCATCCTAGGCGATGGGAGTAGATTCTCAAAAATTTGTAGGCTGGAGGTGATTGCAGACAAAAAAACTTTATGCTCACAGTATTCGTTCTTTTTCCATTAAAGTGAAAGAGCAAAAGAACCAAGAAATTAGCTAATAAATAGTTTTTTATTCTATTAAAGTAGGAGAAAAACCCCAAGAGATTCAATAAGGGACTAACCTTGCACTTCTGAAATTTGCTCACCTTCTGTAGCTGTCGGTTGAGGACCCCCTGTGTGTCGCTGTCTGCTCCAGAGCCTAGCTGAGATTTTTTTTTTTAAGATTTTATTTATTTATTTGACAGAGAGAGACAGTGAGAGAGGGAACACAAGCAGGGGCAGAGGGAGAGGGAGAAGGAGGCTTCCCTCGAGCAGGGAGCCCGATGCGGGGCTTGATCCCAGGACCCTGGGATCATGACCCAAGCCAAAGGCAGACGCTCAATGACTGAGCCACCCAGGCGCCCCCTGGCTAAGATTCTTGATGGGTCAGATTCATGGTCCTCACAGGTGCTTGGTTAGCCAGTGACGGTCTGAAAGACCTGTTATGATTCCTATTCACCATTCCCCCCAACACACACACACATTATACACCCTTCCTTGGGAGAAATCCTTGTGGAATGTAGATGGATTTACAATTACATTTTCAACCCCAAACAAGAAAAGAGGCTAAATCAGTCATAAATATTACTATATGTTCTGGGTCTAAAGATAATTTTTTTCTTTGTAATACATAATTCAGCATATGCTGGTGTCAGCAAAACTGTGGGCAAGTAAATATCTGTCTGTAATGTAAGCCTGAAACAACAGCTTCTACCAGAGGTCTAATTTTATATGTATGATGAACAGAAAAATATTTTAGACTTGGATTCCCATACTTGAGATTTTCTAGATGAAATTATAACATTGATTTCACGAAGATTTTCTAATGTTCCTTTATTTTTCTTCCCATAGTTGATTCATGCTGGTAAGGGGGAAGCCATCAGAATCCGGTCCATTTTGAGATCCCTAATTCCACTGGGAGATTTGGTGGGAGTAATCAGCATTGCTTTTCAGATGCCAACAATAGCCAAAGGTAAGGCCAACTTCCATTCTTTGTAATTCGGTGGGACATTGGAGGACAGGAGTTTTAAATAATATTATCAGCATCCACATTTCCCCCCCACACCCTACCCTGTCCTACAGCATAGTTACTAGATTTCAGTTTCTTTAAGAAAAGAACTATAAAGTACATTATTTTGATTGAATCAAAAAAGCTCTATTCCCATATTCTTCACATATGTATACAAACATTTATATATAATTGAAAAAGGATACTTTTTTATAAAGTATTTTCTGTTCTCATTGTTTTGAAACAGCTGTTTTCAATGAGATTTTTATCATTTTTAAATAGCTGTTTTCAATGAGATTTTAGTAATTTTTTACATGACATTTCTGATAGTTTCCCCAAGAAGAGGAAATATATACCTCACCTGTCTTACCTAATTTCTTTCCTACTGTTTTTGGTCCCCATTCTTCTCTTTCTTGACTGCAATTCTTTTATTCACCCTTTTGGATAGTTTTCATTACCATTTTCTTAATGACGCTTTTTTCCCCTCAAAATTATCATAGCTTTTGACTTAGAGATTAAAAAAAATTCCCAGTGTGTTGAAAGAAATGCTCTTTTCAAGACTAAGGAGAAAACTTTAAAAATAAAAATGTTACCATTTTCCCCAAATGTTTATTGTCCGTTTACATTATGTCATTTTGGTCTAGCAACTGTTTGTGATTAGTTTTTTTGTTTGTTTGTTTTTAAAGATTTTATTTTATTTATTTATTTTGGGGGGGAGAGTGTGAGTGGGGGGAGGAGTAGAGGGAGAGGGAGACAGAATCTCAAGCAGACTCTTCACTGACCCTGGAATCTGACCCGGGGCTCGATCTTATGACCCTGAGATCATGACCTGAGCCAAAACCAAGAGTTGGTTGCTTGCTTAACTGACTGAGCCATGCAGGTGCCATGATTAGTTTTTAATATTAAGTCAGAAGCATGGAGAATGCAGTTATACCCTGTTCTCTACATAAATGCCAGCAAATGCGGTAGCCCAGATCGGGTTGGGGAAGAAGGAGGGCTCAGGCAGCACTGAGTGAAGTGTAGGTGCTGCACTGTGGAGGTGGCTGGAGGGCCTCCGTGGACGCCCTCACTGACCCCTGCAGCGCCCCAAGCTACAGCAGAAATGGCAGGTGGCAGAGGCCCGAGGCCCAGGCCCCTGGTCATGGTTTACACTCTGCCTCCCGTAGAAACAAAGATTTGAGAGTTATCGAAGACAAGCGTTGGTTAGATTCCAGATTACACTTTAGTTTTCCTTTTTCCAGCTTCAGTCCTGTTCACTTTTCAACACTTTATTGGATATTGTTGCACATATCATTTTTACCTAAACTTCTAATTTGAGAAGAAAATGCGGTTAGGTAGAACGTGCATGTTATGATCATTTCCTTGCATCAGTTATGCCCCAGAGAGGATTAGCTGTTATCTGAAGTCTAGAATGCAGGGACCGCTGCGTAACTGAGGCTGGCTGCCCCTCCTTGCCAGCCTTCTGAGGATGAGAAAGTAATGTTTCCTATGTGCCCAGCTCACGGACCCAAGCCTTCCTTCCGGGTGACATAAGCAGCCACGGTAGCTGACCGTTCATTATGATGTGAGGGAAAGCTGCAGCTGAAAAATTGTCCCCTGGCTTGTCGCCTTCTCCCCTTGGGGCGATTTCTTCCTTTTGCATCCATACGAGATCTTGTGTACTGTTCATTTACTCAAATAAGGCGTCTTTTCTTTGCCCTACATTCTGAGCCTCAAAATTGACACTGTCAGAAAAAGATAATACCATGATACACAAATTAGGGAGTAGAGAAGTACTACATTTTAAGGTAAAATTAGTAATAATGAAGAACCAAGAACATAGGCGATAAGAGAAGCCAAGTGTCCAGTTCAGAATTCCCCCAAAGTCTCTGTATGTCTCCCACTTTTGCTCCACTTATCTGCCTTTATCAGCCTTTACTATTTTTCAAGTTGGTTTCTTTCCTCTTCCACTTAGTTCTATAATCGTATTATTTGGTGATGTGTTCCTTCATAAATACGCACTATATTGTCTACCTTGGGATTTAAAGGATTTTTTTGTGTGTGGGTGAACTATCAAAGTCATGATGAAGGTTAACTTTTAAAACCAGTCCATTGGTTATTATTGAATTTCTACATGTTTCTTTTACCACTTTCCTTTTATGGAAAATATAGACAGAAACTGTGTGTTTTTTATTTTGCCGCGGCATGCATTTAAATCAACTTCAAAACTGAAATCAGTAATGTGTTTTTTTTTTATGTTCCAGTGACACAGCAGCTGGTTCTTTAAACATCACCAATTATCAGTGATATTTGTATGTTCTATATTTAGCATGTGAAGTTTGCCTCTTCCTCCCTTCGTGGTAGCTGAGGCCTTTCTCAAAATCTTTTATCACACCTATTTTAGAACTAGGGCATGGCCCCAAAATAACGCAAGTGGGAGGGGTTCGGAACCCTGAGGGCAAGCACACGACCTCAAAAGTCGATGTCCAGTGCCTGCAGCACTTGGCCCTGGCACGTTTGGACAGACTGTCCGAGGCCGTAACTGCAGGTGGATGAATACTGCAGGTGTCACAGGGTAAGACCAGTGCACCTGGCCCTCCTCCTTCCAGTTCAAAAGCCAGAAGTCGGACAGGAGGCAGTTCCTCAACTTTATTGGTCTCCATGGTGTTCAGGAGATGGTGAAGATAAAACCGTAGCTGTAGCAAATCGATGATTCTTGAGTTCCAGGCGTATGGAGCTGTAACACGCCTGAAAACAAATGTCTGCGCAAAAGAGTGTTTGAAACAGAAATCTTATTTTAGGATCAATGGGTGGCTTACTATTTCCTTAGGCACAACTGTATATTAAAATCGTAGAATCTGTTACATTTAAATTCCCTAATAATGTGATTTTTAGGAGAATTAAATGGGAATTTCATACAGACTTTTAATTAAAAAGTATACCACACTGATTTAACATTACTGGTTGGGCTTTAAATCTGATTTTCCTTGGTTTAAATCTAACTTCGCCAGTTGCTAGGTGTACGACCCTGGGAAGGTTACTTAACTTTCCCGAAGGTCAGTTGTCATCTGTTAAACGTAGCTAAGAATACCAGCCTCACAGTGTGCTCTTGAAAACTGTGTAAGATCATGTCTGGAACATTCCTAGCAGAGTGCCTGATAACAACACAAATAAGAGCTATTATTCCCATTATTTTAATTATAGGAAGAAAAGTAGTAGGTATAGTGGGTATTATAATTTAATAAGGATGGAAGCTATTTCATATTAACCTTTAATATAATTTCCCTTAAAATATTGTTTCTTATTTATTTTCATGATTCAAATAAGAAATCCATTCCTTAATTATGAAGGAAAATAAAAAAGTTGTGACTTTATTTTTTCAGGATGATTGTAGTCATGTATCCTCTTTCCCTGGGTCCCTTTTTCTTCAACACTGCATCAATATTAAAGATTCTGTGATATTATTTGTAGAATCTTACAGTGTGTCATCAGTAGCAGAGTATTTGGCATCATTATTATCACATGGTCAAACAGGAAACACATCTGCCCTGCAATATTTTAAACTGGTACATAATCCCCAAATTCCTCGTATCAGTGGTTGCCAACCTGTGAATCTATGGAATTCTTCTAAGAGGTTCACTCATCTATATAGGCACCAAATATTGATTAACAGAGAAAAATAATGTGACTCTCAAATATGTCTTAAATGTTGTTAAATGCTATTATGAATAATGAAACATACTTAAAGTCAAACTGATTCATAGAGTTGTTTCATCATTTTGTAATTGTCTAACCCATAAATACATAAATGAATCATGGTTATCATACAGGGATATGTGAGTTTTATTACTGTTTGAAAGAGGCTCTCATTTTTGAAAACAGTGAAAACTTTACAATTTAACTTTTTATGGAATTTACTGCTAGTTTTACAATGTAGATTTTGGATGCCTTTTTGTTTCCTTCTATTATCTAGCAATACTACGTCTTTGATCCTACATGCAATTAATATGAATGGATTCCCAAATCACATTTTGAATGACCTTGAATTTAAATTGCACTGGCATAATTCCTCAGCCAATTCCCAGCACTTGCTTGTGGGTAGTAGAAGGGACAAAAATCCATTCAAATGATAACTTGACTGTTTTAAAACTTGAGAAGCCTGGAGAGAAGCCATTTGCAATCCATTAACAATGATGTGTCACCTTCTCTCTTTTAGATGGGAATGTGGTGGAGCCTGACATGTCTGCGGGGTTTTGCCCAGATCACAAGGCAGCCATGGTTTTGTTCCTTGACAGGGTCTATGGGATTGAGGTTCAAGATTTCCTCCTCCATCTTCTCGAGGTTGGCTTTCTGCCAGATCTCCGGGCTGCTGCTTCTTTAGACACGGTAATGATTTGAAAAGTTGACATCCTCAACTTTTGACTCTTCATTCTCTGGCTTGTGATATTCTCCATAAATATATTCATTCATTTATACATTGTCACCAAATGTTTATTGAATACCTATTATGTTTTTAGGCAGGCAGTGGGTAAACTAAAAATAAAATAGACCGTGTCCTAAGAAATTCACTGAATAGTGGAGAAAACTTAGAACCTCAGGAGTATGATAAGAATTCTGATCAGGTACTACAGAAGACAATAAGTTTATATCACCCTAATTTGGGAAGTCACAGTGGCTCCTTTTAACCTCCAAATTGGCCTAAAGAATTACGCCTCTCACTGAAAGCAGTTATGGTATTATGAATGTTTAATGTACATTGTTGAGTTGTGCCAATTATAATGTCATCCCAGTATCTTTATTTTTAAAGCACAGATAAGTCTGAAATCTCTCCTATCCATCCAGTGGCCCACATTGAAAATCTGTCATGACAGGTGTAAATATTCTACTCTTGGAAGCATTATAGAATAAGCTGAAGCTCTAAATGTTATTTCAGTAGTTATACTAATACCTGCTTTTATTGTCAATTAAATGGATCTTTTTGATTCCAGAGGGAATCAGATCTTGAGTTGATAATAGCTCTTTCAGGAAGGTCAAGAGAGGAGAATCATAAAAAGAAACTGAAATTTCTTTTTTCTTTGTTGGGTATGTTCACATGAAATTCTGACCTAAACAGGATAGCTGAGAACATAATAAGACAATCAGCCTTTGGCTATTAATTCTGCTGGTCATGAGCTAAAATATAAATGTTAATAAGTCACATTCCTAAGTGTCGTTAGTGTCTTCATCTCATATCCATCCTCCCCTTGTACCTTATTATAGAATGTGAGCCTCTTGGGTTTCTTGAGGGGGGAGCAAGCACTATAGCTATCATTTCATTTTTATCTCATAAACAGAGCAATTGAAAGTTGATTGTTTCTAATGGTAAAAAAATCATATGAACCACACTTAAAGATATAACCGAGGAGTACATCTCCATTGTTCATGTACTTGTCATTTTCTGGAGAATGAAATCCCATGTCCACATAGTCATCCCTTTGAGAGTAGTCTACTGCCAAACACTAATGACTCTCTACTCTCACAATTGCTTTCTAGGCTGCTCTGAGTGCTACAGACATGGCCTTGGCCCTCAATCGGTACCTTTGCACAGCCGTGCTGCCTCTGTTAACGAGATGTGCCCCTCTTTTTGCGGGCACAGAGCACCATGCCTCTCTCATTGACTCCTTACTTCACACTGTGTACAGACTCTCTAAGGGCTGCTCTCTTACCAAAGCTCAGCGGGATGCCATAGAAGTTTGTTTGCTCTCTATTTGTGGGTAAGTGGGGAACGAACTCCTCCGTATCAAGCTGCTGCTTCTTTGAGAAAGAGAATTTACTACATGGCCCTTGACAAATAGTTAGGAACTTTGGAAGAAATTTCTGTACCGAAAAACGAATCCATTTTAGGTAGTCCCCTTACCCGAGGTTAGAGTCCTATCAGAGCACCCTTGCTCCTGGTCAATTTCAGAAGTCTTCCTCCGGGCATCTGTAGGGTATTTGGCCATTGGAGAGAGTGCTGGACCAGTGTTACTGTTCTGGATGTTGGTGGGTAGGGGAACTGTGTGAGGAGTCCCTGGCCACTTGAGTGTAAGATTAGTAGATTCTCCCTTTCGACTATGTATGATGATTTTAACTCCTCTTCTAGTAGAGAAAAGAAAAAAGAGACTTATTAAATATAAAAGATGATACAGTATAATATTAAAGCATTACTTACTGTGGCAATCATGAAGGCTGACTATTTCCTCATCCTGGAAAACCACTTCCTAGAGGTAGAAGTGTTCAAATGTCTTACTCTGAAAGCCAGAACATACCTTCTCCTGTTGGGGTTCTGACAACTAAAGTGGCAGTTTCTCAAGCCCCTGGCTGGGGTGATGGTTTCCTTCTAATTGCAAGAGCAGGTGAAGGCGTGTGGCCTATCGGTGCACTGGTGAGGAAATGTTTTCACTCATAGCGAAGTATGTGGGTTTAGAAGCCAGATGGGACTGAAGGAGATGAAAAATTAGGGGTTATGTCTCTAACTCCCCGACCTTAAAATTCTGTAAAATGGGACCAAAATAACTATCTCACAGAGTTTATCTACTTATTAAACAAGGTGAAGCATTCAGGATGACCAGACACAATAGATATGTGTGAGTTTTCTTTTCCATCCTCCTCTGGCCGAATTTCTGCCTCAGCCTTTTCCCCCTCCCTCCTGTTTCAACACTCCCTCTTGTGTTTGCTTCTAATTCAGTCACCGAAGACCCTTCCCAGCCAGTGGAGTGAGGGAAGAAGCACTTACTATAATTACTGGAGCAAGGGTCTCAGAAAACAGTGGGGTCTGTGGTTGTGGGTGGTTGGGAAGTGAAGGGGAGATGAGGAACATCTGTAGCAAATAAGGAGTGGGCTTCAGATCGAGCAGATAGAGAGGACTTGGAAATGTAACCCTTTGTACAATTGTGTGGTGGCGGGTTCATCTTTGGATTGGGGGCACCTAATTAACACCATCTGAAGAGAGGTGTAGGTACAGGTTCTTGGCTTATATAATTTAGCTCATGAATTCTTTCCTTAGTTTAGAGACATTTCTCTTCGTTATTAAAATGAGCTTTGTCCCACCAGCCAATTGAGACCTTCTATGATGCAACACTTGCTCCGAAGATTAGTATTTGATGTCCCATTATTAAATGAACATGCAAAGATGCCTCTTAAGGTAAGTAGAGGAAAGTCCGCAGTTATGTGAATTCTGGGTCCTCTGATTTTTCTTCTCTTACGCTATGTACAGCTCTTAGAAGCACCATGCTTGATTTTTGATGCTGGAAAATTTCTTCCAATTCTTGAAAGTGGGCATATAAATTTGAGAAATGTGTATATCATAATAAAATAAGCCCTAAAAGATCATAGAAGTTCTAAGATTGATTTCCTGTAGATAAATGGAAATGGAAACCAATGGGAAAAATGCACAACAAAGAAAACATGAGCCAAGCTACTCTTAAAGATGGAAAACATGTAGTAGGTATGGCCCGAAATATTAGCAACCTCAAGGGATAAAGAGCAGGCTTTCAAAACACCCATTTTCTAAGTTGGTAGTCACATGGCAGTTTCCAAATGTTACATCATAGGGTTCAAGGATAACCTCTCTGTCTATGCAGTTGCCGTTTGTCACCGAGTATAGAAGGATCACTGATGTTTTCTCTGTCCGGCTTCATTATTCTGCTCATGAATGATCGGGGCTCATAGTGTCTTACTGACTTGAAAATATATTTCTGTCATCTAATATCGCAATCCAGATGTAGGATTAGAATATTCGGTGTGTCCTACTACATCTAGTAGCATGGTCTGTGGATGGAGGTCATAGGCATATAGTGGACTGTTTTATGGGGAGCCTTTCTGTACTGTCATCTGGTAAACCTCATTTTTCCTCATGGCCACCCAGTACCAGTGTTGGAAAAAAGAAGTCTGAGATATGAGTTGGTATTTTGAGCTGCTGTTACTCTAAGCATCCGTAGATATTTAGCAAATACAGTCTTTCTCCCTGAAAATTCATTTTTGTTTAGTAAATTTAGATTAATGAATGATGCAAAATAAATGATATCCTTGCTAAAAATCCCATTTTAACAGTTTTATCGTCTAGAAGAGCTCTTGCCATACAAAATTTTCTTCATACTAATGATCTGGAAGGTACCTGAGAAAAAGAGATAGTATTACTTTTTGTGATAAACTCTTTTAGGTTGTAGATATTTCCAAGTTAATCCAAACACATTAGATCTCAATATTTCATTATTCGAGATTTCTAAATTGTGTGTGTGTGTGTGTATTATAATTGAGAGGGAGACCAAACTGGAAGTATTTCTCTAATAAGAGATGTAGTTTGTTTTAATAACATCAATCCTTTTTGATCTATTTCCCTCCTTAGTTACAGAAAAGAGAGCCCAAAAATTTATAGTTGATTCATAAAGATCATTTTATTAATTCAGCAAGTAGTTGTGAATATCTGTTAGTTTAAAGATCTAAAGTGAATTATGAAAGAACTACTGAAGAATTAGAAGATTCTACTTTGTCTTTGAACTTACAGTTTAGCCCTAAACAAACAAAATGTACATAGATGAAAACCGAAGATGAACACAGACACTCGACAAGATAATAAACTGCATCCATAACCACCAAATAAAGATAAGTAAAGAAATTACTGAAACAGAGTAGTTTAGGAGGTTTATTGAGAGAGAGAAGTTCTGCAGCGAAGCCTAAAGTGTGGTGATTAAGGATTGGCAAAAAGGAAGCAAAAATATTCAGAGGTAGATTTCCCTTAGAATGTACATTTCAGGTGTTGTACCCTAGACATACTTCCTTGTGCCCCTGGGTCACCCTGGCATCAGTCCTTTCCTTAAGTGCAGATGCGCATATCCAGGGGATGGCGACTCATAAAACTGAGTAAATGATAGCAACTTATATAGGACCCAGGGATACATCCATACCCAGCCTTGTAAAGAATGCTGTTCAAGATGCACTTATGTGTAAAATTGGGCATGGGGCCCGCATACTGTGACCAGTGTTGAATTTTAAAGAGGCATGGTATATAAGGTAACAGTATTCTCCAGAAGAATTCATTTAGGATTGAGCAGTTTTGTTTCAGTTGACCTTATTACATGGCATTTGAGTATCAAATGGGAAGAAATGGGAAAAAATATGAAAGGTATCTTTCACTCATTGCTTTTATAATTGTTTTCTCCCGTAGCTGCTGACAAATCATTATGAAAGATGCTGGAAATATTACTGCCTGCCTGGAGGGTGGGGGAACTTTGGAGCTGCCTCAGAGGAAGAGCTTCATTTATCAAGAAAGTTGTTTTGGGGCATTTTTGACGCCCTGTCTCAAAAGGTGATTTAAGATTTTGTGACCTTTGTGTGATAAAAATTTAAAAGCCATAAATATTCCTAGTGGAATATTATCTTTACTTATTAAGACTTAGTTCTTTTTCAGTGTCTAACAAATGTTGAGAATGCAGTTTATATTTAATTTCAGTAATCATTATGGTAACATGTTCCTTGTGATCATAACACCTTCAGAACTTAAAATGGCTAAGCATTTCAGGAAATTATGCACGTGGTTAAGTTTCTGGTGTATTTGGATTTACCCAGACTCAAACCCTCCCTAGTCACCCAGATCTTAAAACCATGAAGAAATCTAATCAAATAAAAAATACAGTCTCATGAAATTGCAATGTTCCAGTGGCCTTACTGACTTTTCTCACTATGCAGCTATGGAGGCTTAAGTCACTCCACTCTGTGTTGCTTTCTATATGTGACATTCTGTAACAGTTGGCATATTTATAAAGAATAGTTCATATATTTTCAGAAGGCGAGGGGTGGGGATCGTTCTTCAGGGAAAATCAGAACAGCTTTGTATGCTTCTGCTTAAATTATTAATCAAAATCAGATATCCTGGAGCAGGATATCCAGAAGTTTGCTATGTAATAGAGTGAAGTTCACCCGTGATTACAGTTGAAAGCTACGTCTTGATGCTTTTTGTCACTGAATTGCCTTTGGTAAACTGAGGATCCTTTTAAAATAATATGTAGAAGGCAGTTTTAGGAGGATTTACAACATTAATTCAAAACAACACTTAAAAGTGAGATAATTCTTAAATAATGATTATTTTTTACTTTTTAAAAAATCTATAAATACACGTTTAGTCCCTTACATAATTAATATACAAATAACACTTTCCAGAAATTTTGATTGTGCATATTCCCCATAGAATTTCTTTCTCGGTTTAGAATTTTATTTTCCATACCTTTGTCATGTGATACAAATCAGTTAAAATTTCTTACTCTCTGGAATGATCCTTTATGTGTGTTTCAGGTATAGTCTTTACAACACGGTGTAGCAATATTCTATAATTCTGCTATTTGTTGACTGAAATTACATTTACGTTATGAAGACATGTTATACATTTAGAATATTCAGGTTTATTTCATAAAATATTGGAGAAAAACTCTTGGGGAAGCAAAGATTTTCTTACGTGACAACTTCGGCCTCTCTCCTGTTTGGTGGGGTTTCAGGCTATATGTTTCATTTGCTAGAGAAAGAATCTGTTAAGGGAGTTAGGTTAGCCCAGCGTAATTCTGATTTTCTCTTAAAACATCTTGCCAGCCACAGCAATCATTTTGACAACTTTTGCTCAATAGTAATGCAGGTTTTTTGTGTTTTGGTGTTTGTATTGTTTTGTCTTGTTTTTTTTTTTTTTTTGGTTTTGTTTTTTTGTTTTTTTGTTTGTTTGTTTTTTTTTTTTTGGTCCTCCATTTCTTCCCAGAAATATGAACAAGAACTTTTCAAACTGGCACTGCCTTGCCTGAGTGCAGTTGCGGGAGCTTTGCCTCCAGACTACATGGAGTCAAATTATGTCAGTATGATGGAAAAACAGTCATCAATGGATTCTGAAGGGAACTTTAACCCACAACCTGTTGATACCTCAAAGTATGGACTCTTTCTATTGCAGCAGATTTTTATTGTAAATGATGTGTGAAGTCTGAAATTGAATAAGGTACTAAAGTGAACTTTCTCTAATCCATGCCCCCTTTGAATTGGTATCCTTTTGATAGGAGTCCCTTTACTTGATGGAATGATAGTAGTAATAATAATGATTATGCAAATTTCAGAAGTAGATAAGATGTACCTTCTAGGATACTTAACCCAGATTCTCCATATGTAACCCCATGGAAATATCTACAATAATGAGAATCAAGAAAGTATATCAGCTATATTTTTAGTTGAAAATTGACCCTAAATCTTAATACTTATAGCCAACCTCTACCGTCTTTGACTGGGGGTGATAGCAGCACACAGGGCAAAGGTGTTCCTGTGAGCTGCGGGAAGTCACTCCACCATCACTACATCTCAGCAAAGCCTAGGGGTAGCAGCTAATGTTCAGCATCATAAAGCAAAGCATGAGATTCCAGGGAATATCAAATGAGAATATTGGTGGAAAATTGAGCATGCCGTTATAATGCAGTGTGACAACCTTAATCACAGATAAAATGTTACTTAACATTATAAAACTTCTTACTTGTACTTAGTTGCATAAATCATTTTACAAGTGGGATGTCTCAGTACTTCAGGTGTTTGGGAGTCTCAGCATTTTTGTTGTTACTGTCTTTGAGTAGGACCATGGTTTCCCATTTGGGAGGAAAGCTGACTCTTCATGCTACATTATCTTGTCGATTCCATGGTGACTTCCGCACGATCAGTGGTTAGCAAGGTAGTCACTTGGTAGCCACCATCCACAGCATCTGAATTTGCTTGGAAGTTCAACTTTTAGGCTTCTGGGCGGCCCCCGGCTGGTTTAGCTTCCATAACAGATCAAACTTTCAACCCGAGTGGTATGCCATTAGTTGGATAATGCCTTACATTTGCATGTTTGGTATTTGATGACAGTCCTGTGAGAAAAGACTCTACCCCCCAGTATTTGGCTTATGTGATTGATCCTTTGTATCTCTTCCAATGTAAGTAAATCAGAATATCACATGTTCAGTTCCTACATGGGTAAGTTTGTGGTTTGCTAATGTACAATATAATCCAGGATTTTAAAATAACATCAGAACACGTCATGGTCTCAGTGTTGATTAACAATCTAATTAATTAACAACTGTTGGGCATGTGTCTTCATTTACCGAGGCTTGCCCCTTTGGGGAATTCTTACCAGATTAGGTTTACTCAGTGATGTCAATCATTTCTACATCTTTGTGATTTTTACATATTGTTTCTTAAGTATGTCTGTGTCCTATAGTTCAATCACTGACTGATAATATTGTTGAAAAAGAACAGTGACCCATCTCATTATGCTAGGTTTTATTTAGAATTCAGTTCTCAGTGTTAATTGTGTTAATAAGTTATGTGTGTGAATGAATGGAATTATATATATATATGTGTGTCTATTTAATTTTCCATTCATCAATATATTTAATATTCCCAAGTCCCATATTTACCATCAGACTTGGTCATCACTTGCATGAACTCAACATCTATTCAAGAGATCAAATATCGATTAAATATGAAAGGAATAAGAAATAAGTGTTAAGGTCACAAAGCATGAGTAGGTTACTTTTCACTATAATCCATATTAACAACAATTAGAATGTTGTATGTGGACCACAAAATTTAAAATCATTAACACATCATTAGTTGTATGACATTAACTTAAAATTTTAGTACATTTAAAAAATGTAACCAGATTTCAGCCATTTTTTATCCACTTATAGTTGTTGCAGATGAGACTTAAGTCAAAAAGGGAGAATAACTTCAAAGAGTGAATATGGAAGAGAAGTATGTCTTTAAGCTCATTGAGTCTAACCATATCTTGATTCAGGTTTAAAAATTTTTTTGGTATAATCTATTGTCCTTATCTTTGAATACATTTTAATTATTTTTATTTATATTATATATAATTTTTATCAAATATAACTTATGTTGAGCCATAATAATGTATGAATTAATATAAGATGAACAGATAGAATATTATGGCTTGAGTTTAACTTTGTTCCTACACTATGGAAAAGTAATACCTTGTTAAGATGATTTTTTAACACTTGTGCATTGAATGGGATTTATGCAATCATAAGCTGTGAGTAAATTATTGGTATGATTTCCTGTAAATCCTATAAAAATCAAGCTTTTTTTCCTTTATTTTTCTCATAGTATCACAATTCCTGAGAAGTTGGAATACTTCATTAACAAATATGCGGAACATTCTCATGACAAGTGGTCAATGGACAAGGTAAAAGTCAGAGTATCATGTTCTAACTCAGTACTGAATGTACCTAATGATGGGTCACTGGTCAAATATTTCTGACCATGACAACTTTCCACTTTAAAGTGAAAGCTTCATCTAGATTAGGAAAGAACATTCAGTTACGATTTGCTGATATAGTAGTTAGTTCTGCCAGTAACACATGTGTAATACACATATGAATAAGGATATTTGTTCATAAAGGGGCGCCTGGGTGGCTCAGTTAATCAAGCAACAGGCTCTTGGTGTGGTCTCAGCTTAGGATCTCAGGGTTGTGGGATCAAGCCCCAAGTCTGCCTCAGTGGGGAGTCTGCTTGAGGATTCTCTCCCTCTGTCCCTTCCCCCAGTCTGTCTTTCTCAAATAAATAAATAAAATCTTTAAAAAAAAAAAGTATTTGCTCATAAGCAGCACAGTTTTAGGAATAAAAATTCTATTAATGAAGTCATAAATACAGTTTTTAGCACATTATTTATGAGAGTATAAAGTAATAATCATAAGTACAAGTAGTAATTATGGCAAATGGATGGATTTTTGGAGAAATATATTCAGACTCATCTAAAGTTCAACCATTAATGAAACCATATAAACTATTATCTGAAAAGGTGACTCCAGGTCAAAAATCTTTTAAAGAAACTTTGACTTTATATATAATTTTATATTAGATAAAACCTTGAAAATTGTTCATTGGAATTGAGTGTTTACACCTTCTACTCCTCCGTTGTGTGTTTTATTACCACGTAGATCGGCAGGTCTCTAAGAATAAATCACATGGCAAGATGACATGTTTGTGTTGTTAAAAAAGGAGTGCAAGCAAATGAGATAAGTAACACATGTCCTACCCACCATGAAATTCTCTAAAAGAAAGCTTGTGGCTGAATAGTCACACTACGTTGAGCCTGGTTAAATTTGAGAGATGATGTTTGTGAAGGTTTGTCAGAGAAATGGAGCTGAGGAGGAGACGGGAATCTAAGATAAGCGTGTGCTGTTGGCGACATGACAATGAAACATGACGGGTTGTGAGGTGTCTGTAGAGCCGCTCCGTATCATCCGGCTAGACTTTCTATTCAGTTTCAGTTCTTGCCTTAACCAATTGGTCTCCTTCTCCTAAGAAACCCTCTTTTTTGCTTGATAAGTATGTGGCTCTTTGTTCAGTAATTTACTTATGAAGTGAGTCAGTATGAGTTATGTTCTGTTTCATATAAAGACTCTGTTGGGTGCTGAGCTGGTGGTGATGGAGAGGAAATGTCCAGGAAGGCTGTCCTGAGCAAATTCAGTCTAGTTACTCACATTCCAGAGGCAGACATGAGAGGAGATAGGGAAATGGTGATGGGTACAGGATATGTACATGGGCAAGATAATGTGGAACAAACGTGTTGAGAGATCACTGAATACTGGAGAGGACAAAACAGGCAGCATTATTCAGAGAATCTTCCACATAAAGCAGAATAGTCCAGGTTTCCTGTTTAAAACGAGCATTTCAAAAAAATATTTAGAAAAAGTAATAAAAAGAGCATCTCAGGAGGAGGGTCCAAAAATGGGGCAGAATCGGTATCATGGGGGCCATGCACCCCATAGTCTGCTCCTGGCGGGGAGGGGGGGAGTGCTTATGACACAATCACAGACCTGGATCTGTTTGAGGTAGACTGGGTGTGTTTAATCTTTGGATGAAAAGAATAGCTCTCAGTGATTACTCAAAAATAATCTTGGTTAGGATGGAAATCTTTATATTGACTTATGCTGGGTCAAATTCAAACCTTAATCAATGTCTTGGTTTATTTTAGATTTATTTTTACCAAATACACTTAAACACATGCACACCTACACTCAAAAACTAATCCATGTAAAATAATTTTGATGATTTTTTTTTAAGTTGGCAAATGGATGGATTTATGGAGAAATATATTCAGACTCGTCTAAAGTTCAACCATTAATGAAGCCATATAAACTATTATCTGAAAAGGTGAGGTTGTTTTTTTTATTGTTGTCAGGTTTTTTTGGTTTTGTAGTTTTAATTTATTTTGAATTTTTTTCTTTATTATATAATTTCTTATTAAAATATACTATTTGTATATGCTTTAAAAAACACCTTTATTTAAATGTGTTGAGATGAGCCCTGGGTGTTATACACAATTAATGAATCGTTGAACATGACATCAGAAACTAATGATGTTCTACATGCTGGCTAACTGAACATAATAATAATAAAAAAAATAAAGGCCCCATTTTTTTTATCTTTTATCTTGTCATTTTTTTTTCTCTATTCCCATTTTCTATCCATATTTAATTGGTTGTTCCCTCCTTAATATTTTTCTGTCCCTTTTTAATTTGTATTCCTCCCCAATATTTTTAAGGACATTAGAAAATATTCTTATCATGCTTAAGAGTTTCTTGATGAGGGATAATGAAGTAATTTACAATGATTGTTATTTATAAGTTTTCCTGTATTTTACTTCATTGGGGGTGACAATCAGTATCTTGACAAATGAGGTGAAAAGGACTTTGTAGCTTGGTGTTTATGGAGGAAGAGTTATTCTTGTCTGTTTATTCAGATGGTGGAAAAGCCCATGTATCATATAATCTGGCACTGTTGCTCCTTTTTAGTTTCTATCTAAAGTATCAGAAGCTAAAGGAAATTAACCTCCACACAGTAATAAGCTGAGATCCCTCTTAGCAGTCTTAGTCAAACTAGATCTCAGCTCACATTGCACTTTTCAGAACTTTTACTTTAGTTTTTCATTTTTAAATAAACAATGCCAATCTTTTTCTTTAAGTGTAGGCAGTCTCTTTCACATTTTTTATTTTCATTCAGATTCATAATACCCACCCCCTTATTTTCCTCTTTCTTTTTGTCACTAGGAAAAAGAAATTTATCGCTGGCCTATCAAAGAGTCTTTAAAAACCATGCTGGCGTGGGGTTGGAGGATTGAGAGAACGCGGGAGGGAGACAGCATGGCACTCTATAACCGGACTCGTCGCATTTCTCAGACAAGCCAGGTAAGAACCACACTGGTGAATCCGCTGCTCATGCCTCATTCTGGTTTTTATCAGTTTTGAGACATACGTTTGCCATAGTACCTGTGAGATTAGGAATCATTTTATCATCATGAAGTTGATGAAGTAAGGCTTGGTGCTTCGGGGAATACTAAGACAAGGAAGGCTCAGTCCATGCCCACAGAATTTTCCTGTATAGCAGAAAAATCAAGAGAATAACAAACATTTTGTAAATACAGTTCTGACAACAGAATGAGGAATGAATTAGAGAGGGGGGAGATTGAACACAGAAAGGCAGATTCCTTGGGAGGATACCATAGACATGCCATGAAACAAAACAGAAGTGTTAAATATCTGAATTAGAGCAAAGATAGTGGAAATGGAGGGAAGTGGATATATCCTGGAGATATTTTTGAAATAGAAAAGACAGAATTTTGTGACTGTCTGATACATGATTATGGATGAAGAGGAGTAATCAATGGTAACTGCCATGGACCCAGGCTGGACTGCCAGGTGGCTGGTAATGTTAATAGGTAAGGTAGGGAACACAGCAGCACTCAGAGATGACAAGGAAAGAACAAGAATTGATTACAGTTGCTGTGTTAGGCAGAATACAGCTCCCAAAGATGATCCCCAGTTGCTGGAATCTGTGAAAATGTTGCTTCACTTGGGCTTTTGCCTGTGTGATCAAGGTTAAAGACCTTGAGATTGGGGGTGGAGGCAGTAGGGTGCCTGGGTGGCTCAGTTGGTTGAGTACCTGACTTGTGATTTCGCTCAGGACGTGGTCTCAGGGCCATGGGATCGAGCCCCACGTTGGGCTCCGCACTCAGCAGGGAGCCTGCTTGAGATTCCCTCTCTCCCTCTTCCAACTCACATGCTCACACTCTCTCCCTAAAATAAACAAATAAATCTTTTTATTTGACAGGGGAGATTATAGTGAATTATCTGTGGGTCCAATATAATCTCAAGGGTTCTTAGGAGTGGAATAACTTCTCTGGCTTTGGGCAAGGGAGATGTGATTACAGAAAGATGGCCAGGAGAGATACCGCCTTGCTGGCTTTGAAGATGGAGGAAAGGGGCCATGAGCCAGGGAATGTGGGCAATCTTCAGGGAGTTGATAGAGGAGTTGCCGCAGAGGGAGCCTGAGGAAATGTGGTCAGGAGAAGCTGAGCAGAGAGACAGGAGGATGGCGTTCATGAAATGAGGAGCCGGAGAGCAGGGGTTCCTAGTGTCATATCTAGAAGGACCGGTTTGATGGCAGCTGGAAAGAGGCCTTTGAATCTAGCAACTGGGAAACTGGTAATGTTTGAGAGGGCAGTGAGAGTAGAAGGGTGGGAAAAAACATATTCTAGTATGTTGAGGGCGTAAGAGGTGACAGCAAGAGGGAAGTGGTCCCAGTGTCAGACAGCTTGAGTTGGAATTCTGCCAGCTCAGCTCCGTAGCTCTGTGACCTTTGGTAAGTCCCGTATGTTCTTTAAGTCTCAAATTTCCTTTTAGGGAGTATTTATAGGAGAAAAAAAATGTGATTTTTTTACATGTTCCACAATTAGGTGGTGACAGGCAGTGGTGAAGGCTCAGAAGCCAGGGGTTAGTCAAAACTGACCAGTAAGTTGAGCATAACCCATGAGCCCATTACTAATGGTAGCATAACGTTAGCCTCTCTTTTGTTCTAAAAGCACAGATGGGAGCTATAGTGTACCTTTTATTTATTTATTTTTTTGGCTTTTCCCTGTCTAACAAGAGAATATACATATGAAATATAGTAATGTAAATACAAATACATTATGAAATACGTCAGGATAGAACTTGAGATTTAAGGTATGAACCAGGGGTCGCCTGGGTGGCTCAGTCATTAAGCATCTGCCTTCTGCTCAGGTCATGATCCTGGGGTCCTGGGATTGAGCCCCACATCGGGCTTCCTGCTCGGCGGGGAGCCTGTTTCTCCCTCTCCCTCTGCCCTCCCCCCGCCCCTGCCATGTCTCAAATAAATATATCTTAAAAGAAAAAAAGAATGCAGGACAGTATGAGAAATCTTCTTACAGTTGATGAGAAGATATGTTTCATTTTTAAACTGCCAAAATTCAGAAATTACGAAAAGTCAGAAATTAAGTCTTGTTGTTATTTGGAATAACTTTGTTAACTGTTGATTACTATATGATGTACTTTTAAAATTAAAGAGTTGATTGTATTTTATCTTAACATTTAGCCCATTGAGACATTTGTAAATATTGCCCTCTTTGATTAATTACTGTTTCTACAAGGAAGAGTAAATTTTGTTGCAGCCAATTTGAATCTGTAAGAAACTGAACAATAGAGTGATCATTTGACGAAGGTAATGTTTCAGAATCTTGGATTCATTGCACCATTTGTTGGATTCTGATAATTAGCTTTCGGGATTGAGATCTCAAATCCCTGAGATGTTGGTATGTATCATTCAGTCATAACTGAAATGATCAGACACCCAAACATAATTTAATTTGCTAGATATGTTTGTGCACGAAGTTTGTAGAGATGCTTGCCGGTTTCATCTAATGGAACATTACGTGCAGAAGTTTATTTTTCCTGCATTTCTGACGTTTGTTTTAAATCTCTCTCCACTGGGTTTTTTTAATTAGACTTCATTTTTTTCACATAAATCATCTAGGTTTCTGTAGATGCCGCGCATGGCTATAGCCCCCGAGCCATTGACATGAGCAATGTCACACTGTCCAGAGACCTGCACGTGAGTATTACAGACTTTTTTAAAGTATCCTGCAGAGGTGCTTGGGTGGCTCAGTCAGTGAAGCGTCTGCCTTTGGCTCAGGTCCTGGGATCGAGCTCCACATCGGGCTCCTTGCTCAGCGGGGAGTGTGCTTCTCCCTCTCCTTGAGCCTCTCCTTCTGTCTGCCACTCTGCCTGCTTGTGTTCTCTCTATTAAATAAATAAATAAAATCTTTTAAAAAAAGTATCCTGCAAATTTCATTTTTAAAAAGCATACTGTAGTACTTTCCTGCATATATTTTTCTGCATGAATTATTTGAATGGGGTGATCATAGAAAGGGTCTATGGAACTTGTAGATTATAGACCTTAACATTTTAATTGCTTTTAAAGTTGATATAACTTTTTCTAGGATGTTTCTCCTAGATAACATATTTTCCTCAAAGATAATTTAAAAAAAAGATAATGTCCATTAAAAAATCCTATTATAATGAAGTAGTTGTGTATGAGAAGAGAATAAATCAGGAATTAGTGATGCTCTGCTTGAGGGTAAGCTGTTACTCATTAAAGAAGATGTATTTTAAGTCATTTATCCAGGGAAACTGGAGGCATTCTGTCTGCTCCATCCATAGTTGTATCTATTCTCCTTTGTCCCTAAGGAACATACTTTGAAATGGCTGATTTGAGTAAAAGAAAATGTGTTGTCTTGGATCAGAAGTTGTCGGGTCGATATACTGATCAAACAACAATACTGGCATTGTTAGTATTATTCCAAGAGAAATGAGTACGTAAAGACAAACCCCGTGTAGTAGGTCATGTTAATTATGTTAAATTGTTTGACTCTGTCGTTCCCGTTGCTCCGTAGGGACGGATGTCTTACAATGAGATAGTGAACTTGAAAATCAAAAGGGAAAGAGAGAATCTTAGAGGCAATCTTATCAGAAAGCAAAAGGCCACAGGGCGTACCTGGGTGGCTCAGTCAGTGGAATGTCTGACTTTTGATTTTAGCTCAGGTCAAGGTCTCATGGTTGTGAGATTGAGCCCTGTGTTGGGCTCCGCACTCAAGTGGGAGTCTGCTTGGGATTCTTTCCCTCTGCCCCTCCCCCTACGCACATGCATGCTCTCTTTCTCTCTCTTAAATAAATAAATTAAAAAAACAAAACAAAAAAAGAAGCGCAAGTCCACAGAAAGGTTAGTGTGGCCCTGTCCAAGGTCTCTGGTCTCTCCCCAAGTTTGGGGCGGCCATGGAATCTAGACTGTCCCTCTAGGTTCTTTGCATTCGTTGTTTCATAGGGTTTAGATTGTCTTTTAAAGCTTTGCCGATTACAATAAGAACTTGTAAGTAAATAGATTTTTTATTAAAGTTCACAGCTCATTTGAAGTTTTCTTATTGAATTAATAAAACCTGTATCCTTGAACATTACAAAGAACAAGAATCGTTCCCATCAGATCACCTCTGCTATTTCCTACTGTGCAGTGTCATGGGCCGTGAGGGTTATCTGCGGTTCAGATTCCAAATAAGAGTTGTGTTCGATTATCTTTTAGAGGGATTTTAGCACTGACACACAATGATTTATTAATTTAAAGTATGTTATGATATTACATATTGGCAAGCAAAGTCCTCTATTTCTACTCATTCAGTTATAACTTATTTGCTAAATATTTCATTCATTTCAGGCTATGGCAGAAATGATGGCTGAAAACTACCATAATATTTGGGCCAAGAAAAAGAAAATGGAACTGGAATCCAAAGGTAATATTTTCTGAAAATCCTGATTAAGAAACAGAGTGTGATTCTGTGAATCTCTGATATGCATAAAATAGTCTTTTTAGAATGAGAGCTTATTATACCTTTGTTTTCTTAGAATGGTTCAAATGTGCCTGTAACAGTTTCAGGTGGAAATTCCATCATTCTCTGATTGCAAGTGTACATTTCTTCATGTCTCAGAATTCCAATGGCTCTCTCTTGCCCATTTTAGCTTGTAGGTACCTGTTTCTTGCCCTAATGTTCAGGTATTCCGTGATTTACTTAGACCTTGCTCACTGACTTCTATCCCTAACTTAAATATTTTTCTCCCGTCTTCCCTTCCCACCTCCGGTCTCACCCCCTTGCTTGGTCCAGTCCAATTATGTTCTTGTCTCTTACATGCTTTTGCTTTTCTTTTCTGCTGTTTTTCTTAAATACTTAAAAAGACTAAATATTTTTAGTCGTTTCTCAAATCTTTTCTTAACTTATTTGCATAAATAATTTCTTCACTTTAGTGCATCCTACACTGATGATCTCTTTCATTGTTATTTCTTCAATATTGGTCTATAAACATATTTGTGTGTGTATGCGTGTACACACACACCTCTCTGATTACTTCCTATATGGGCTTCTTTCCCCAAATGAGGATATAATTGTCTCAAGGTCAGGACCACAACTTCTGTTACTTTTGTAATTTTTACTCTACAGTTCTAGGCATCAAGAAACTCTATTTCTTATTTATTGGCATAGGTAAAAATATATGGGACATAGTATTGAAGGGCTGGGGTATCTTAGAGTGAAAAGTATAGCTGTGATATTACAGGGTGCTACCAGGCACCAACACTAGGAAACAGAGTAGCATGAATTAGAGTCGGTCATGGAAATGAACAGAGAGGATTCTTTACACCAAAATTGCCTATTGCAAAAATTAACTTAGGGCTAGGCCTGTTTTTCTAGAATCATTTCATGAATGTTTGTTAAATGAGTGATCAAGTGTTTGGCTGGCTGGCTGACGGATGGATGGATGGATGGACGGATGGATGGATGGACGGACGGACAGATGGATGGCTAGGTTAGTCATAGTGGCATAGAGTTTTGCTTAGTGGAATTCTTGAAGAGGCATCATTCACATGACTACTAAACAAAATCCCTATTTTTCACATGAGCAGATGACATGAGAAAAATGTGTTCTCTTTTTTTCCAAGTAGGTTTCAGTCACTATGGCTTGGTCAGTTTCTGGGCCAGCCATTAGGTGTCCCAGAGGCAGTGTTTTCTTGAACGCATGCCACCTGTAAGTGAGACACTCAGACCTCTGCAGGCAGCTTCTATTGGTCCAGATTCAGACCGTGTGGTTGGGAGACAAGCCTGGCTGTGCCTGGCTAAACGGTGAGGTGGTGATGGTAGTCCTCAGAACCTTTAATCCTTCTCACTCCACATAACCGTCTCCTTTTGAAGGAGAAAGCAAGTGGTTGAGGACCAAAACAGCAGACCAGGAGGAAAGGTGTTGGAATATACAGCACTGGATCTTGGTTTTTGGTTGTTGAGACTAACGAAGGTGAGAGACGAGTCTTAGAAAGAAGATAAACTAGAGGCTGTGGACAGCTTTAGGAGAGAAACGACTTGTGTCTTTTCTCAAATTTGTTCTCTCCCCTGGGGACTTTGACACCAACTTGTGGTCTGATAACTCTGCTTCTCTTCTGAGATCTGGGTTGGCGTGTGGGAGATGTCTGTCACCATCCCTGTGTCTTGGTGCCTGTGGTGTGCGCACACACGTGTGTGGGGGTGGAAGGGAGGAAAGGGAGGAAGGGAGGGACGGAGCAAGGAACAGCAGGAGGAAGCATAGGAAATCGGTAACAAGGAGACAGCTAGAAACAGTCATTTACAATCTGTCACACACCTAGACACCTCAAAGAATCCATTCAGGAGCTGCACATTTCAGTTTCCACCCCATCTTGGGCTCTTTATTTTCTCTCCTGCCTTCTCTCTCCTTCCTTCAGTAACCTATTGGTATCTGACCTGAAATCACTGTGGTTGCCAAATTAATATAATTTTCTAGAAATAAAGGACTAAATGCAATAGGGGAGTTCAAAATAGGAGATGATTGCAGGATGATTAAATTAGATGTTTGATTTACAATTTTTTTTCATAACACATCCTGTTACAGCTTTGATTATGGTAGAAGTCAGATCTGCTCAGTGTGCTTAATAACATATTCTGTATCCTTCTTGCTGCTCACAGAATGCTGGTTTCTGTTATCTTCCAACGATTGCATTATAGCCGATACTATTAATACCGAACTATAAAATGACTGATGGCTCCTTAATGTGCCTAGTGTTTGTTGGCTTGGTGGCTGCGGACTGTGCCTTTGCATTTATGATAGTATAGTGTCACCTAATGGTGAGAAAGCTCAGTGCGCGATCGCGTTTCTGTGGATGGCACTCTCAGGCCAAGCAAACTCCAGAAAACATGGCGTTTTCTCCTTTGTCTTTTTGATTGCTTCTTTCATGCATCAGGCGAATACATTGTTTATGATTGTCTTAGTGGCTCCTGGTGACATCATATTGGATGCTGATCTAACAGGCTCTACGTTGTCCCCACAAATAAATATTTGTTTCGAAGTATTTTTTTTTCTGAAATTCCCATTAGCAGCTTGGTTTCAAGGAATTTCAGCATCCCACCGAAAATATATTCCCATACGTGCTTTATAAACTTTATATCCGGGGCACACTGCTCACCACATCTTTACATCTGGAATTACTGGGGTGTGTTCTGAAACTGTTATAAATATTACACAATTTTTTACAAAATCTGTAATTTTATAAACACATTTTTCATTTTTAGTTTTTTAAAAATCTCAATATTTTCTAAATCTAAAAGGATGCTCTTTTGTATTTTTCACTAAAATAGGTAAACTAGAAACCTAGATGCTTGCCAAAATTTTTAATCCATCAAGTATGTATGCTACTGTGATTAGATACTTGAGAGATTAATTTTTAACCTAGCAGCGAAGTGTACGGTTTGTGTGGCACACGTGACTCTAATGTGCTCTTTAATCTGGAAGGCGTACTAAAAATTCCATATTTAAGACATTTTTTTCCTCTTTCTCAGGGTTGGAAAATGAAGCCCATCCCTTGAAACATGCCTTGTAATTTCACTAGCTCACGCTGTGTGTGTCTTAGTGTGTATTTACACACTCCACACCCAGAGTTCATTTGAATGGTGAGGGGAACATGGCTTCTTCTCCCTTCTCCTGTGATTGCAGATGTCATTGGCAGTTGATATCACAAATGCCTGTGTGTCCTTATTTTAATTGCCTCTTAGAAGGCATATGCAGTCTTTCTTTGAATGGATTTCCTAAATTAATTAGAACATTAAAGGCACTGGAGAGGCAAGAGCCTTGTATGACTTGTATATACTCTGTGTATAATAGGAAGATACCAGAAGTTCTGTAGTGTGGTCCGATTACACGTGCCACTCTATCACATTTCTGATTATTTTCTAATTGCGATGCTATGTTCTTGTCTTGGTATGCTCTTAGGAGGTGGAAACCATCCCCTGCTGGTTCCCTATGACACGCTCACAGCCAAAGAGAAAGCCAAGGATAGGGAGAAAGCACAGGACATCCTCAAGTTCTTGCAGATCAATGGCTATGCGGTGTCCAGGTAAAAGCACACCTACCGTTACATGTTTTGTTATAAGACTGAATGCCCACATATCCCTGTCAGATTTCGTGCTGACAATGGTTCAGGGATCCCTTTAAACCTTAGAGCTACTGTTAGGATCTTCAAAATACCCACGTCAGAAACATTAACGCCCTTGGCTGTTTGCCACCTCATTGGTTCCTTTCACTACTGAGATTAAATCCTGTCCATCTTTTAAGCAAGAATTTTTGGAGAAAATGACCCTCTGTTTCTCTAAAGGTGACCTTTTTTGCATAATAATAGAGTTATTCCCTAGAGTTTTACATCAGATGCAAAGTATTCCTTATAAATTAAATCTCACTTTTGCCTTTAGCTACAAGGACATTAGGTCATCTTCCATTTTTTTATCTACCATATAGACTTTTTAAGCAGAATTGTACCTTCCAATAGTCTTTGTAGGAACTGATTTCCATATTTCGTTTTTGCTGCTCTAGAGGATTCAAGGACCTGGAGTTGGACACACCTTCCATTGAGAAACGATTTGCCTATAGCTTCCTTCAGCAACTCATTCGCTATGTGGATGAAGCCCATCAGTACATCCTGGAGTTTGGTAGGGCACCATTGTCCTATTCCTGACAGTCCCGTGTTTGTTATTCCTCACGTGGACAACATCAGGGTCTAGAACAACACAGACTGCCAGGCTGGTTTTGGTCTGTTCCCTGGAGATATAAACACTGTCTACACGTCCTATTACTAAATGGAGTCTAACAGTCAGGAGGCAAACACGTTCTTAGGGATGGGTAAATTTAGAAACCTTAAAAAAAACAATCGAACATACCATTCTTTTCTCCTTCTAATGTTTATTGGCATTGACTTTATTTTTGAAAGGCACATTGGATGGACATCAGAATTTAAGATACAGTTAAATCCTTCCTTATGAGATTAATGGCCAAGCTCTTGAAAAAACTGAAACTGTGGATCCCCAAACTTTCTAGGCAATGTGACGGCCTTGAGTTTAGCCTTTGTAGGGATACACATGTATACTAGAGTAACTACGATGAGAAACACTTTGTTATCCTGTTAAAATAAAATGGAAGACCTCCTCTCCACGTGGCCCCATGCTACTGAAGTATGAAAAGAATTTCTTGTTTTATTTATCTATTTAAAGATTTTATTTATTTATTTGAGAGAGAGAGAGAGGGAACATGAGTGGGCAGAGGGAGAGGGAGAAGCAGGCTCCCTGCTTAGTAGAGAGCCGATGCGGGGCTCGATCCCAGGACCCTGGGATCATGACCTGAACTGAAGGCAGACACTTAACTGATCGAGCCACCCAGGTGCCTCAAGAATTCCTTGTTTTAAATCTTAGACTTAAAACAGAACATATTTTCAAGATAGCCTCATCTCATATCTTATTTCATGATTGTCCTCAGCACCATTGACTTAAAATACGAGTTTTTAATTACTGAGCTTCATGTCAATCACTTTCCAGCCACTGCTTGATATTAAGATAGAAGGATTAAGGATTAAGATAGAATCTGCCCCTTTGAAAGAACAAGTGTGTTCTGGTGATCAACTTTTTATTTTCTTTTTCATGCTTTTTTTTTAGTTGTTATTTTTGTTTTTTAATCCTCATTCTTTTTGCTTTTCAGTACTTCTCCCCAGGGCCCATAGTCCTAGATCCCTTAGCAATAAATACATCCTCCACAAACCCATCCTGATCAAGGGCTCTTTTTGCTACTGTTTTCTTAGGATTTAGGACTTAGTTTTTGGCACGTCAGATAAAAGCTCATAGAAATTCGAGCTCTGCTATTTTCTTGTTCCTGGTCTCCTGTATCCTAAATGTGATGAAAGATTTTCCAGTTGAGTATTGTTCTCTTAAAGAACCTCCTTCTCTCTCAACCTGCTCTGTATTTGTAGCCAAGTGCTGTACTTTGTCTTCTTAAGTATCTTTTTCACAAAAGCCAGCTGTGCAAACTAATTTATAATATGTAATCTCTCTGTAGCTCATACAATGATTTTTTAAAAAATATGATTTATGAGTCACCCTTAAACGTGACCAAATTAGTCTCAATTAAGAAAATTTGATTAAAAAGATGAAGCCATGGTGAATTTTTGAAGGCTTTGTGCATATAGCTAACTACTGAAATTCCTCAAGCACATTAAAAGTATCTGATACGAATAGCAACTGAAATTCAGTCTTCTTTTTGTCAAGAGAGAAGGAAAGCAAAATCAGGGTATTAAGAAAAACGCTTTCTTTTTTAACCCGGCGTGGATAACAGAAACAGAAATTTGACGGGTGAATGTGTTTGGGTTTTATCCACATTGTATTCAAGTTTCTGAATAAACCAATGTTAGTGCAGAGGGAGTGGTGAGAACCTGGCTGCGAATTCGCCCACTTAGCGCATTTCTTTATTTCCACGGGGTAGAGAGTCTTCTAATCCCAATGCTGGGGAGAGAGTGAGGCTAGGTCAATATAGAGCCCAAGAAATTAAGGTTTTTACCATGGCTAGTGTCACATGTCCCTTTTTCAGATGGCTGTGACTGAGAACTCTGTTAGAGGAGCAGAGTTGGGATTGTTTACATTTAATTTAATTTCCATCTTTCACTGTCACTGCAAGTGAAACTTCTATCATGCCTTCTTTTGTCTTTAAATTTACTGCCTTTGCAACACATCTGAGGCTAATGGCCATAGAAAGAATATGCATGTGCCCTTTTCTGATTTTGGTATTACATCTAGATCATTTTCTCTCCATCAGCATTTTGCACATAAGCATTTTTGTTAAAATGTAAAATGTAAAAAGAAAAGATGTTTCCTATTTAATTCCTTGAAATGTTAGCATGTTTAGCTATGTGCAAAACTCTGTTTTGACATAGTTTATCTGAGAAAGTCCTTTAAATAGATCAAGACATTTTACATAATATTCTTGAGAGAGATGGAATGTAAAAGCGATACAAAAATGAAATCTGTGAGTATAAAAAAGGCATGATTTTCTTTTACTTATTCATGGCAAGAGCATTGTTCTAATATTACAAAATATTACCTAAATTTCTTAAAAATTATCCCCAACTCATGTCTCAGATTTAATGAAATGTATGTCAAATTGCTTTTAGAAATTTCTGTTTACAAAAGAACTTTTTCAAGCAAAAGTCCGTTTGATTCTTATAAAATAGGGTAGCTCTGCTTACAAATTTTACTAACACTTTATATGCAATTCTGAATGGTTTTTTGCTCTGCAGCGTGTTCTGCATATCGTCTTGGTTGTTATAGTTATTGCTACCTCTTCCATATTCAGGAAGCCTCCTCTGTATGCATGAAGCAGATGCAGAAGCCCACTTCTCAGCCAAATGCATGAGGTCAATCAGTTCTTAACCTCAAAATCATTTTCTAAACCCTGGGGAAAACTTGGGTGTCTTTGCTTTGCTTATGGAAATTGTCTTGTGACATCAGTGAACCTCCTTCTTCCTGAGCAGCATGTCAGTTTTCCAATCCAATGTTGTGGGGATCCTCCCTCCCAGCCCAAGCTTGTTTCCTGCAGCTTTTTAGTTGGTACATTAATATTGTAAGTCTCAGTCACAGCAAGAAGTAACTATCTTTATTAGAGGCCGGGGTTAAAATGTCACCAATTTTGTATCCTTGCTTTATACTCCCTGTTCTCACCCCGGTGAGCTCCTTTCTGACTGAAAGGAGACAGTGGGATTTTTACTTTATTCTATTTCAGTAGTCCCCTGCATGTCAAGATCATAAAGCTACGCCAGTGTGTGTGTGCTCTTAATCCCATGTAATCAAAATTTTTGATTTTGATTTGGGTATTTTTTAATTGTTTTTTTATTACATTATGTTAGTCACCATACAGTACATCCTTAGTTTTTGATGTAAAGTTCCATGATTCATTATTTGCCTAGAACCCCCAGTGCTCCATGCAATACGTGCCCTCCTTACTACCCATCACCGGCCTAGCCCAGTCCCCTACCCCCCTCCCCTCTGAAGCCCTCAGTTTGTTTCCCAGAGTCCATAGTCTCTCATGGTTTGTCTCCCCCTCTGGTTTCCCTCCCTTCGTTTTTCACTTGATAGGAGTATTTTTTTTAAATCCTTTTTAAAAATTATCCTGCTGAATGAAGTTAACCTTGATATTTTGGATGGCTTTCCATGTTCAGTTTACCGGGATAGGACATTGAGCAGTGTGTTCAAATGTTGCATTTTCGGTGAATAGCTTGTCATGTTTGAAGTCAGACATGTTCCTAACAACTCTTCTTATCTCCAGATGGTGGGAGTAGAAGCAAAGGAGAGCATTTCCCTTACGAACAAGAAATCAAGTTCTTCGCTAAAGTACAGTATACAGTCCATTTTGTTTTTGCTACAGTATGTTTACAAAGTATACTCTGTCGGCCTTTGCCTCTTTCCAGAGCCTAGGGGTCTACAAATGTGGCTCTACTACAAGTAAATATTCTCTGGCACAGAAATAACTGCGCAAATCATGTGGGGTAAATTTGCTGCCAGGATACTTGGTCATACTGTAACGCACTGTTCCTTCTGCCATAACTCTCAAATCACTTCTGTTTATATGAAGTTTAATTCAAAGCTCCCCTTTTTGGGGCTTTTATCAAATGACATAGAAGAAAAATATCTACTTCTTAGTATTTGATGGTTGTTAGGATTTAAACATGTATGAGCCTTTCTTCTATACAGAGGAAAAGCATTTGTTCATTTATAAATTACAAATTTTAGAAGTTTTACATTATAAGAAGGTTTACTATATCATCTTTATTGTGGGACCTGTGTCCTCCGCCTTTTACGGATGAGGAAGCGGAGTTTATCCTCAGAGAGGATCCACTGTATATATCAAGTAAACCCATTTTTGTCATTCGTTCCATTTAATAAGAATTTATTGATAATCTGCTCTTTGCCTGGAACATTCGTGACTCTCAGCCCGTAAGGGAGGGAGACAGCGTGTTGCAGGTTCTCCACATTGGTTCACTCCCTTACGCAGTGCATACCGTGCACCTCGTCTCTGTCCACTCTTAGACTGCATCCCGGGGTTACTCTCGTGGACGCAGAATGCGCTTGGGAAGATTTCCTGTTGCAGCATAGCCCCCTGGGAAGACTTGATGCGTTCTGTCGATTTACTTTCAAAGTACTTGTGTTTGGTGGTTACTATAGATCATTTCCAAAATGGCATGTTATTTCAATTGATTAATATTCAGCTTCTATGACATGTTTTCAGAATTGTGCCCTTTCTGGAAGGGAGATTTTTCTGATCACTCAATATGGTGCACAAAATCTGTATCGAGTGTCTCTCGTTTGTGTTGAGCTACATATTGCTAGTTATCTGTTCTGGGTTGGAATCCACCTAATAGCCAATTATTACAAATGCTGTATTCATGGCCTCTAATCATACAGTTAATTAAAATACACTCTTGTATCACGCTATGTATTCAGCACCCCTAGTGATTTGGTTTGCAGGTGCCTCATGTGGTTTAATTTCTTCTGAGTCTGTGATTCATCCATTCACATATTTATTGATTAGTTATTATGTGCCAGTCACTAAGTTCAAGCAGTGCCACAACATTCTAGGAAGATCACAAAAGATGTGTATTTTGCTGTTATATATAAATATTCTACACCACATTGTAGGAAAAAAATGTAGTTAGAGTTGAATCTACATACTAGTAATGCCAGTTATTATTACTTTTTTCATTTATTTCTTTTTTTTAAGATTTTATTTATTTATTTGACATAGAGAGAGACAGCCAGCGAGAGAGGGAACACGAGCAGGGGGAGTGGGAGAGGAAGAAGCAGGCTCATAGCAGAGGAGCCTGATGTGGGGCTCGATCCCATAACGCCGGGATCATGCCCTGAGCCGAAGGCAGACGCTCAACCGCTGTGCCACCCAGGCGCCCCTTTTTCATTTATTTCTTAACAGATATTTATCTAGTAGGTCCTACAAAGTCCTAAGTGCTGGTGATCCTGTGGTAAACAAAACAGAGCAAAGAGTGGTCATAGAGGCCAGGAGAGGGCAGTAATGGGAAACAAATCCAGAAATGCCTATTGTTCTTACATATCTTATAGACTCTTATGGAGAGAGACTAATTCAAAATCAAGGGTTTGGTTTTGTTTTTTGTTTTTGCTTTTTTTGCAAATGATGCTATAAGAACAGAAAATATGGGGATTTTATCTAGTTAAGGACATCAGTGAAGGATTATCTGATGGAGTGTCACTGAGCTGAGGTCTGCAGGAGGGGAGTGAATGGATTATGAGGCGTGGGAAGAGCATTTCAGACATAGGGAATGGCATAAGCAAAGCCTTGTGGTGGGAGCACACAGGGTGAAGAGGAGGAATTCGCCAAAGGCCAGCAGCATTAGCATACAGCAACATTAGTATACAGCAGCATTAGCATACAACAGCGTTAGCATACAGGAATGGCAAGTGGGCTTTGAGGGAGGCCAGGTAGGAAGAACACTGTGGAGGTGGGTAAGTGGCAGCGTGACTTTGAGTAAGTCGCTCACTTTCTGTGCCTCCATTGAATCCCTATAAAACAGGGGTGATGATACTTACCATACAGAGTCCTTGCTAGGAAAAAGAAATGACAGTATGTCAGCTGTGACCTTCACACATAGTAGAGACTCAATAGATGGTAGTTATTATTTTTGAACCTATCCGGCACTGAGCTACATTAGATGAAAATACTAAGAATATTTCATTTTGAAAAGATATTGAAAGTAATTCCAAACAGTTGAAAATTGGGTACGTTCCCCTTAATCACGTGCTGTCTCACGTCTGCACACGTGCATACCTACACATGCACAGGGACCGGAGACAGGGTGAGATTTAAGAGAAGTGTGCTCTAAAGTCGTGCTGACTGGCGTGGCTAGGGGTATTGGGGGAGCTGCTGGGTGTGCGTGGAGCGCGCAGCTCCAGAGCCTCAGCCGACCGTGTAGATCTGTTCTCTTTCCCTTTCTTTCAGGTTGTGCTTCCTCTAATTGACCAGTACTTCAAAAACCATCGCTTATACTTCTTATCTGCAGCAAGCAGACCTCTCTGCTCTGGAGGACATGCATCAAACAAGGAGAAAGAAATGGTGACTAGGTAAACAGCTACAGAAAATAAAGACTGTTGTTGATTGAAGTGTATTTGTATCGGAGAGAGAGCAGCTGGGGACCTTGTAATGGGAGCACGCAGAGTGCCCACCCAGCTTCCCTGACCCCGGGCCCTTTGGAATCAAACACCGTGAGGAGGATGCTCTCTGCAAGTTGATACGTGTGTTCTAAATGTTGAGTTTTCCTCTATTTTGCTGCTAAATATAATGCCGAATAGAAGGAATAAGGCACCCAGTACAGAATCCACAAGTAGACACATCACTGGATTAGTATTTGTGATACATGGTGCTTTTAACATTACTTCCTTTAAAATGTCTCCAGATCTATTATTTTTGCCAAAATTTTGAAAAATACAGGCATTTTTTCTGGAGGGCAAAATCCCATTTACAGAAATTATCTTTTCCAATGTTTGTTTGAAAATAATGGCCAATCATGGAAGAAAATGATGTAAAAATATGTACTTTCTGAAGGTTTCCCCTCCTGACACTCAGGCCTGCCTCTTAGTAATGCTTTCTCATTTCTGTTTGAACACGAGTATTCCTCGTAGATTTATTTGGGATTCTGCTGGGTATTTCAAGTCTGATTTTTCAAAATTCTGCCAAAATTAAGTACTGGTGAGAATCGATTACTCAGCAGATCTATTTCTGTATTATCGAATTGTACAGGAGTCCATAGCTAGCTGTTAGGTGGTGTTCGAAAAAAGCTTTCTATAAAACTGAGTGGCCCGGACAAAGCAGAATACAAGCTTCCCTTGGACTTGACTTTAATGATCTGCGATGTCATGTGATGTAAGAGTGCAACAGCATTAAAAATGGCCCCAAACTTTTTCGAATAATCTTCCTGTGAAGTTGGTCAAACCCATTATGGTTAAAGAAACAGAGAATCCATCCGGTGGCACACTGTTTCCACCAAAAACTTTGTTGTTTCCACCGGAAAAAAAGGAGTGAAGGGCTACTTTCTAAGATGTGAACCTCCCCTTCCCTTTGGCATGGTCTTCTTTCCTCTTTCCCCAGGAGAGAGAGGCCCATCTCTCTGCATTTCACAGGCTCACCATCCCCAGTGGACTGGGAGTGTCTCAGCAGCTAGAAAATGCCAGGGCATCGAGTTTCCTTTAAACACCCTGCAGCCCATACTGCAAAGTCTCCTCACCGGCCCCTGGGTCAGAGTAGCCTTTTGTAACGGTATCTTTGTTCCCAGAGTTGTTGTTGATGTAGACGTCACTCAATTACGTAAACCAAGAGACAGCACAGTCAGAGAATGTAGGAAAAAATACAAGTACAATTATGCAAATTCTGTTCTTTCCCCTCTCCTGTATTGTGTTTTTTCTCCATTACGTTTCATTCTTCGAAGTGTTCCCTGACTTCAGAAGTAACTAATTTCCCCTGTTCTGTGCTAGCCTCCGTTGATGTTGGTTTGGGGGCCTGAGACACCCCCTCTTCATAAACACTGCACCAGAATGTTTTCCATAATATCATCTTCAGTTTTTCTTCACCTCCTGGAAAGGTGGTTGGCACATTTTACTTTTCCCATTACCATTTCCAAAAGAGAAATAAATACCATCTAAAATTCCAATGTATAGGACTGAGACACACATTAATAAAAGTAGCTTAATTTCATCACAGCACCTGTGCACCAAACATAGGTAGAATTTAACCTCAAAAAAATTCTAGAATGAAAAAATGAATTATAGGTAATAACAAAGTATGGAACATGCAAAATGCTGTTCAGTCATTAAAATTATGCATGCAAATATGTAATAGTTAAAGACAATGATTATTTAAGAAATAAAATGCGTAGTTAAGTCATATGGATCCAGATTTTTTTAAAAACCTAAATTTGTATGTGTAGTAGAATACTGGTAGGGAAGAAACTTGATTTTAATAGTTGTTTCCTTTAGGGGTAGTATTGTATATATTCTTCTTACTACTTTTATATATTTTTAAAGTGAACATGGAAAACCTTACTTTTATAATCATAAAAATATGTTTTAAAACAACCCAAATCACCATCACACTAACAAAAACCAACTAAAAATTTTGTTTGACATGTTAAAATGGAGTCACTGAAATTTATGAACGTGTGATTTCTTACCACTTCAGTTAAGTATTACTTCAGTGAATAAAATAGGTAAAAAAAAAAAAAGTTAAAATACAACAAAAAATACTGGCCCTGCTCCTGTGGATAAGCAGTCATGCCCTCATACACAAGTTGAACACCGGAGCGATCGTTTTAATTTGTATTTAACAGTGTGTGTGGCAGTCATTGTGTGGGTCTAAGTTCACTTGCACTTTTAAGAACGGTTGTTTCCTTTGGATGTTTAGGTACTTCTTGGCACTAGACATCATGCATTGAGCATTTACTATACGGTCATGTCTGTGACAAAGAGGACGGTGCGGCCTCTGCACTCTGGGAGCGTACCTGGCAGTAGCTGGGTATGTGAGTAGAAGTGTGACTCTAGAAAGAAGCCACACAGTGCTGTGGGGTTCAGAGTAAAGTGAGACCACATTGGATGGGTGTGGACGGGCTAGAGATATGGGAGATCCATGGTAATTCACAGTTGATCTTAAAGAACATGTAAGTCATGGATTCAGAAGGGGGACTATTTTCTACATGTGAATGACAACATAGAGAGTGTAGAATGTAGTAATTTAGGGGCAATGTGGGTTATGTCGATTCATTATGGAATACTGTAATTGATAGTAACTGCCAGAATAAGGCTTCTTCTTCGTTTTTTCTTTTTAATTTTTACACTTGGTCTTTTTTACTTAATCCATTAGCCCTAGGAAGCCATTGGGATAGAGGGCAGCCTGGCAACAAAAGTGGAATGGAGAAGAGTCAGCTTGCTAGGAGGCCTTGATAGCAGTGCAGGCTGTGGAGACAGAACTGCTTCCTCAAAGAGGTGTTTCTGCCCACTGATTCATTTAGCACGTATTTCTGAGTGCCTGCCATGGGCAAGATGCTGTCCTGGGCTTGAGGATAAACACGCACATACGACAATGTGGTTCCTACCTCCAGTGCACTTAACAGTGCAGCTGAGTACCTGCTTACATGCACAGCTAAGCACTTAATCAGTTGTGATGAGTAATGGAAACATATAAAGAACCGGGAATATAGAGGAGATGCCCATGCAGAGTGGGGCTGGATGTGGGAAGCACAGATGAGAGAACATCACAGGACACGGCATTGAGTCCTGTGGAAGGTAGGAAGAAGGAGGTCAACATGGCACTAGAGTTTCGATGCTGAGTGGTTGGAACAATATTGGTGGCAACAGCAAAACGAAATGACAGAAGAACTGGTTTTGAGAAGAAGGGGTTAAATTTGGCTGGGGAATCATTGATGTATAAGTAAGTACTAGCAGGTCATTCAGCTGGAGATGTCCAGCAGAAAGTTGGAAAGGAGTGTTTGGTGTTGGTGGAGAGACCAGAGCAAGAAATGACATATTTGGAGATTGTCTGTATCCATATAATGTTCCAAATTCTGAAAGCAGAGGGAGGAGGGAGTGGAGAGGGAAGCAAAAAGATCTGAATACCAAAACTTGGAGAATTATTCCATCTGAAGGGTTTTCAGAAGTGGGTTTTTGAAGAACACTGAGAATGATTAATTAGAGAGAAGCGGGAACTACATTGCTGTAAAACAGAATTCAGAGTGTCTGAGGTTGAAATAGTTGGTGATGCCAAGTACCCTAGAGAGCTCTTCAGGACAGAGGTTGAAAAGGTGTTATTAGATTTGCTGATTGACAGGTATTGAGACTATCTAGGGAGCATTTCAGTAGAGCAATGAAGTGAAAAGCAAAACGACAAAGCAAGGCATCAAAGCCAAGGAAGTGTAGATGCATTAGAAATTCTTAAGAGTGTTAGTCATGATGGGATATACAGAAAGGGCATAACAGCATCGTGGAAACTATTTTTGGAGAGACGATCGGCCAAAGCTTACAGTAGTGAAACCTTTTAGTCTGTATAGAAACTACACTCTGCCAGTGGATGGCACAGGAGGGGAAAAAGATATAATTGTCTTTTGGGTGGACTTGGTTTTCTGCATACCCTTATTCCCCTCTGGTAGCACATTGACTACTGATTAGGAGCAACCAAAGTTAAGAAGCAGTTGCTACTATAAGAAGTCATTTTTCTCAGACAGACTCTCAGACATTCAATCTCCGAGAGAATGGGATACAGAACAGTTCTGTTTTCCATCACAGCAAAATGTTCTAGGTCTGGATGCCTTGGGTTAAAATGTGATCCTAGTGTCATCAATTCAACATTATCTCCAAATGTTTCATGCTGATCCTAGTGAGTCTCAGTAAAGAGGTAAAAGAGGTCACTTAAAATAGGTCGTTATACATTTAGGGATCCAAAATGCATACCACTCTGAAAGTCATCACTCTCTTCAAAGGGAGACAGACCTTTGTTGAGTTAGCATGCACAGGGCTCAGGGATGAGGGCACCTGGAGAAAGTTGCTTTTGGTTTATTGTCTTTTTCTCCTTATAATAAAGCACAAAGATGAATAATGCAGCTCAGGAGGCTGATGTCTCATTTTAAATTCCGATATCCACTTGAACAGATCATTGTTCAAAACTTTTGGAACCGCTAGATTTCTCAAGACCTCAAATTCACTTAGATATTTGTCGATGAATGTTCTCTTGGAAAAGCTATACAATGCCCTATATAATTAATTTTCATTCATACCTTATTGGCATAGTTACTGAAATGAGAAATGGTAGCCGAAACTTCCTGTTGAGAAGGTCAGTATCACCAAGGCGATTTTCTGTCTCCTTTCTCCCATCCTGCCATGAGCACGTGACTCCATTTTTTCCCCCATGGCATAGCGTGTATCCCTAATCCTGACAAGTGTATGTCTGCACACTGCTGTTCATGGGAGAGCTTCGCAAGACAGAATGGAACGTCAGGATGTAGCTGTCACCATTATTGGGACAGTCGAGCTGGGTGTGGGTAGCACTGTACAAATGGATCATCAAGGCTAGAGCTTTGTTTGGTAAGCTCCGGCTATGCAGAGCCCATGTTCTCCAAGAGCTCAGGAGTGTGTAGGTAGATGTGAAACTAGTATCAGTTGGAATATGGGAGGATAGGTATCATGATAGAGATTTCAAATGGCCCTTGGAAGAGGTTGACATGGGAACACTTTCAGCTTGGGCTGGGAGTGGTGAAGGAGCACTGGGTATTAGCAAAGGCTTGTTGGAGTGGACTTGTCCGGTGCTGAATCCTGTGGGATGAGTAGAAGGCAGTGTAGCAGGGAAGTGAGTGAAGGGTATTCCTGAGAAGACTTGCAAGGAGCCTACCAGACTGCAGCCTGGTGACAAGCCAGGACAGTCGGAGGTCTTGCCCAGGTTCTGGGATCTGATGTAAGAGTCAGTGCACACTGGCACTATCATGCTGAACTCTGAATGCTGAATGAAGGCCACCCTTCCTTGGACTCTCCCACTACTGATTCCCCAGGGAAGACACAGAGACCTAGGACGTGGGTCTGGAGGAGTTAAGAAACAAGCTCAACTCAAGCCTTAGCATTAAGATCCCTTGAAGTTATACCATCTATAATATTTTTCTCTGAGTGATTATCAGTGGTTCAAATTCTGTCTCTCCTTCACTGTGTTCAAATTCACTGAATGCTTTGGTATATGTGTAAGGGGTGTGGTCAAGGTTGGAAAAAAAGAAAGTTCAAATGATAAACATACTGAAACTTCAGGTAACATTTTATGCCCAATGCGCCATACTTCTGGGTTTAAATATTGTCCATAACAACAATAACAAAATTCTAGAATTCCAGTGATATATTTGGACAGATAAAATTTAAGTGTTTTCCTTGTGGTATTTGAGTAGTTATATTCTTATGGAGTTCATATAGATGGCTTTTATAATTAGCTTTGCTTTCAAATTTTTTTTGGTTTCTTTACTTATAATATGTGCTTTTTTAACCATGTTTGTTAAAGATATGCACTCAAAGATCCTTTCTTTAATACCTTTACTCCACATTCTGCTCAGAGAATTGATTCTTTCTGCGTGACATCATGTTGCTTTTTTCCTGCTCATATATCAGCTGTTTATTTTTCTTTTTTTTCTTCTTTTTTTAAAATTTTATTTTAATTTCTCCCTGTCTTTTCTACCTTCCCTCCTCCTCCCTCCCCCTTTTGTTTTTCTTTTGTCTTCAGCCTATTCTGCAAACTTGGAGTTCTTGTCAGGCATAGGATTTCACTATTTGGTAAGGAGACCCTTGAAACAAATACGAGCATGGCCATCACTTGGTTTTCTTTGCCAGTTTTGCACCGTGTCGTGTGCTGCTATGTTGCATGAACGCATGTTTGCATGGCTGCATGCATGGTCGTCGCAGGCCAAGATAAGGTCCTCGAGGTTGTTTGTAAGTAGCGTTATCCGCGTTGAAATGGAAGACTGTAACTTCTTCATGCTGGTCCAAAGCACATTTGAAAATCAAAAGGTTTTATTATGAAAGAGAACATGAATGCAACTGGCAGCTTCTGCCATATCTTATTTCAGAGGGGTGAAGCGGAACGGGGCCCTCGAATTCGTTTGTCTAGTTCTAATAGATTACAGAATGAGCTGTCATAAATCAAAAAATTCTAACTGCACTTATTATTTTATTTTTTTGTAATGCTCTTGACTACAGATGTGCATGTTGACTGCATTCCAAACATGGGCGCCTCATAGTAGAGACAGTGAGGCAAGGACTTCACTTGGCAAAAGGGACTTTTCAAGTCCATTTTTGTTTGTCTGGGAATTCATGTAACTGAAGTCCACAAACCCGAGCACCTGCTTTTGGACAGCTGTGCAGGGCGGTCACTCCCTTTCCACAGATCCTCCTTGCTGTGGGGCTGTAGGACTCGAGATCAGCTGGCGGAATTTGTGTTTTCATTTCCTGCATCTGCTTTTAAAAACCTCAAAAGCAAACTTCAGCCCTGTGCACTCTAGGTTGTGAGACAGTGTTGGGGTAATTTCAGTCATGAACCATTGAGTGTATGGATACAGATGTTACAAGTTCAATTCCATTTACAGGAAGAACTAAGGATTATGTCATTTCTTTAAAAGCCACAGTGAATGAACTAAGGAATACACACACACACACACACACACGCATTATTTTTAAGTTCTTTAAAACAGTCTCTTTTTTGAGAAATGACAGTTTCTGGATATAATTCCTTAAAGCTTTGTTTGGTTTCTAATTTTATTAGATCCAATATTTGGTGCTCTTAAAGTTAGTAATTAAAAGTTATATTTCATTTAAATTGCCTGAGTTTTTGCATTAATGTTTCCGTTATCCCAAATCAATGGGCAGATTATCTTCAAGATAATTTCTAGTTGACTGACCTTTGTTTGACTTCTCTTCAACATAGAAAAATTTCTATGAACATAGTGCAGACAGAATTGTTACATACTCTTCAACTTTCTTGTAATAACAGTGGATTCAAGTGTCCTCCATTTGTCTTATTATATATCATTCTGACGGGGACCCCATTTCTCAAGTGCAGTGTTTGCATTCTTACTAATGAGCATAGTAATATTTTCTTTCGTGCTGTTTCTAACTTCTTGCCTGTTGTAAATTCTTGGTTTTCTACGTTATATTTTACTATAATTTTCTTTAAAACATTTTTAAGGTATTCCATATATAGAACAAAGTACACAAATCTTGAAGATGGCTTAATGATAGCATTTGTTGAAATTTTCCATATATATATATATATATATATATATATATATAT